>NC_043961.1:31585742-31910742 GCF_902148855.1 Sphaeramia orbicularis | reverse complement strand
AACTTTTGCTTTGTTCTGTGTTGTTTGTATCATCTTTCATAGACCACCTCCGTCAGACCCCGGGCCTAAAGCTGGAGTCCAGAGCAGTCATGCGACAGGGGACAGATTGGCCTCCCATGAAACACCACAGCAGCAAGGAGAGCAGGGCCAGGGTCACATGTCCAGGAAGAATCTACAGGTGGATGTGGGTAGCAACAGGACTGGGAGGTCTCCTTCTGTGTCCCCCGACCGAGGCAGTGTCCCCACCTCCCCCTACTCTGTGCCTCAAATTGCACCCATGCCCAGCAGCAAACTGTGCCCCGTCTGCAAAACCACTGACCTGATGGGCGCTGGGGATGACAAGCTGAACGTCAACACCTGCACACAGTGCCACTCCATGGTGTGCAATCAGTGTGGCTTTAACCCCAACCCTCATCTCACAGAGGTAAACGATGACCACATTGATGTCGTTTTTATTTATAGGAATTTTTTCTCCTACTCCCTCCAGATGAATGCTACATTAGTCTTCAACCAGCCCTCTAAAATGCTAACATATCATAATGTAAAGGTCATGCATGTGATGTGACTGTACAAGAAAGTCACCACTGTCACTCCAGTCTAAGTTTCCAACATTGTCAGTAAAAAAAGAACTAGAAGAATGAAAAAAGAAGAACGAAAAAAACCAAACCTAAATCTAAAACACTGGTAAAATAGAAAAAAGACAATATGCAATTGACTGCACAAACATATTCAGAGAGAACTGAAGCATAGATTTATACATTGTGCTGTTGGCTAAAGATAAGAAGCAAAAGGGTGGCTGTGTGACACTGACTAACCAAGCAAACAGTTTCCTGAATGAAATATGAAATTAACTCTCCCTCTCTCTCTCTTCTCTGCAGATCGATCTATCTATCTATCTATCTATCTATCTATCTATCTATCTATCTATCTATCTATCTATCTATCTATCTATCTATCTATCTATCTATCTATCTATCTATCTATCTATCTATCTATCTATCTATCTATCTATCTATCTATCTATCTATCTATCTATCTATCTACCTAGTGTAGATGATTTGTGGAACATTAAAAAGAGTACATAATCTCTATCTTGCAGTGGATTTCACATTTTAAAAAATTGAGAAGTGAGAAATGTAGGTGCTACAGTTTGGATTCAATAGTCCTGTGTTAATTATTTCTCCGTGACATTTAGTGAGTAATGTGTGCGCTGACTATTGTCCTCACATTGGCTGTGACTGGCTCACAGGCTGGATCACACCAGCTGAATGGGAGACAAGATGTGAATAGCATTCATGCTGATTGAGAACTGTCAAACTATCTGGTTGCCATGGTTTTGCCTTTGATTCATTTTATAATGAGTAGGGAAGGCTTATAATATTTCATCCCCAAATACCTGGTCCTGTTGCTGTTTAATGATAACAAATTGCAGACTCAAATCCTGAATGAGTACTTTTGTTGAGAAATGGTGAATTTTCACTACAGTTGACAGACACTAGTGAGCATCCGAGCCATGCCCAGAGCCTCCTCTGAACAAAGCTTTTTATAACACAGCTGAACACAGCAAACACATCACCCCATCATTCACAATCAGTTCATATGCGTCCAAACAGTCATCACTCTTAACAGGTAGCTGAGAAAGCCTAATGCCTTCATCCTAAAATAAATCACTAGCCTAATTTGAATTAGGCTATGCTTCACTGTGACTGTGAGTCAAGTGTGGCTGTGTCATCTGTCACAAAGTTTCACATCAAGTCTGAGTCATGTTGCAAATTGCAGCCAAGATGCAGTGTCAGTTAAGTTGGCCTACAGGCTAGCAGAATAACTGTAGGCTGAATGAATATTAGGGCTTAGTAAGTAAAAGTCTAGTTTTTGAACTTCAGATCAGTGCATATAAATGCATTGACTCCAGGCTTGCATAGATGCATTCATGAGTCCATTTTTGTGTCTAAGAGGATAGTGCAGCAGACGAGGCTCAGCTGAAGACAGGGGAGATGGAAGGAGTAGAAAGAACTGCGTGGAGACAGGCAGTAAAGAATAGATCATGGCAGGTGGCGAAGGATAGTACGGCAGCAAAGAGAACAACGGAGGTGGACGGTGTGGGTATTTTTCAGCTCAGCCTTGGTGAGGTTGTCAGATCCAGACAGGGAGCGAGACATGGAGAGAAAGAACTCTGCCTCTGGAGACCTGAAGATTTACCCCCTAACCTACTTAGCATGGATCCGGCTTGTGCCTCACTGCAGCATATCTAACACAGCTTTATCACTCATCTGTGAAACTGATGATGGCCACGTTGGTGCTGATCAAAGTGATTATGGTGCTGAAGAGGACAAAGAGCGGAATGACGATTACAGTGATGGCGACGACAGTAGTGAAAAGTTCCTTCTGAGCAGTAAGGTTAGCCCTGAGATAAAAACTGAATGAAGTCTACTAGGACCAAGTGATACACCTTTTTAAATTTTCTGTTCTGCAGGGATTTTTACATGTATCCACACATGTCTGTAACAAGGTATGTCTGTCCATCTGTCCTAATTACACAGTAAATCAATTTTCATGGCTATTTCAAGTCAGAATGTGTTGAAACGTTATTGTAGTGCTTATGCATCTTACATAAAAAATCTGTGCATATAAGCAGTGTAAGTAAAAAATGTACTTTAATGCAGACATAAGGCAAGTGATGTAAATAATGTCAAATGTAACTTGATGCATCACTGAACTTATATTCTTGTCCATATACAGTTGTACAATACCATCACCGAACCAACAGCTTCAGGAGCAAATTATAGGATTTTTGTCACCAGAAGTGTTGGAATGCTGTGTAGAATATATAAATAAAGCCATATAGTGATATAAATAGACTATAGTTACAGAACTGTGCAGAAGTCTAAGGCCACCTTTGGCTATGTTGTTTTTACAGGGTTATTGTGAGTTTAACAACAAGAAAAGCAGGGAAATATTGTACACAGTATTGAAAAGACACACAAAAAAAAGATTGAGATGACCTCCACAGGCAGCAGTCAGTGTTTCTGTGCCCATGACAAAAAGTCGCCTAAAGAGTAAAAGATATTTGACATGACTGAGACTCACATGTCAATCACAGCGGTCATGCCCTTCAATACCAAATCCCTTCAATGTGGTATAAAGCAGCAGAAGACTAGTGCATTAAATGTCATATTGTCTACCCAGAACAGTTCAGGACATGTTAAGGACAAAGGGAGATCACACTAAATACTAGATACTTTCATCTGCTTTTTTCTGAAATATTTCTTTTTAATGCTGTTCTCATATTTGTCATATTTATATCTGGTTACTGAGACTGAGAAATATGAACATTATATTATGTTATGACCTTTGCACAGTGCTGTACATACAAACCATACCAGCAGTAGGTGTATGTGTATATAAATTATATAGATCAGGGATGTTATTAGCACACAGTTCCTAGAGGAGGCAGACTATTATTTTTGTGGGATCGCAATATTTGTTTTCATTTTAGAATTTAGTGTACTGGCAGAAAATTAATTCAATATCCGTTCCAGGATCAGTCTCTTGATGACAACATGAGCTCAGTCTGGGTTCACCTCTTGCTTTGTATGAGATGTGTTTCTGTTTACAAATAGTCTACTGATACTGATTGAACTGTCCCAGATTAAAGGGATAATATGGGCAAATTCTGGTACTGTAGGGGATTTTCCCTCAAATTACAGCAAGATAGCAGTGCTGATTAAAACGTTGATAACCAAGAGCAATTCCATATTTCAGATTCCACTTATTCACCACAAAGTCACAAATGGCGGACCCAAACCAGAATCACAAGTATGAGCAAAAGGAAGTTCTGCAATTTAAGCAGCGGCTGCCTCGTCAGCTCAGTGTCTCAGGAAGAGTTCATGTGTTTGAGGAAAAAAAGTAGGATTTATGTTAAACAACCTGGCAATGGGAGTGAAATTTAGAGAGACGTAAACAGCGAGCAATAAATGGATGTAGAGTGTCACAGTTTGTTTTAAGGTTGTCAGTCAAGCTGAGAAGAAGGGATTTGTTTCAAAGTGTTAGTGAGAAATAAGGACATTGCGGATCCACCGTGCATACTGTATGCAGAAGCCATCACAGGTGTGCCGCTGGGAATATGTGCACATGTGATTATGTTATGACGCAAGTGACAGCGACTTAAAAAACATTTGCTGGGTGTTTGAAAAAACGGTAGGAGAAAACCTTCCATGAAAAACACTGTGATAAAAGGGAGAAAGAGGAAGCCAGACAGAGTCACAGAAATGAGACAGTCAAAGACAGACTCCGAGATGGAGAATAAAACGACCTAGAACAAGAGCATGGAGAGATAGTGAAAGTACCACAGACACTACCCTCCGACAATGTTCTCCCACCATCATACAGGGGAACATCTGCTTTATAATTGGTCCAATTTCTATTTATAGATCCTACCCCCCTTCTGTCTGTAACGATGGCCCAGTCCTGAGAAGCCACAGCTGAGAGAAAGAGGGAGAGAGAGAAAAGCCAGAGAAAAGCATCATCATGAATTAACTGTGATAATCATAGAACGATTACTCTAACAACTAACAGTTTGGCACATCAATTCAGCTTTTAGCGCCACAATAAAAATACAAACTATGGACATATATCAAAAATAAGTCTGGGTCATTTTTGAAAACAAAACCATTTCTCTATGCAGTTTGGTGTTCGTCTCCATGATGAATGCCTCTGCATTACCAAAACACTCCAGAGATAGGGATGAGAAAGTCTTTGAATGAGTCATAAAATGATGACTTTTTAATGTCTTTTGTTTGAAGAGTGCCTTGGAACTACTTCTTCTCTACTACTTTCTTTTTACCAACAATCCCGGAAGCTGAGGAGCAGCTTTAACAAATGCTCCCACACAAAAGAGTCTGCAGAGGCACTCATAATATATCTCCTCCTCCCTGTACAAAATATATTGGGTGGGTGGCCACAGTTAACGGTTGCACTAGATAAATTTAGCAACCTATCAAAAAGCGTGAGACCTAGTTTGGTTCCAAAGTACAATATTTTACATTTTGAAACTTTCTTCCAAAGTGATTCATATGTATAGATACCCTCACCCAAAAACATATTTAACAATGTTTTATGGTAACATTTGTTACTATAAAACTGTCAGAACTGTATGACTGCTTTACTATTTTACCAATGACAGGTTGCATCTAGTGACAGATCCAGAGAGAATGACGATGGTACCTGCGGTTGCACAGCACGTTGAATTTTTTTTGTTTTTCAGTTTATTTCAGTATTTTCTTTCTTTTTCTTTTTCGTTTTATCTTTATTTTTATTGTTTATTTTACGTACATTACAAAACAAGACAAAACATAGGGGACATATGGGATACATTGACTACAATAAACCTAGTGACTAACAACTGTTTTTAGTAGTGTGACGTTGAAGTGAAAATTGTCCATTTCTTCCGTTTATCATGACGCTATTCTTCTTGAGTCCTCAGTCTATGGGTCAGAACCTCCATCTCAAATATTCCATTCACAGTTTGTATCCAGTCGTTAGTTGTAGGTTGTTCTAATCTGCACCATTTTTTGGTAATAGCCTTTTTACAGGCTGCTAATAGTATTTTAAACAAATATCTATCATTTTTTCTTACATTATTACCAATAATACATCCAAAATACATCACCAAACATGTTTTAGGAATTGCATAACCCACTATCTTAACAATTATTGAATATACATTATCCCAGAATGATGCAAGTTTAGGACATGACCAAAAGACATGTGCATGATTTACATTGATATCTCTACATTCTCTCCAACAAGGTTGAACTCTGGACATATTTTTAGCTATAATTTTAGGAGTTATGAAAAATCAAATTATATTTTTCCAGCATTGTTCCCTCCATGTTCTTGAAGAGGTGGTTTTATTTCAGCATTTTCATTTTTTAGTTGCAGTTGTATAACTCAGTATGACTAATGAAGCACAAAGAGCTAAATTTGTCATTTTTCTGTCAGGGGTTAGGGAAGACCAGAACATTTGACTTAACATTAGTTGACTCAAAGGAGAAGCAGCTAAAAATAAAATGTCTAAAAAGGCCAATATGTGCCACACTATGGGGATTTGGTGTGTACAGCTTGTCACACTACACTAAAATGGGAAAAAAATCAGTCAGGTCCACTTTAAGACCGACATTTAAGGTTAAATTTAGAAGTTTGCGTGTATTACATAAATAGTTTTCCACTAGCATTTTTCTAGAGAGGAGGTTTTTAAGCTCTGACTAGCAGCTACTGTGAGTCACAGTGTTAGTCAGTCACACAGATGATGGTTTAAACCCTGCACATGTAAAGCTCTGTATTAAAGTTAAAGTAAGATCGCTCTAAGTTTTACAAGTAGATGGAGCTGATTTGAACTTTAATGCTGTCTACATTCTAATCCCAAGGCCTTAAACTGATTTTTCTTAGGCTTCGAATACCATCCTGGCAGAAGAGGCTATCCATAGTATCATAAGTAAACAGTCTGTTATGGTTCACCTATTTTGAACATGTACCTGAATGTGACTTTGAGGGCTGTTAGAGTCTCGAGTATAATTTATTGATCTTAGTTTGAACTTTAACTTGCAAATTATTCAAGAGTTTGCTGCTTTTCACAAAATCCATCTAAAACAGGAGTGTATGTATTCTTAAAATATGCCTAACAACAATGGAATTTTAACGCCATACATATATTGTGATTTTTCTTGTAAGCGTGAAACTATAAATACCAAGGAAGATTAAAGATGATAGACAAAAGTAATCTGTCACTGAAGGCTGGTTCACAGTCCCCTCAAATTAATTTAAATGCTTAGCGCAGAGAGTCAGTGTCACTCAGAGGTTTTTATAATATATTAATCTCTCACTAAAAACGTATAATAATTTCATGTAGATTTTAGTAAAAATTGCACGCACCATCCTGTTTCTAAAATGGAATGATTTCTCCTGATTTTGCATTCACAAAATGACAACATGTTTTAGATTTATGTGTAAATGATAAGAAATTAATGTTGAAAAACTGGTCAGTTTCTCCCAGGCCAGACAATTAAGTTAAATTATTCTTTCCCTGAAATGGATTGACAATTTTCTGCCACTGCATCGTACCTGTGGGGAGATGAATTAAAATCTATTCTGAAGTGTGATGAGTTTGTTTATGTGACCAGCTAGTCAGGGAAATGAGCTGTTAAATTATTTTTCAGAACAAAATGAACCACAGTCTTTCTCTTGGATTGTCACCAATAGAAAGGCAGTTTGGGTATGTTAGCAAGTAAGACTATACCACATCACAAAGACAAGGAAGCTGTTCTGTTATGCTCTTATTATGGATGCTATGCCTTTTAGTGTGCACTGCTGTGGTTCTCAACCTTTTTAGGCTTGTGACCCCATTTTAACATCACAAATTTCTGGCGACCCCAGACATTCAAAACTGAGACTTTTTTTGCCAAAATTATTTTCTTTTTGATTGTGTAATACTTTGCTATACTATGTTGCAAATAAATGTTAATTTTAGATAGGGCTGTGCAATTAATCGAAATTCAATTACGATTTCGATTATTACACGCAACGATTACAAAAATTATGTAATCGAGAAAAAACGATTATTAATTTTGAGTTGTTTTAATTCACGCGCACGCAAGCTACCATGAGCTGCTCTGCCCCGCCCCCCTCTAAGCTACCGCTGTCTGCTAGCCGGCAGGTCCACCCCAAGAGGAAAGTTGTACTTAGCGGCCTGGAAAAATGGCAGGAGAATCACAGCAGAAGTGCTTGGTAAACAAAAAAGGCAAGTCAAATTCAATTGTATGGAATCACTTTGGGTTTGATGAAGAAGACGAAGAGCAAAAACACATCACGTGCAAAAAGTGTTTCGTAGTGGTGTCCGCACCAACCGCTAACACAACAAACCTTTGTAACCATCTGAAGTTTAACCACCGCCACCTTTATCATAATCTCATGAAAAACTAAAACACATAAAACAACTCCGTCTACAACCTCGTCCGCAATGCAATCTTCAGTTTCCGAATCTCTTTACGCTGCAACTCCTGTATTAATCTAACCCTAACCCGTATAACCCTAACGTATGTATTCTACAGGGGTTGGACAAAATAATGGAAACACCTAACATGTTGGCATCATAGAAGGTGTTTCCATTATTTTGTCCAACCCCTGTAGATGGCTGATGTATACAGAAGGCCTGAACTAAAACCTCACGGCACGCCACTGAATTTACTACATTGAACATACTTGAATTTATAATTTGCACTTTACGTGAGCTTTTTTTTTTTTTATTTTTTTATTTTTTTTATTGCTACAGTTCTATGGCAAGTCTATAGCAGTTTAATTACAGAGCACTATTTATTTACAAAAGGAAACATACTTGAATTTACAGTACACTTATTTGCATTCAAAGATTTTTTTGTTTTGTACAAAAGTGAACATACTTTGTTTTAGTGGTTAAAAGCTTTATTTATGTTTAAAGAGTATATTTTACATTGTTTTGCAAGAAAAAAATAAACAACTTTAAGGTTAACAAATAATCGTTTTTAATAATCGTGATTTCAATTATTGCTAAAATAATCGTGATTTTTTTTTTTCTATAATTGAGCAGCCCTAATTTTAGATGTCATTTAGTCTATATAATGTATATTATTATGGACAAAGGCAGAAAAGCCAGGTGTAGATTACTTCACAAAGTGAGAATTTTATTTTCTTTGGTCAGGATATGTACAGTCAGTCCACGATGAACATTTGAAAGATAAACAGTACTACAGTGCTTCAGTTTCAGCTTCAGAGTTTGTCATGTCTTTTATGGATTGTGATCGTTTCTCTCAACTCACCGTATGTTTTTTATTTGTAAGTTTTTTTTATCAATTACTAGAAATTTTAGGCAACCCCATTTGAATTCCAGGCGACCCCACGTGGGGTCCCGACCCCAAGGTTGAAAAACACTGGTGTACTAGGTCCTTAACGTGATGACACTTAGGCCCAAACCAAATGCACCCCGTAGCCCCCCCCCCCTTACCCCTACCCTTTGGCCCTTGCACTTGGCACTACCCCTTGAAACAGAGCTACAAGGAGTAGGGGTTGAAACATTCCCCTATGAAATGGGACAACCCTTCGCGACCTGTTATGACATCAGCAGTCATCGATGCCGCTATTAACAGATGCAGCAACTTTGTTTCCAAAAGTATTCATCATGCCGTCAGTAGCTGTAAGCGTCTGTTGCATGGGCTTTGGTCATCTTTTTACGGCTATCAACTATAAACCGCAGAAATGCGGTCCATAACACACTGAAACAGCATTAAACGGTTGATCAAATGATTAAGTGTTTTACAAAGAAAATACATACATTTGTGTGTTTCTTTCATCACACTGCTGCACTTTTTGGCTGTGTTTACCTCCATCTTGCCAATGATTCGATCAGAATTATGGGAAATTTCTCCTACCCCTCCGTTCATAGTGTGGTCCTGGAAAATCTGTGTTTTGAGGGTTATACAACCCTCCGCTTTAGCCCTTCCCCTCTGTCTAATTGAGAATTGGGACAACACTACCCCTTCACGTGTACTTGCAAAACGGTGGGGCAGGGGTAAGGGGGAGGGCCAAGGGGTGAATTGGGATTCAGCCTTATATTGATGAATGCAATCAAATGTTTTATATCCAATCTGAACTCTGAAACAGACATATCATGAGAATATATGACCAGTGTTATCTTAATAATGTGAAAATTAAATGTCTTTATAACTAGACTAACAGATATTGAGTTAACCTTTGTTTTTAAATTTATGTAACTGAATGATATGGAGAACATTTTCTGAAATCCTAAATAAAATAAATACAAATATCAGTGTTAACATGTACTGCTCATTTTCTAAATCAATAGATACAGTGGGAATGACAGAGTGCTAGAGTATATTATAATCACAGACTGCAGTTTAAGTGGACAAACAGAATGAACTGGGTCAGGAATCCAGCTGAGACGCTACATGCTGAATTTTGCATATACCAAAATATTTTTCAAAGGGAAGTGCCAGAAACTAAATCTGGGACGCCGGTTACATTATTAGCCCATAACACTCTACATTTCAAGTCCATACAATCAGTTGCGCTGCTGTGCTCTCCAGCAAAGAATAATAGAAAAGCTCACATCCTGCCAATCTGTGTGAACATTTACACACATGAGCATCTCTGTTGTCCGTTTGTCTCAATGTTTGTAATAAAATTAGACAAGAGAGAAACACTGCTCGGTACAGATAAGCTCTCTTATCAGCAGCACGGTGACAACGCTGTGATTTGTCACTTCCGTTAAAACATGTTTTTCCTAATGTAACCAAACTGTATATGTAAATTATTTATTATCAGCTCAGTGGTGTCAGTTACACCATGAAATCCCTTCAAGTGATTTGTATGTTAAGCTTTATTAATTAAGGACGAACGCAACATCAGAATGAGACAATCCAGTCAGTCACACAGAAAATAAGTCGAAGTAGAAAGTCACTCAGAGGACAAAGCATCTCAAACTTCAGTCTGTTTTGAGGATTTATTTGTATTCTCACAGTGCTTTATGCTATGGGTGAATTTTCTTACAGTGTATGAGTCATTTATTGAAAGTCAGAACACATTCTTTTTCCCTTTATGTCTTTCTTAACGAATTTCTTAACAGAGATTTTGGCTTTTAGGTACTTTTTTTTAAAAAACCAATTGCAGCCAAACAATGTGCTCTGTCTTCTATGTGTACGGCAGTTCTTTCAAACAACTTCACATTCTTTATGACTTAGAGGTAAAAATGTTCCTTTTACCTCAGTAAACATACCTCTTATAACTAAAGCGTGCAAATTTGAACAGATTTTGCGAATTTTAAAGTGCAGTCAATACAAATTAACTAACACCTGCATTTATCTGAAATACTGCTGTGGTAAAGTTTATAAATTCACATTTTATCAATGAAATGGTGTCAATGACTTGTGTTTATGGATAGGTTTATAATTTACAAGTGTATATTCTAATTATACTCCTGTCTGCTGTGCATTTCATTATAATACAGTCTAGTGTAACAACAGCACAAAGTACACCCTCTAAGATTAGAGCTAAGTAAATCCAAAAGCCTCTGTGGCACAATTACGCATAATAAATATTAAAATCCTCACCAATGTAGTAAAATACCTTATGCACACATGTGGAATTGTGTTGCATTTCACTGCAAAGACATTCATTACCTCCTCCTGTATGACTATATATTTACTGTAAATTTAATCCCATGTACCACTTTGTATTACTTCTCAGCATCCTCAGAAATAGTAGGACTCCCTGCTGTGTCTGTCACTGCACCTGCCATTCAATAAGCAGCATGAGTAGAAACTTCACAGTGATTTTCCCTGCTGCCACTTAGAATTTCTACCAATCCTACTGCCTTTTTGTGGACTTCTTCCACTGCTTGTTGTCATTAAGGAGTAGAACAGATGTGTTTTATTGGGATTGTTCTTGTGTGGTTGTTTGTAGAGCTGCCTGTGTTGGAGTTGAGCAGTGTGAGGGAGATATTGACTGAACGAAGGAGAGAGATGGGAGGAGGGAGGCATTGGGTGGAATTTCAATGTCTTTTGGCCCAATTTGCAAGGAATTGATAAACCGCTGCATTCCAAGCATCCTGATCCCCAAACTGCAGTGCTCAGCTGCTGTACATACTGCATGGTGATGCCGCATTGTGATCTGTTCAACAGAGCCTGTTCCTTTGCTCTGCGTCTTTGACTGTTCAAGTTTGTATCTGTCTCCGACTGTGTTTCTTACACAGCTTTCCTGGGGAATAGTGGACTGCCTGGTGTGTCACATCTGTCAACAAATGCAACCCAGAGAAGAAAAAAGACAGAAACTTTGTGCACCTGTGTGATGAACCGAGTGTTTTATCTTCTAGCACGTGCTTGTGGCATAAAAAATGAAATGTTACTGCCTTCAGATATTAACAGTCAAAACAGCAATCAAATGCTCATTAGTGTAATGTAGCATTTAGCTATTGATACATATTTTCACTCGTAATGTAGACATATTAACAACTCAGATGGTAAGTACACTGAACAAAAATATAAACACATAAAGTAATGTCTAGTTTCAAAATTTTTTAAATCAATTAAATACTGAATTAAAAATTTCAACCAAACAATTATTATTTCAGTCTGGCCTTAATATTCAAGCAACAGAAATTTGACGAGCAATTTGTGCACAATTCATGAATTATCACAGCCTGAACACACCAGCGGACAGTGGACGGAGTTCACAGCTCAGTACAGTGTGTCCACTATTGGCATCTTGTAAGGTGGTTCATTTCCAGTGCATAGAGTTCATGAGATTGTCAATAATGGCCTATGGGATGTTGTGGAATGCTGTCCTATTCCTCCTGCTGCACAACTTGGAGCTTGTGCATGTTTTCTGGAACCAGAACACATTTTCTGGCCTGCTGATCCAGAACATCCCAAAGGTGTTCATGACTTGTGACAACAGTGCACATTTTGGGGTGGCCTTCTACTCACCCTGGTGAAAGGAGTGTCTGTGCATTGGTCACACTGACTGACCAACTCAGTGTTATGCTCCATGCAACTCAAGGGTGGAATAATTCAATGAGTGTGGTCAGTGAGAACTGAGTCACCAGAATTGAGCAAAACAAATCATTTGGTGCACCTATAAACATTATTTGTGGGCATATGTCATTAGGTCAATTTAATTTAACATTTTTGGTTTGTGCAGCAACACGTTATAAAACCTTATTCAGCATAATATTAAAAGTGAAACACACTCTCACAACTTAGCACTGAGTCAACTGTAATATATGGAAATATATGGCATCCATATAATTAATATAATTCAAAGTACATTTTGTAAGTGATTTGTCCTTTTTTTGGTCTTCCTACTCTTTTTCCTCCTTTCTGTCTTTCCTCCGAACTTCTTTCCTCAAATGCAGTCCTTCACCTCTTCACTTTTTTTGCACTTATATAAAAATTTACATTTGTCACTTGTAAATATTGTATAAACTCACTTGCAAAATTGCAAATGCTAAGGTTTACCATGGGGTTATCTCAAAGAATGAAAATATTGTTTCCTGTGCCATTTTATGCTTAACATAGCTAAAACAACAGCTGCAACACTTCAGTAGGCAGCAAATTATGTAATATTGTTTGCCGCTAGAACTGTAATGGAGTGCTGTCAGAGTGAATTGAGAGAGGACTGATGTTAACAGTGTGAACACTTTTTACAAATAGAAATGACTTCATAACATAACTTGATTAATTACCAGAAATTTACCCTCTTGGCGACATGACAAATCCAGTAACTGTCCATTTTAGTGACAAAAGCGAAGACAAAATGTTAGTTGCATATCTATATCTATTTTTAAATTCTGCTCTCACTATAATGGCACCGTTCATGCAAACTAAGTTATATCATTTTCTGTCTCCAATCAACCTTTATATTAATCAGAACTCCAGGACTCCTGAAAAGGAGATTTTTAATCTCAGTGAGCTTTTCCTGGTTAGATAAAGGTTATAATAATAATAATAATAATAATAATAATAATAATAATAATGATTAATGAATGAATGAATGAATGAATGAAAGAAAGAAAGAAAGAAAGAAAGAAAGAAAGAAAGAAACTGCAGCCTAACACTGCATTATGTCCCCTTGTGTCAATCTACACCATCATGGATAAAAAAAAAGCAGTCCACGAGAGCAATCAAATATTTACTGAAACAAATTTAAATCAATGAATGAATAAATAAATAAATAAATAAATGATTAAATGAATAAATAAAATAAAAGAATTAAAAAAGTGTCCAAAACAATCAAAACAATGACATTAATTTAATTAACAACCAAACAAAAATAAAGAAAAGTCATAAAAGTGTGTGTCTCCACTCTCTAATTTCCCTACCCACCTTTGTTGCTGACTTATATAGAGTGTCTATAAGAAAATAAACTATATAAATAATAAAGTAATATACCGTTAGTAAGAAACAAATAACAACTCATTCCCCAGTTTATAAGTGAAGTGTCATGACTGCAAAGCATAAATCCATCATAAAGTATCAGAATTCACAGCATACTATACATGAACTGCGGATAATTCTGTAAATTAATTACAAATCATTATTTACTTACAAAATAAAATGTGGCGCTCATTTAGCCTCCAACAAAAGCTTTCATTTTATACATAATGATACACAATAAAATTAAAATGTTTTAATGTTTTTTTCCAATAAGCCACAAACCTGCAGGATATAAAGTGCAATCATGCAAAAATATAAAACTAAACAATATACCAGAATCTTAAGAAAAAAATGCAGTTTTTGCTCACCCCACCCCAAACAACTGAGTTCATTTATTTGATTAAGAGCATTAGATGCTATCCTGTTAAAAATGAAATATATTGATATAAAATTTAAATCTATGTGTGCATGTTTTATGGATGATTTGCTGTTATTATGTGATCTGTATCCAAGTCTCTGTGGGTCCTTGGTGCTAAAAGGTTCTATTTCTGGCAAGTCGCTATTCATGAAGCCTCTGAGCTGGAGCTTCCTGTTGGCACACACTGAATTCCTGCAGAACTGTGGGCTTGTGCACGACTGCTGACCTTTGACGTGCATCATAACATTATCCACAAACGCACACAGCTAGCAAGGTAAAGCAAGGAATTGTGTCTACATATGGGAGAAACACTGGGTGAGCGCCATCAAAGATGTATATATGAGAAGCAGATGGAGACGAAGGAGAAGAGTCAGAGGCAGTGATGTAAGAGATACAGATAAGAATGAGAAATAAAGATGTGTGAGGGAGAACAAGATGGAGGGTTGCAATAGGAAAGAGATGGAAAGAAGGAGGGCAGGAGACAAAGTGTATGCAGTGCGCTTGTTTTTTGCTGATACAGATCAGATTTCATAAAGATCCACATGATTGCCTCATAACAAGGGGGACGCAGAGAGGAATGAGATGGAGAGATGAGGCGGAGGCAAGCAGAGACACAATGAAATTGATAAATAGCTGCTTGCCCTCCTTGCAGCTGCTTTCTTTGTTTTTCCGGTTTGTTCTTTCCCCATTGGGCTTAATATGATTATGCTAACTGTAATTTGAAAGAGCAAAAAACAATCAAGGTCACTAATGATGACAGAAAGAGGAGTCGCCACTTGTGATTCTGTGATTGGATGACGAGTCTGGTGTAGGACGGTGTTGTGTTGCTCTACGTGTTATCTCACTGTCCACATTACTTTGACAGTCCCCAGGGTTCTGCTCTGCACTTGGCTTCTCATTTTCCTTTGACTGACAGTGAAAAGCAGGCCTCACCGCTTCTTATCCCAAAGCAGGAGCCCAGGCATAAGGCTAAGACGCTGTTGAACCTGTGAATTACTCTGTTGATACTCATGTACTGAATGACCGGATTTCTGAATAGCAAATGCAGTCGCTACTTATCATTTTAAAGAACCAAAAAGTGTAATTTTCAGTGAAAAGTACTTGAATGCATCAAAAATTAAGCCCTCCTCACACAGGACTGATATTACCTGCACACCTTTGGTAATTTGTAATAATTGAGGAGATCATTTATGATCTTAACCCCATAAGAAACTGTCATGTGTGTAATTTGTAAAGTAAAAATTCCATCACAAATTACCCACCTTGTTTCAGCTAATGCAGAGGCCTTGTGACAACATTAACCTTGTGCAAATCAACATCTCTGTAATTTGGTGGCACATTTAATATTCTATGTTTCCTCCACTCATCTGTTCAGCCTTTCAGTGTTTCAGGTGGAAATTCAAGAGGCTCATGTCACAATATAATATGGATATTTACTGAAAGATCAAACTTAACACCGAGGATGACACACATGACAGCTAGAGTAAGGAACATTTTTTGTGTCTTCAAAAAATCTATGTAAGTGGTGAACCTGTGTTTGACATCAGGACTGAGAAATAATGTTAGTAAATTCAAGCAAAAAAAATAGATGCTTCTGTGTGAATGCACCAAATGAAAAACAAAGTGAGGGGGGTTAAATTCCAAATCACCAGAGGCCCACAGGTTATACACTGTTGCCCATAAAGTTGGAATAAAATAATATTCACATGAAATGATTGTGACAATGTGATTTATTCCTGATAAAGTGTAACTGGGACTCATTGGACCTGGTCAGAAATGATCACTGATGTGTACAAATAGGAACTAGGAAATAGGAGGTAATAAAAAGAGGATTGTGTCTGAAAACAAAATTGCTTAAACAATGGACATGATATAGAGAGAGTATTGATAATAGAATGTCTGTGAAAGATGTCTTATGATACGTATCAGACAGCTATTGTTTGGTGAATGAGTATAAATGTAGAGCAGTTATTTTGTTTGTTTATTTATGTTTATTGCACCGGGCTGTTGTATTATATGTCCTGTTTGTGTGTGTGTGCGTATGTGTGTGTGTATGGGTGTGAATGGTGTAAAATTAATGTAAATAATTAAAATTGTAATGTAATGTAGAGGAGACCCCAGGAAGAACAGCAACTGAGGTTTCAGTTGCTATTGGGGATCTTAATAAATGAAATTAAATGAAATTCCAGCTTTATGGGCAGCAGCGTACTAGTTCCATGTGAATATGGTGTTACCTGTACATTAGCAAATGGTAACTACATAAGAATTTCAGAAATAATAATAAGGAAGGATGGGAAGCTAAAGGATTTACTGTTATTTGGAGAAGGGGTGAGATTAAATAAGTTATACTTCCTCCCACTCCTTTTCAAATGTGTAAATGAAGTCATGTATATGTATAAGGGTTTTTTTGTCTTTTTTTTCCCATGACTTCTTACTACCTGTTTTATTTCTTAGTACTAAGTAAGATTACTTTATCTTGTTGCATATTCGAAATAAACTAAACCAGGGGTGTCAAACTCATGTTAGTTCAGGGGCCACATAAAGCCCAATATGACCTGCAGTGGGCCGGATCATTAAAATAATAACATAATAATACATAAATAATATCAATTCCAAAATTTGTATGTCTAATTTCTATGTTTTAGAGTGAAAAAAGTAAAATTATATTATCAAAATTTCTACATCTACAAACTATCTTTTAAAAAAAATATGGAAAAACATGAATCATGACCAAAATGAAATTTAGTAAGGAAAAAGGTGCAATTTTAACAATTTATGCCATTATTTGGCCTCAGCTTCTCATTTTTACATGTTCATTACAACGTACAGATCACAGTGGATCTACAAATGCACAAAACATTTAATAACAGACAGAATATTGGTAAAATTACTCTTAAATCTCTTAAGACGTTTCAGGTTGTTCATATTTGTTCAGGTTTTTCACATTTTTTCTAAAAGGCTAGTCTGTACAGGGTGGGGAAGCAAAAATTTACAATATTTTGAGGCTGGGATTGAAAGACAGTGTATGACCAATTAGTTTATTGAAAGTCATGAGAATTTATTTACCACAAGAAAATGTACATAATAGAAAATGTTTTTATTCTATGTGTCCTCCTTCTTTCTCAATAACTGCCTTCACACGCTTCCTGAAACTTGCGCAAGTGTTCCTCAAATATTCGGGTGACAACTTCTCCAATTCTTCTTTAATAGTATCTTCCAGACTTTCTCGTAATAGTTTTGCTCATAGTCATTCTCTTCTTTCCATTATAAACAGTCTTTATGGACACTCCAACTATTTTTGAAATCTCCTTTGGTGTGACGAGTGCATTCAGCAAATCACACACTCTTTGACGTTTGCTTTCCTGACTACTCATATGGGCAAAAGTTTCTGAAAAGGTATGGATAATAGTGTTAGGTATGATTATGACATCAATATATGTTTGGTTTCAAAACAACTGACGTAGTGCCTGCTGAGAAAAAACAACTAAATGTTCATTGTAAATTTTGCTTCCCCACCCTGTAAATGTTAACATTTTTGTGTAATTTAACTTTTTTTTACACTAAAACAAAGAGAAAAATATATGGTTTTTGTTATTTATACTTTATTATGATAGTATTTTACTGGTCTGACCCACTTTAGATGGAATTGAACTAAATTTATTTTGACATCCTTGATTGTTAATATCTTCAGTGTAATTTTTTATTTCACTAATTCATCCCGCGGGCTGGATTGGACCCTTTGGTGGGCCGGTTTTGGCCCCCGGGCTGCATGTTGACACCCCTGAACTAAACTGAAAAAAAAAAAAAAAAAAAAAAGGAATATCTAACACACTTATCTGATTCAAAGTGGAAAACTAGGGTGATGATTTCAAGGAGATCATGTCATAATTCATTAATTACACTCACATTGTTTACATGAATCAATCAGTAGCCTAGTTGCTGATGTATCTGCCCTGCTGATGACATTAGAAGAATTTTCCACAAATGACCTTTCCATTCTTCATCCTTCCTCCAAAACTCTCATAGCACCAAACATTAAGTATTACATAAGCCCAATTAGAATTAATGACTAAATCAGACATGCTGGCCACAGCTCTCAGGACTGGGTGTGGTCTGTTCTCTTCGCTTGTAACCACACTTAACAGTAATGTCAGAACACACTAAACACATTTCTACTTCACTGCATCAAGCCCTAGTGGAAATGGGGGTTTAAAATTCACAGCCATCATCTCCTATTAAAATATCACTGGAGTAATCAAGTGAAAACAAAATGGCATCTGAGTCAGCAAAATTAGACAATATATACTCATGTTAAGTCTCTGTTAGAGTAGTATTTCTACAAAGACTGGCCTCAGCAGTGAGTCAGTCCTTTACAGTATGTGGAGCGATACTAGACTTTGGGTCCAGTGACTCATTCTAGTGTAGCTAAACTTATGAACTGACATCTAGCCTGTGTAAAGTGTGCCGGTAATAGAGTATTTAACCGGTAAAATATGGAACAATGCTGCAGGCACTCTGGAACTTTTTCCAATTAAATCCTGATGAATTAAATACTGAAAAATGGACGTATAACAGCAAGCAAAGTTATTATGAAGGCACATTTTGATATTGTCACCGGAAACCATTATCCACTAAAATAGTTCATTTTTTAACAGTAGAGCAGTAAAGTCATTGTCAAAGTGAAGTCGTTTAGAGGCTTTGTATCAAAAATGTATCAGCATATATATATATATATATTTTATAGGCAATGGTTTGTTCAGCACTTTTTAGCTATAATATATAGATCATATAAGAATAATTGCTAAGGTTTTTTTTTTTTGTCTTTCTCCAGTATGTTGTATATTATGTGTATATGTTGCATGTTTAAAATGGTGCATGCATAAATAGTACACAACATGACATTTTAATTAATGTCTTTATTAACATCAGTATTGTTGTTTTGTTAATGCTAATGTATGCTTATGAAGGATTATAACTTACTTTGCCTGCAGGGTGACACAGTACAATGTGTCTAGGGACAACAGGATGCACTGTCCTTGTCAAATAAACCAGTAAAATAAAATAAAATGAATACATAAAATCATATAAGCATAATTTTAAAACCCTCTGATTCTACATAGTAGCTTAGGGAGAGTATATGTGTTTTGTTGTGGATGCTTTGAGCTTGTTTGTGAATCAATCACCCGTGGCCTCAGGCCTGCAGAGACATTTGATTCCACAGCAGAAGTGAAGGATCTTTCTGCATTTTTAGGCTTCACTTCAGCATCTCTCACAGTACTGAAAGCTCTCAGCTGAAGCGAGCCTAAATCTTTACTCCTTCAGAGACACAAGAGAAATTTTAACCCTAAAGTATAATGCTAAAAGCCAGCGGTCCGCACTCCCAGCACGCTCTTTATGCCCAAGACCTCCAACTCAGCCCAAACCCTTAAACATCCTTTCTCCAAACACATCTATAATGCATTATAAGGCATTATGTAATGACCAAAACTCTACATCAGCTACAATAGTGAGGCAGCTGTCAAAGCACTAGGATGCCAATTATCACGTATGGCCATGTGCCACCACTGGTGCCTCTTTCACCTTCTTATGTGCCTAAACGGAGCCGAGAGAGAAAAAGAAAGGAGATGGAGAAAGACATGAAGGAAATGACAACAGCAGGAGAAACAGGAGGAGAATGGTGGGAAGATTTTAATGAGGAAGGGAATATGATGTATAATGAGAGAGAAAGCAAAAAGAAACAAGAGGAGACATTATAAAATCAGGGCCAGACAAGATTTATTAAAGAAGTCCAGAGCTGAACCCGTCTGTCACATTTATTTCCTTCGCATTTCTTTGTGAGTAAATGATGTTTGCCAATAAATGCCCGTGCAGAGGCATAGGGACGCTTAAATCCTCCCTGAAAGAGCTATTTCACATCATTCACAATCATTCTTTCATTCAGTCATTTCCATACTCAGTTTTTTTCATTCATTACTGCTTGGAGCCTCTGCCTACATGTACTGAATGAGGGGAAGAGAAAGCAGCCAGTCCATCACATAAACAACCAAACACCCCTTTTGTTCACATGTGCATCCAGGGGCAATTTAGATTCTCCGGTCCATTTTACTGCCATCTCTTACTTCAGTAGAGATGCACAGGAGTACAAAGTGAAGAAACACCACACCTTAGTTACACTACCTTTAATCAGATACGTTGGCTTGTTTCATAATTAAGTTAAGCCTATTAGTTAATTACCACAGTAGGCCTGGACAGCACGGGCAAAATCTGCAACGAGCAATAATGTTGCTCAGTATCGAGAGTATGAGATGTAATAAAATAAACGAAGCATGTAGTGTCCACCATATTGATACCAGTTAATTTAAGGGAGGTTGAAAGCTAGATGAGGCTATGTCTGACTGGTTGAGTCATGTCAATGTATGACACACGGTTCCTGGACTCCATGTGACTGGTCATATATCTGTGTGCTAAGTGTAAATGCATGGAGCACTCATGCAAAAATACAAAACTGAACAGTTTGCCAGATCGCATTTTACTTATTTATTGCAAACCAGAGTAAATTTTGCACTGTTATTAACAAGCATGTTCAGATGATGTGATTTATTAGTAAGCACTATTCTATGGTCATTGACATGGTGAAAGGTTTACAGGTCTGAGGCTGTAGTGTGTGGTAAATGTTTTGTTTTTGTTTTCTATTTTTCCTCCCAGGTGCAGGAGTGGCTGTGTCTTAACTGTCAGATGCAGAGAGCTTTGGGGATGGACATGACCACACCACGCTCCAAGAGTCAGCAACAGATACACTCTCCTTCTCATGCAGCCAAAGCAGATCTGACTCAGCCTGCACCCCAGACACAGACCCCTCCTCAGACGCAGCCTCCAGCTCAGGCTCATCCAGTGCCTGGCCCTACCAAACAACCAGGTCCAGCTGGTCCAGATCAGCAACAAACAAAGACCCTTCCAGGTGCAGTTCCCCTTCCGGGCATGGCAAAGGCCCCATCCCAGCCTGACCTGTCCCGTAGTTCCCCCGCCCACCACGCCCAGCACCCTCGCCAGGACCAGACGCGTAGCGCAGGGAGCTCCCCTTCACGACAGCCCCCACCTCCAGAGCAAACTTTTGGGAAGTTGTTTGGCTTTGGTGCTTCTCTTCTCAACCAAGCCAGTAACCTCATATCAGAGACTACCCAACCCCAACAACAACCCCAGAAACCAGCCCCGAAACCAGGAGGGCCTCCTGGTCCAGGACCTGGGGCAGGTAAACCCTCAGGACCCCAGCCTGCACAACAAGGGCCTCGAGCTCCTCCTCAGCAGCAACAACAACAGCACGCTCCCCCAGACTCCTCCAAGTCAAAAACTTGTTGTCCCCTCTGTAAGACAGCTCTCAACATCGGCAACACTGCAGAACCACCAAACTACAACACCTGCACACAGTGCCACTCCCAAGTGTGCAACATGTGTGGATTCAACCCCACTCCGCATCTAGTTGAGGTAAGACTCAGATGTGATCAGTGTGGCTTTCAGCTCAATATAATAAAGTGTCAACTCATCTGCACCTGCTTGCAGACTGTGGATTTTCCAAATGAAAACTGCTGTGTCACAGTGCAGCTTAATGTGTTGTTTTGTTACCCATTTGTGGCTGCTCAGTGCTGGAGAGACCAGCTTGATTATTTACACCATATTATTGTACACATATATCAACTACTTGGGTTCAGGTGCTGTCAGAAGCCAAATGATTGCCTCATTTGAAACATCTCTGGAATGTTTCAAATTGTTATTGTATTTCTGTGCTCTTTTTAATATGCTTTAATTTCATTTAAGCATTGTCTTCTCCATTTACTGTTACTGTTTTGTAGGGAGACCTACAAATTAATTACATGATATTTAATGTAAAAAAAAAAAAAACCCTCAACAGAACGAAAGCACATTTCTGCATAAGAATGCCTGATTTTTCATTTTGCTGGCAGCAGGTTCTGTGTGCAGATTACCCTCACAGTGCTTTATGTAAGTTTGTGATTGCTTAGCTTCTTCTCCCTTTCTCTGCTTCTTGTCTGTGTTTTTCTCAGTCAGGACCTGCTTGGTTCTGCTCTGTCAGGGCCTTTCATGTAGTTAGCAAAGTGAAGTCTGGGTGGTGACTCACCTCATCAGTGAGCACTCTGCCCTAGAGCAGCACACAAGTATATGACCAATCTGCAGGAAACAGAGCTTATCAAGTCCAATTAAATGGATAATCTTAATATTGATTAGTCACAGACTTGGGTCAGATGAGGCCATACACTTCCCTAAAATGCCTCCATGTCCTTTGTCATGGTGAGACACTAGTTGGTAAGAACAGAGGTTTGCAGTGGCTTCCAGAGTCAGGCAATAACAGAGTTTAATTATGCAAATCAAGTCCAATTGAATGATAGCAGTAATAACAGGCTTTCTGCAGAGCGTTGGCTTTTATGGGCAAGCCTTGTCTTCCCAGGCATCTGGTTGTCACAGGCACTAGCAGTGGCCATTCATAGATTGCTATGGAAACAGAGAGATAATTTGTTTGTCAGGCATCCCTTTTATGCTTGGCTGTTGAGATGCAGTGGACCTACAAAAGTTTTAAGACTGCTCTGAGCTCGGTTTTCTCATGAGGCTCTGTTATTAGCTGTGCTGTGTTTCTGCATTGCTGGTTATGATCCACAACTCAATCTAGGAGAAGGTATGTTCTTTCCAAACCTGTGAAAACTCTTTCCATGGGAGCTGGCTGGTAGGTACGTAGCACCAGAGTGGGTGAGAACCATTTGGATGTGGTGTGAGTACTTTGTACTTTGAATTGAGGTTTCTCAGCTTGATTTCCACAGCCTGTTTGGCACATTCATCCTCGCCATCCTTTCCTAATCTATCCAAACTTTGCTGTTTCTTCATGGCAGCTTCTCTCTGTCTTTTTCATGCTGCATGCATAAGCGTTGTGCAGTGATCAATATGTTTCAGCTACAACAAGTTCTTTAACTCTAACTGATGCAGTGTGTGACTTCTCACTTCTTAAACAACCATTAATTTGCTAGAGAGTATAAAGACCAGACATGCCAGGAATCATCATCAGGCTCCTCGGGCTTGTAAAAGAGTGGTTCAGGGAGTATGAGACATCATTTTGAATGAACTGGCCACAACAGAGTCCAGACTTGAACCCCACTGAGAATTTTTGGGATGTAATGGAGAAGACGTGATGCAGGTGATGAATTATTGCATATTCCAGACTGTAAACAGCAGGGGGAAGTTTTGTACCAGAATGCACTCATGACTACTAAAACCACCAATAAATCAATGTTACATCGTCACAGATTATATCACTTATAATAAAGTATAAAGCTCATTGTTTACACAAATTTTCCTCTTCAAACAAAAACTCAGGTAATTGGTTAAAATAACACTATGTCTTATAATCTTCACGTGCTGTGTCAGCTGATAGTTTGCATTTTTGCTCTGTTAGCTTTAAGACAGTTAGTTGTAAGACAGAAAACAGCCACAGTAAAACCACAAATCACCTCAGTTTTTTGCATGGTTTGTGTTGTCAGTAGATGCCCTAAAGATTTATTTGGAATCATCCGAACAAAATCAGAACGGTCACAGTTTAGTCTGAACCGTGGATAAGCAAATGGTGAATTCACTAAACATAACAACAAATATAGTAACTTTATATCTTCATAAGCCTAATAATCACAGTCACTAGTAAAAAACAAATGCTGATTTCAGCATCAGACTTCATTCTTTCACTTTAGAGCTGTGTCTAGTGGTGAAAACATCAGAAATGTTTATATTATTATTAGTTTTTTGAGTCTGAAAGTTGTTTTTTAATGACATTCATCCTCAACCTGGCCTTGGTTAAATTGTGTTTTAAAAAGTCTAATGATACTTTTAAGGTCATTTTAAAAATATTTTAAAGTAAAAACAGTACCTATAGCTTCTGTAAAAGAAAACCTGGTGGGAGTGGTCTGTTCCAGGATGACAGTGCCTCCATCCACAGGGCATAGTTTAATGAATATGAAAATAATATTTGTAGCCTTCACAGTCATCAGGCCTCAACAAAACTGAAAACTCATGGGAGATTAAGACCCTTTGGAAGCGTTGTTTTTATCTGTCCAGTAGAGTTTAGAGACTGGAGCTGTTCTGTTGGTATGTGGTGGCACTTTTTCCACCTTATTATAACACCTAATATTGGTTTTTACATTTAATTTATTACCTGCCTGTATAAATGTATATTAAAGGACCAAAACCAACAATGCATTAGTGAAGCTCTCAGTGCTATTTGTCTCTCTTAACCTGTCTATGACTTTCCACCCCAAATCCCATTCATTTTTATTATCTAGTAAACTATAAAAATATGTGAAAGTGAACGTTCATTTATCAAAAGGGCTCAGTGACATTTTGAAAAGTATAGACCGTATTGCATATTGCATAGGGTGGTGCATATGGTAATTAAAAATTATCTGCAGGTTTATTTGCTTATTAGCCTTTGGACAACAATAGAAGCATGTGGTGAATAAGCTAAAGGCTTTGGTTTGGTATTTGTGAGTAGAATCACTTCTTTGGTGGCTCTAGTTTTTTGTGTTTCATTTTCTGGTTGTGTATTTTTTGTCAAACAGTATGAACACCAGACTAATTCTTTAAAACAATTTCTGTTGACATGGACCTCACATTTTGTTTGAGCGAGTTATTAACTTCAGTTTTTATGCCCTGAAGAGGCTGGTTTTCTGCTAAAAGAGATAGTTACATTCAGCTAGGTGTTCCCGTCTTATGACAGCTACAGCTAAGACAGGTGACAATGGAAATGGGGTGAAAAGACAGATTAGCTGCTGTTTTTACGTCCGATTAATTAAAGTAATTTAAAGGAAACAATAAAAGGTTAACCAACAGTGCCTACAGAAAGTATGCCACCTCATTTCAATTTGGCATTTGTACCACAATGAATCATAATGGATGTATTTTTATTCACGTTGTTTAACAAAACGAAAGTTGAAGTACAATTAGCCTCAGTTAATTAAACATACTAAATACTTTGTTCTAACTATTTATTATTCACTGCTGATAATCATCTCCATTTTTAGCAGACTTTCGAGCAACAGCAGGACTTAGGAAACTATTTGTGGTCGCAGAAATCAGAACAATACTGGAAATATTCATGAAAATGTATTGGTGTTGCCACACAAGTGACACAATACATAATTCATTGAGAGTAAATTAGGCTGAGCTGTATCATATAATAGTCAACCCCTTTTTACTTTGTGATGAGACGATGAGTGCTTGTGTCTGTGCGGTTAAGAGTGGAAGAATGGAGGAGGAGAGACAGCATAGGTGATAGATTGAGAAGGAGAATGAGAGTGAGAATCAGGCATAATGAGCCAAAGGAAGCCAACTGTTAGTTACATCGCACAATATTTCACATCAATTAGTGCTGAAAGTCATGTGTGACTCTGAATAAATAAGATGTCCTTGTTTTGGGACTGTTTCCTCCCCCATTACACTTCTCAAGGATATTAGCACCACCCGTGTGTCATTGTCATTTCCCCAGAGTTTGGTTGTAAATAGAACATAAAATGTTTTCACTGAGTGTCTGCTGCTCAATCTGATTCCCCGTATAGAGCATGTCAATCCTCATTCCTGAATCACTCTGTCTCTCCTGCTAGCACGAGCTAGTGAAGCAGATACAGTGGATGTTTTGGAGTAGCTCTCTTTGGATTGTAGATACAAGTAGAGGAGTGTTTGACACAATGCATTATGTTTTAGTTCCCAGCAGCCTCGCTATAACATTATTTTCCACCACCAGTTCTCCCACGTACCTAACATTTTATTCCCATGGTTGGACAGGCCCACTGATCCCACTCTGTTAGCTATTATTATGATATATACCAACACATACAGGAAGTGTGCCCAGTGTTTATCAAAAGATGGAAGCCCCGAGTGGATCATTAGTAAAAAGACTGGATTTCTCATAGAACTGTAGAAAAAGTGTAGAGAAACAGAAAAGATAGCTCATCAATTATTCAGTGAGGGAGAACATTATAAATAGTTTATGCAGTGTGGAGCAGGGAAAGTGCTGTGTTTGATTCCTCATGCCACATAAGGTCAGTTTATGTGTTGATGCCTGTGGATGAAGTTTGAGCAGGCACATGTTAGATTCATTGCACGTGACTGTTTTGTAAACAGGTTGGAGTTTTCAGATTGTAGACCTCAGTAACAGGTATACATTTTATGAAATATGGGACAGTGCAAATACTTACTTTAAAACACAACTGTACGTTAGGCACTTGTAATTATTCTTGCAGCTACCTAATAATACAAACTATAACTCCTCTGTTAGATCATAACACATTCAGTACCAAGTTTACTTTTACTTTAAACAACACAGGAACGTGAAATTTTAAACTATATATATTAGAGCACATCTTCCAGACTGGAGTATGCAGATGATGTTTTAGGTAAGAAAGATTCAGTGTGGTCCACTCACACTCAGATCCCTGGTCATAAAAATTTGCTCTTCCAGCTTGGCCTCTAGCAACAACGTACAGCTGAAATGAAATACAATCTCTAAATAACTGCATCAGAGTACTTACTATTTTACATTCAATCTCATATACTCTCATCTGGTGTGCAATCATTGCATGTGGTAAAGCCAAAGACACCTATAGGTCATAAACACACATACACACCCACCCACACAAAAGCATCTCACAATTTCATTCTGTAATATGCTCAGCTGTGACAAAGCAATTATAGTCTGAGACTGTGGATAGAGAGACCTTTTAACCGTCTGTAACACAGTCTGCAACACAGTCTGCAACAGTCTAAAACAACTATATACTGGCTCAGTTTAATATGCTTATACACATGATGCAGTACACTTTCTAGTTTCCACATGATGAAATGTTGATGATGAGAATTAGCTTAAAAGACATTGTGTGGCACAGAATTTACCATCTACAAACTATGTTCATTTTTAGAATATTTCTTTGTGCAAACGGAGCTTCATGTTTACTCAGCTGAAGAATATTTTTTATGCAAGAAGTTCTGGTGGGTAAAAAATTATGTGCATCTATCTTCTGTAAAGAAACTTGGTCATTCAGAGATACAAATAATGTCCATGTTTAATGATTCCAATCATTAAAATTTATTAAGATCTACTTATCATTTCAGGATTCAGATTTTCTCTGGTCTGCAGTCCCCTTGAATATACCCAGCATACCTCATTCTCAGAACATATGTACAACATGTATTAGTGAATGCGTCACAGCTCTGCAGGAACACAGTGGGTGCTCTCACACAGAGCTACAGTATAGATGAACATGTCATTCTCATTCTCAAACATGCTGGAAGTGTTTTCTGAAGGTTGGCACCAGCCTGTGTCTCCCTCAGGAGTCCCATCCAAAGCCAGATGGCTGTCGGCATCATGCATCCAAGCCTGCCGTGCTCAGCCTGGCTGCTCCCAAAGTGATGATGGTACACCATCACAGATTTGAACACCCACCCAGCCTCAGTCAGCTGCTTGCTGCCTTTTTGTACTTCTATATTGCTCTGATTATACAGATTACATCAAGTACATGTGAACTGAGAATCACCCAGCCACATATATCTTAAACATGCTGCACAAAAACACACTTTAGGAGACAAACAGATTAGAATATCATCTTTATATGCTATTTTCAACCACCTACTCAATAAATAAATGAATAACTAGTAACTGCATGTCATTTTGTTTTTAAGTAATCTATAGATGCTGCTCAATGCCATTCTAAAGCACTAATTGTAGCATCTGGCCCATATGCAGACTCATATATGGAAGCCCACACATATTGTTGCACTTCACCCTTTGCTTAGGCTCTTATTTCAAATGTATTAAATAGCTGAACTGTGTGATCCTGACTCGCCTTGCTGTAAAACTGCTGTTAAGCCAGAAGGGAGAACTATATTTCATTACAGTCTCATATCTAACTTTATTCCTGCTCTTTCTCCAATGTGTTCTCTTACACGACACCACACAGGTGATGTGCCAGATCCGTGAAATCTTACTTTATCTTCCTTTTCACAGGTCATTCTTTAATGCCAGCACTATGGCTATTTTGCTCCCTTGTCTGCCTTTGTTTCAGTGTTAGTCAGAATGAGTCCTCACATACACCCTCCTTCTCTTTGCACGTTTCAGTGCATCCGTTTGCATTCCTCTTCATCCTGTCTACATGCCTTAGTTGGAGACTGCTTGCTGTTGACACATTGATTGAATTGGCAATTACTTCTGGTTGAATCGCTTGCAGTTGACATTGCAACACGGGTACTCAGCCCTCTTGATTCAGTCTGCACTCTTGATTTAGCAGCAACATCAGGCTGAGCATTTTAAAACCTTTGTACATAATAGGATGGTGTATTTAGAAGAGGTGCTATAGACACAAACAAAAAGAGACAGAAACAGAGATGGCTGTGTGTGTGTGTGTGTGTGTGTGTGTGCGTGTGTGTGTGTGTGTGTTGGGGTGCACTCGTAGAAGGAGCTAATAGTTGAGAGTATTGCTAATCCGTGTTGAGGGAGTGCAGTGATCCCCTTGAGTGTGGTGCTTAACCCCAACACACCATTGTAAAGATCCACCCACACAAATAAGCGCCATCTGAGAATAGTAAGCTTTGTTGGATGATTAAACTGAGACAAAACCATTTTGACTTTGGCTGATAAATATATTAGTGTTGAATAGACTGCAACTGTAAAACAAAGGTTTTCTACTTAATCCCTGCATTTCAAATGAGGCTGCATGTTTACACGGTGCATTTTTACTCCACATCCCTGTGCCACAGTGTACTCACTGATACTCAGTTTATGACTATTTGACAGGAAGATGATGTGATGTATGGCGATGACTGATTATGTGGCACCCAGCACAGATGGCCTGCTGGTTTGGAAGCTTAAATGCCACTCACTGTCATCTCTGGGACCTTTGTGTGTGGCAGCAGGCTCTGAGCTCAGACAGAGATGCATACACCTTGTCAAAACTTCACGGATCTGTGGGAAGGAAAATCTCCCTGAACAGTTTTCGTATTTAATGACTTGATGGAGGTCTTGTGCTTTTCATATATTTTGGGATGTTTTGCTTCATTCTGAAGTTGAGGTTGTCGATTACTCTCCCAGTAGTCCACAATGACCAGCTCCTTCTGACAGTATGATTACTTTGTATGTACCTTATTCTTCTAAGCTACCATGCACCTCAAGTGTTCATTTTTCATGAGATGTCTTTGAGGTCAACCTCGACCTGTTCCAAGCCCTGCCCGCTCCAGCAGCAATATCAGCTCTTTTGATGAATGACTATCTGAGCAGCACAGTGGCCATATTGAACTTGAATTACCCCTCCAGTTCTTTCCTGCAGTTCTATCTTCAAATGCCCGTCCTTTCCCACCTTGTGAGCGAATGTGCTTTGAAGCCTACAAGGGACTGCAGCATTGGCTTAATCACCTCTTCAGAACTCATCATCTTCAAGGCCTGGTGGCTATGCTAACAAGCTTTACCGATGCTCCAGGGGCCCCTGGCAGTGCCGTGTCTATCCACGCTGTCAGAGCCACAGAGGTGGGCCGGAGCAGTCCTCCCACCCAGCTACTGGGCCCTCCTGTCTCAACACATCATTTCACCCGCTTCATCAGTGCTCCAGCTCTCTCTTCCCTACAGCACCTCAGGCATGCGACTACTCCCTAATGCTGGCATTAGTTTAGTGTGTGCCATGCTTAGAGGCTGCAAATGCTAAAAGGCTTGCAACACAAATGTGAGATTATAGAAAGGAGACGTTTGGTTGTATAGCAAGGGAGTAAAAACACAGCCAGACAGGAAGCTATAATGAAAGGGAGCAGGAGATTGAGAGACAAAATGAAAGAGATAAAGCTCACTGATCACTCCGATATTACATTTAACCCCTTGCTAATCTTCTCAGTGCTGCAGCTGTCAGGCAGCAGTGGAGATGACCAGATCAGTCACTGAAAGTCTGGACTGCTGCTCTGAGCAGTGGTCTGACAACAAAAACAACAGAAAAAAATAAATAAATCAAGAGGATTTTTTCACTCTGCCAGAGGGATGGTCCCTCCACTGCCTCCATTAGTGAAGACGCTGGGGCTTCAGTGGTGGTAGAGTCTGCTGCTAAGGGTGTGACACACAACTGTAGAGAGGGTAATTGTTCATAATGGGATCACTTGGGCTCTATTGTTTAGCTGCATTCTTATAAACAGCTCATTTCACAAACCAACACTGTTTCGAATGTATAGTCCCAAAGCTGAATTAATGATCCTTCCATTTCTTGCACCAATTAAAAAAAAAACACCTCAAGATGCAGCAGAGTTGTCAGATCAATCTTTAAGTCCAACTACAGCTCACCACATGTTTTGTCACCTTACTCATTTCATTAACAGCTCCAAAGAATAGAATATCATTAGTACAAAATGGTGAGATGTGGTATATGCCATATTCACTCTCATACAATACTCATTATATATGTAGATAATATATACGTGCAGGTATATGTGATCAGTATAAATCCATGTTTACATTAAGAAATTCACTCATGAAGTTGGAGGAAAGCATCAGTTGGCTGCTACCGTAATGATACGTATAAAGGAGTGTTGTCTTGTTTTTCAATTAGCAGTAATTTATATCTACAATCATAAATAAGTAACAAACTGTATTTCTCTCTATACATAATGTCAGGATTTTGTAGCAGAAAGAGAGAGAGAATGATCCATCTACACATAGACGATATGAACGAGAGAATTTATTAAATAAAAACTAAACTTACAGCAGGGATTGAAAAATCAAAGAGTCCGTCTGAAATGTCTGCAAAATCGAAAAACACAAAAGAGCACAGGGGAAACATGAGGGGAAGCAAGTGGTAGAGGCTGGGTGAACATGAGCATAGACATTGACGTACAGGCAAGGAACAAAGCGAAAGTGAATATTATATAGATTGTGTAATGAATGAATAGGAAACAGGTGAGCATGAGTGGACAAAGGACCAAAAGGTGAGAGAGGAGGAGAGGTGAGACAGAAAACAGAACAAGGAAAAGAGAAAATGACTGAGTTTTAGGACTAGAATGAACAGACACAAGTGGAGGATAAAAAAAAAAATGAAAAGCAAGAAATAAAATCGAGGACACATGAAAGTGATTTTGAAGATAACACAGGATATAAACAATGACTATAATGTATATATTAAATTTGCTGTTCTGTATATGAAAGCTGTAGAGACCAATTTCTTATTATTTAATCTCATTTCAGACATCTGCATCTCATTAGGTGTTTGTTTTCCTACATTTAAAGTATAAGACTTACTGCAGCTATTTGTTCTTTAAAGTGTATTAGATAGATTGTCTAATAGCCTTTTTAAATGGGTTCTTAGTAGCATTTCGTGCGTGACTGTTGTTCCTGTTACTTGTCATTATCTTAAATGGCCTTTTTCAGAATTTCATTTAAGAACTGACTAATTGCTTCTTTCATGTGGGCGCTGGCTACACTCTTTTGAAACATGTTGATGGATCGCAGACTTCTTCACCAAGTGAAAACATGCATACAGGGGACAGCTACAATTAACAGCCTGTCTGAAAGACTAGTGTAGCAGTACTAGGCATACATTTTTACTTCAAATTAACTTTCATATTAAGTTGTCATCTGACCAGACGCTGGTAAAAGGTTCAGCTTGAGTAACTTGTCTGTAAGATAAATGTGAAATACGTGAATTGTATTTGCCTGACTGCTAGTCATAGATTTGCCCAGGAGGAGTATTAGAAACTCATCTAAAATGAAACGGGGGCGAAGAGACAGCCTGATTAACATGTCCCAGGGACAGACATATGCGACGAAACACATGACTTGTTTTGACTGGGCTGCCAACACAGTGTAAAATGGGTTTGTTAGGTTGCAGCTTGATTAGCATTTTGAAAAACAGATGTATGTTTAGAGGTTTGGCTTTTGTTGTTCCAGTGCTTTTGTTCTGTTTTTGCCTTGGAGGAGTTTTGTCTAGAGCATATCTGACTCTTTCATCTCACTTTGTTTTCAGCGGGTGAGCAAATTACCTGTGGCATCACCCATCTTCTGTATGATGCCACCGTCAGACTTTACTGTCTGGACAAATGCATATATGTAACTGAAACTCATTAAGCTGCACTGGAGTTCTTATCTTGTTGGAGTCTGAGTGTTGATTAAAGCCTGAAAAGGTGCATAACTGTGAGGTAGTAAATGGCTGTGTAATCAGGGAGTAGAGAGGTAGAATTAAGATGCATCAAAGGCTTCTTTTTATACTGACTGCATTAGACAGTTTGACCACAGATGCTACTCCACTAAACTAAGCTGAGCTGTGTGTTACCGCTGTGGGTGCTTTTTAGCAAGATTGCAGAGGGATAAACATTGCAATTTATCTTGAATATTCTCAGGGTAAATTAGCGGAGTAAGGCTAAAAGAAAACAGTCAAATACCACAGTTTGCCCACAGTTTCAGTCCTTTTTAAAAACTGTCTCACAAGCCCTTAAGTGTGCGAAGGGAGATATTGGATTGTTCATGTTCTCTAGGAAAGATTTCTTTGAAGGTTGAAGGGGGTGGATCTACAGAATGTCCCTTAAAGATTCAGTTATATTTAGATTTTGTGGAGGCGATGGATTATAATTATATGCTTTATGTGGTAATTTATTTGGGGTGGGTGATAAGGCCAAAATCTTCAATCATGCTCTGTGTAATTTTTTTATCACTGTAATGGAACGACACAGCACTTATTCTGTGGGTTCAATTAAGAATTATTTTTAACATATCCATACTGTACTTAATTTTTTTCCCTTCATTTGAAGAAGTCCAAAAAAAAAAAAAGACTACTGCACAACAGACTAGAGGTGGAGCAAAATTAAATATCACCCCTAAAACTCAATGTATTAAATAAATAAATGTAACATGAAACTAACTGTTTAAAAGGTTAGGTGGGAGTGATTATTACATTTTTGTGTATGCTTTGGCAGTAAGTTGAAAAATTCACTGGAATTCTCCTCTCATAGATGGTTCATGTCTGGATTCAGGACATTTCTATATATTGTTGTCATTTTCTTGTAAATGAAGACATCGATCACGCTAATAAAATCACACACATACTGCATAACAATATTTCTGAACATGATTAATTTCTTGCTAATTTAGAAGATGATCCGGAACTGAGAGCATATTTTATTTCATTTCTAAATCTGCCATATTTTAGGTTGTGACCTCAGTTCTGAACATAGTAACTTCAGATTTAGTATTTACACTCAGTCTGATAATAGAACTGACAGGATTAATTTCAAAACAGCGGATGATGGAAACATGAACCCAAATACTGGGTGTGTGTCTCTAGTCACAAGAAAATGATTTCGGACCCTCGCCGTCTTAGATCATATCCATATGATCTTTATCTTTTCTTACAGCATAAACATCACAAGAGGGGGATATGACCCTTGTCCTCTTAGATCACAGGGTGACGGTCTGAAGTCTCTGACTGTTATTTGCTCAGCTGTTTTCTCTCAAAGACTAGGTCTACTTCAGAGGCCTGTGTTCTTGCAGAACTGAAGGTGAGATGAGAGTTATCATTTCAAGTGTTATAGGTATTAAGGTTAACAGGTGCAAACAGGTAACAGCCTAAACATAAAAACCTAAAAGTACACAAGTCTGTATTTTAGAGTAAATCAAAAGGGAAAAAGGAAGGACTTTTATGGCATAATTTGCTAATTTTTTATTTCAAGAAGATGTCAAAATACTGCAGACATACAGTATATGTAGAAGTCTACAGGCTATTACATATATGTTTGCAGTATTTTTGTAGTTTTCTTGTTGTCGTTGTCTTAAAAAACAAGCTAAGGGGTGCCTAAACACCACCACCTGTCACTGTCGCATCATGTGACAATGTGCTAAACAGTCCTGCTGCCAAAATTATGCTACTGTATCAGGCAGCTGGTTTTGCCAGATAATTGAGAATCCAGAACTGACATGAACTCCTGTGGTGGAAACATTGTTGCTGTAGCACTGTACTGTACAGGGTGGGGAAGCAAAATTTACAATATTTTGAGGCAGGGATTGAAAGACAGTGTATGACCAATTAGTTTATTGAAAGTCATGAGAATTTATTTACCACAAGAAAATGTACATAATAGAAAATGTTTTTATTCTATGTGTCCTCCTTCTTTCTCAATAACTGCCTTCACACGCTTCCTGAAACTTGCGCAAGTGTTCCTCAAATATTCGGGTGACAACTTCTCCCATTCTTCTTTAATAGTATCTTCCAGACTTTCTCGTAATAGTTTTGCTCATAGTCATTCTCTTCTTTACATTATAAACACTCTTTATGGACACTCCAACTATTTTTGAAATCTCCTTTGGTGTGACGAGTGCATTCAGCAAATCACACACTCTTTGACGTTTGCTTTCCTGATTACTCATATGGGCAAAAGTTTCTGAAAAGGTATGGATAATAGTGTTAGGTATGATTATGACATCAATATATGTTTGGTTTCAAAACAATTGACGTAGTGCCTGCTGAGAAAAAACAACTAAATGTTCATTGTAAATTTTGCTTCCCCACCCTGTATATACCATCATATGACCCATATCTATAATTTAGTCATTTTTATATAATGTATGATACAGTGAGCTATAATATTATGTACCTATACTATGTTTACAAACAAATGAAATGCATTGCAACATAAAATATCATATACTCATGGAAGTAATTAAAAGTACTTACAATATACAATATACAGATGCGGAAGAAATGATTAGACCACCCTTGTTTTCTTCAATTTCTTGTTTATTTTAATGCCTGGTACAACTAAAGGTACATTTGTTTGGACAAATATAATTATAACAAAAAAAAAAATTGTTCATAAGAGCTTAATTTAAGAGCTGGTATCTCACAATTTTCCATGTTTTCTTGATAATAACCACAATCACTTAAGTTCTTACATCAATAGCTATGGCATTGTACTGCCAAAAACAGTGCTTTTAGGCATTCTATGTTTTCACGATACACACAGGAGTTAGTACTTAATTGAATAACCACTGTTTTTGATGACTTTTGATGGTCTAATAATTTTTTTTCGCAACTGTAATTCTCCTTATATACTATATGTCTCTGCAAGCACGATGACCCTCTTCCTATGTTACATAATAATATATACTGCAAGCTCCCTGCAGTGTGGCTTCCTCCGCATGTATACCTGCAGCTGAGGGGATGGCAGCACTGTAAAAATGAGAAGAGGTTTAAGAGGTGCTTTCAGATAACACAGCCTTGTGGCATTTCTTGTTTCATTGCTTCACCCAGTGTCTCATTTATGTATCGAGAGCTGGGACAATTTCACTGATCCGGTCAGCGCATGTGTGGTGGGCAAAAAAGATGGCACCTGTTGCCCCTGTTGAGACAAATAGAGACAGACAGAATAAGTAAATAAAGAGCAGAAAACATGACCTGACCCTGTGCTGTTCAGCCCCTGGAGGGACAGCAGACACACACACACTTGGCAGATGACACACTGTTGTCCTGCAGCAACACAGTCTGCGGGAGAGACTGTGAGTCCTCCTCATAAAAAAGTTACTGCATGGGTGGACTAGATGTGTTTCTGAACAGTACTTACATTGAGTACTGTACACTGCCTCTTTTCAGAACTATTTTTCTAATGTGAAATATCCTCACAGCTACACTTTTCTGCCCCTGAGGTTCATGTTTCAGATTATTATTTCTAAAGCAGATGCAGATCTAAAGACACACACAATGTCAGGAAAAATGCTTACAAAATATGCTTTCTTTTATATCTTTTTTTTTTTTTTTTTGCTAAAATCAACTTGCATATGCAGCACCTCCCACAGTCAAATCAAGCCACCTCCCTTGTTTTCTGTTTCAGAAACCCCTGTATTTTTAAAGAAAAGTGTAATAAAAAAACAGGCAATTTATAGACAAAAAGATTAACTGTGAGGAGGATCATCAAATGAAGTGATAATAGAAATAGTCATTAGTCGAAGCCATAAAATATGTATTATTTTCAAATCAAATAGCTGCTCATTATTTTTCAATTCCTCCTCCTTTAATTGTGGCATTTTTCTAATTGATATTCTGAGCCAAAAATGTAGTCAGTGTCTGCTGCTCTGCCTGCAGAATGATCTATTGAGTGTAAACTGTTGGCAAAAAAGAAGTGACCCTGAGGTAGAGGAAGGAGGAATAGTAACCTAATTCATTAAGAACAGCCTGGTTATCACATATTTATATTCTATTCAGTAACATTCTAAATACATAGTGTGCTTGAAGTGTGTACTGAAGAAGTCTCATTTTCAAGAGAGCTAAACTAGTCCAGCTGAACCGAGAAGAACTACCAAGATGAAGTGTGTACTGTGCCTGTCAAATTGTGATGATCATTTAACTTGAACCTCCTGAGACCCAGGAAAGTGAAAATTTTAGCTTTTTTACATTAAACAAGTGTCCTGATTGAAAACTAGATAATGTAGTTTTTTTCAGATACATGTTTTAAAATCATTTTTATTTATTTATTTTTAATGGAATATCCTTTGCAATGGACAGCCTTTTTTTTTTTTTTTTTTTTTTTACAGTAAAACTGTCAAACTTTTGTCCCCTACAGCGGACAAAAATGCATTGATGGGTCTCAGGAGGTTAAGACCTCCATCTCAAATACATTGAACTGTGGTTCACTGATATGAAGACTATGTGACAATAGAAAGCGTCTATTATTTAGCATTCTTCTCACTTGCTTATATTATTATGTATCAGATCACACTCTAATATTTTGCATTTTGCATTCTTCCATATGGATACAGGCAGGAAATATGCATGACGGCAACACAAATAAAGCTGGGGGAGGGTGAATGTGACACAGAATAGGATATTTCTGAACAGTCGGACAAAATGAGGAGCTCTTACTAGGCCTGGATGATATCACGATTCACTGTGTAGAATGCGTCTGCAGATAGAGATGTGGCAGTACCATTTCTGCTCTACGAGCCTGTTTTTAGCTCGAGCTAGAGGCAGTTGTATCCTTTTGTGTGAAAACAGAAGAAGAAAATAATCATATGTGATGACTTACGATTTGGTCATTAAACTTTTAGAGTCAAATTGAGATATATGTCGAACTGCAACAATTATTATATAATCACTGTGTCACAGTGAGGCTAATTGTGGTTGATTTGCATAATCCTTTGCAAACATCTCTACTTGAAAGCAACTGGGTGAAACAAACATAAATAACACATTTTATCCTTGTTTACACGTTGTTTATCGTTGTTTGACTGATGCCCATCATCTCATTGTCATTCTTCTTCTGCTGTGTGGAGACCTAATGCTGAGTCGTTTATTTTGAGTTTGCTCTTTTTGGCCATAGTACGTACATGGTTTATGATCACTTTGCACCTCAGTTGAATATTTCAGTAGCATTTTGCATATTTTAGCCATCTCACATTTGCCATGTTCATTTCTTATTACCAAAAGGCAAAAGCAAATATGATTTATTTCACATTTTTCATAATTCTCTGCCAGTAAATGGTGCTACTTAATGGTGTTACTTCTTCTTAAGGTGTTCATGCATAATTTAAGTATGAGTCATACGATAGTGGTGGCATAAAGTTAACAGAATACACAATGATAACTTTAATCACAGTTACTTGTATGATAAAACAGATAAATAAAATTACATATACATTGATTAAAATTTTGGCCTCCTCACCCATCCCTACTCTGTCTGTATATTAGTGTCAGTGACTGGAGTTGAGTCCTGCTTGCTCAGTGGATGATCCTTCATTTCCTCTCTAATCCAGAGGCTTGAACACGTGTCCCCATTGAAGGAGTCCCAGGGGATTGACCTACATACCTGCTGACTCTTACTGACCTGCCACAGTCGCGGCATGCCGTGGCACTGCCTGGCACACTACTGTGACATGTGCTTGCTCAGGCTTCACGCTGCGCACTTCGTGGTCTTAAAGCACAGTTCATTCAGACTGTGCTTAATAGAAACAGATATGGTGCTTTAAAGGTCCCTAATAGGGTCTGAAAACATAACCTCGACTGCTGATCTTTGATTCTTACTCTGAACGTTGCAGGGCGCTGAGAACAGGACTAAGTTGAGTGAGTATGGTTATGTGTTGTAGGTTGTAGGCTGTTGCAGCTCAGTTGGATTCTTGTTGTTCCCATCCTCCTTTACTGCTCCTGAACAGGTGTGTCACTTTCTCGTGGGACCAAACAGTGCATGACATATTTCCCCACTCACCTTACTCTCACCTCGTTCACACATGCTTGGCAGCGTGCCCCTGTGCACGTGGTGATTAATAATTCACACTGACCCTCTGCTCCCCTGACCTTCAGTTGCTACGAATAAATTATGGCCTCCTCTGTCGTATGCCTCATTAATATCTCTGAGAAACTGAACTGAAGGCTTTGTTAGAATGATTTGTACCTTTGTTGTTACCGCCTTTTTTATTTCGGCTATTTGTTCTCAGTGTGGCGGTTTGATGTGGCCATTGCTTTTGTTGTGTACTGTCAGACGTAATTTATATTCAGGTGATGACCAAAACTGTTTTCGATGAGAAAGATGGAAGTGCCTTTCAAATTTTTTTGCGTGTGAGGAGGAGTAAAGAAGAATCTGAACAAAAAAAAGAAAAGTCCTAATTGGCTTTCCTAATGAAAAGTGTTTATTTGCCATTTTACCGGCTTTAAACTGTGCCACTTTTAGTTGTTTTTGCTAACGTAATCATTCTTTCCTAATATGTGCTCACTCTTAACATCAGATATCATGTCTTATCCATGACTGATGGTTTTATAGACTTATAAAATAGACATCCCACCATTTTAAAGTCTAAATCTTCCAACTTCAATGTGGGCATCAGCTTGCTTTCCCTCCTGGTAATGAGCTCCCTAAAATATTGCATCTCAGTGAGGTTTGTGACTGCATTTAATGACAGGTGACATTTCTTGCTCACAGCTTGTGGTCTGGTTCCCGGCAGAGCACCCATGTGAGGGGAAAAGCTCTTGCTGTGAGTTGACTGACAGTAAGACAGGAATACTGAGGTTGTTTAGGTTACACTGGGTACGTCTGCATGCACATATGTTATACGTTTTGCTAAATTTGCAAAATATAGTAATGGCATGTGTGTGTGTGTGTGTGTGTGTGCAGAACTAAAACAGGACATGGGGGTGTGGCTGTCAAAACTAATTGCACAGGGAGAGAACTAAGAGGATATTTAAAAGGTTAGTGTTAAATATGCTGCCTATTCTGAGTGCACTGTTTGTTTTGCTGTTGTGCTCGTTCATGTTATGGTGTGGGTGTGTGAGCTCCCACGGGGCTCCATATCACTCTTTGAAATTCTGCACTCTCTGGCTCCCTCTATGGGTATCCCAGTCCTCTTCATCTCGCAGTAGATTGTTTCTGTAGGTGTGGACAAGTCTGGTAAACATTAGTATTGTGTGTGTGTGTGTGTGTGTGTGTGTGTGTGTGTGTGTGTGTGTGTGTGTGTGTGTGTGTGGGTGTGTGTGTTTTATGTAACAGATAAGATAATCATGATTCAGAGCTGGATCATTAACTGTAAAGAAAAAAGAAGTGTCATATGCTGGGAGTTTTTTTTTCCAGAACATGAAGTCCACTGGGTGCACACCCTGCAGCAAATGTCTCCAATCTCCTGTTAAGTTCTTTTTATTTATTTATTTATTTATTTATTTATTTTACAGAGACCATGCATAGCTGCTTTCCACAGGGAGCTCGAAATGTATGCAAACCTCACGCAACAAACTGTCTCACTATTATTCAAACGATCTGAGGAAAAATCAAATACATAAGAACAAACACAAACATTATTCATGTTTTGTACCTCGCATCAGAATGTTGTTTTTCTGAAGGGATGTACTGAAAGGCAGTTCAGACTCAATTATAATAGCTAACCTTGGAGTCAAACGTACTTTAGAGAAACACATACTTTAAAGAGATTTCAATGAATATTTTTTCTAACAACATATCTAAAGGCAGAGGTGGTAAAAGTGTATACATTTTTTTTACTTACTGACAGACTTTGAAAAGTATTAAAGTGAAAACCAGTCAAAATTTAAAAGTATCTCTACATTTCTACTAGCTGTTTATTAGGTTTCCTGGTCACAGACATCTCATTTGCTAGATGCCACTTCAACAATCAAGGCTCCTCTCTTTTCTCCTCTCTCTAGTCTGTTTTTCTGTTTCGTTTTTAACATGCGTGATATGTGCTGCATTATACACAAAGGGGTTGCCTTTTCAGCGTGTCATTGTCCTGTCAAGGAAGGTTGAAATTAGTGTTGATGTTTCGGAGATGCGCTATTTTTTAAATAGTTAACCCTTTCATGCACACTGGTCACTACAGTGGACATCTATTCTATAGCTGTTCTGTTGTATATTCATGAATTTTGTTGTTCTTTTAGTTGTTGTTGTTTTTTTTTTTTTTTTACACATATCTTTATTAAAGTTTTAAGACACTACATGTCTTTTCTGACATGAATTGGTAACATTATGTAGATCTCTCCTGAGCATAAACCCCCAGAATCACAAGCCCGCCCCATAGCTTTCACATAATTTATCAGTAAATACATGTTTCTGTTCGTCAGAAATTAAATGTGTGGTGCCCAGCTGAGTGGACATTTTTGCAACTTCATGAAAAATAGGTTCATAAGAATTTTTTTTTTCATTGTTTTTTTTTATGCATTTTTTTAAGTTTTTAAAAATTATTTTTATTTATTTATTTATTTTTTATTATTTACTTTTCAGAAGAAAATTTTCAATCGCATTGTTTTTTTCATGCCTAAAGAGGAATAAAAACACTCAGGAAAAAATTTTGATTAAGGTTCTCATAATTTGTGCATGAAAGGGTTAAATACAAAGTGAATACCATATGAAAATGTGAACAATAATCAAGTAAAGTACAGATACTTGAAAAACCCATCTAAGTACAGTAATAAAGTGTTTGTACTGAGCTGATCACAGATTCTCATGCAAATGTGGAGTTTCACTGAGTCAAACCTGCTTTCCCTGCCAGCAGCTGTACTTTTCTGGATGGTCCTCACATTCTCAAAGCATCAAATCTGGCTAAGGGAGGCAGCTGTTTAAAGAAGAAGACAGACAGATGGCAGACAGACCTAATTAATGACTGTTGAATACAGAAGAGCACCAAAAACCAAGCCAACGCATAGGGAACGTCAGATGAGAACTACCAGGTTGCCAAAAATGAAATGAATGATGATGCTGCCTGCTTGCTAACAAGTTTGCCACATTCGCTTAAAACATGATGAGGTATCAGCGGTGTGTTTGTCTTGTTTCTGCTGCTCCCAAGTGGCCGTATAATAATGACTCAGTTGTATGGTTTGATGTTTTAAACTCCAATGACTTGAGTGATTTCTGTTTTCTCAAATGCGTTACTGTTATTATGACATCTTGAACCGTGATGAAAGGTGGACTTTTATTTTTGTGCTGAAGTTACATAACGTAAACAATCACAATGCCTTGAAATCCTGTTGCAAGACTCCGGAAAGATTGCAGTTTACTTTTTTCCCTGCACTGTGAAAGGTTTTGCCGTTAACAGCAAGGAGTTCCCTGTTTGCTACTTCTAACTGCTAAGACTTCATGGCTCATTAAATTCAGTCTTCATCGGATCATTTCAAATTGAGAGAGGCAGTAAACGTTCAGATCTCAGTTCAGGGTGATGCCTCCTTAATTCATACCAACTCCATCTATGTGCTCTCTTTATGTGTCTTCACTTACCTGCTTTTATCTTTAGCTGTCTCGAGGATTTTGCATTTTAGATAATTACAACAATGTACTTTTACTTACATCCGCTGATACGATAAGTTACATGCTCTCTGTTGAGTGATCAGGGCTGTAATGTCTCAGCAAGCTGCTCTGGGAGTGGGATCAATCTAAGAGAAAAGGATCAATCTCTTTGACCTTTCCCTCGTAGTAACCTGCAGTGTTCAATCTCTCATTATTTTGACAGTGAAAGGGCAGCTTTTCCGGCTGTGAGCTGACTAGATGGGCATCATTCACTATCCTGAGGGTGTTCACACAATTCACTTTTGTCTTTCACAGCAGAGTCAGATCCATGCACTAACTGCAATGTAAAAATGCAGTTACCTTTTACTACTGCATCAAACACTTTTGCTTTGTGTGCAACTGTCTTTTAACTATTCGGGCTTTGTGTGTGCTAAATAAAGCTGTTTGACATTTGGAGAAGCTGTACCATTCATAACCCTCTGACTTTAACTGATGCTTTTCTTTTTTTTTTTTTTTTTTCTTGTTGTCATTATGTTGAACATTTAATGGATGAACTCTGTGTTTAATAAGCAAATAAATTTTGCTTAATAATAATAAATAAATTAACCAAAGTGGGAACTGTATGTAGTGGCGTCTTAAATCCAGACCCAATGAATTCTCACATTGTGTAGGTAAACTCTGGAGGAGGAATTACTTAAAAACAGGGTAAACGCAGGCTTTTCTATTGGTAAATTTCCATCTCTTCCTAAATATTTACCATACTTTCACACATCCATACTTGCAAAAATACAGCACTATAGTTCTAAAGTGAAGAACCATATTGTCTCATTATTTCATAAGCTTCATAAATAACTAAAAATAACAGAACACCAGTAATAGCAGTTGCCTTGGCATAGAGCACCTGTGAAAAACTATCCAAAACAACTCCAAATATATGCTGTAGAGTTTACTTTTGTCTTTTAGAGTTTTCTCTCAACCATATCCAAACAGAAAACAGAAATCTCAAGTCCAGTGTTAAATGTGACATGGTGAAATTTTGTTGAAAGATGCCATAAATCCACCGATACAAATAGCTGTAGTGACATTAGAAACTGCCCAAAGGATTGAGGCTTGTTCCCAACATTCATCAGGAGCCAATGTGTTCTGTCAAAATTTTGCCAAACCAGATCCTGAAAGACCTCTTCTATGGACTCCTTTCAAGTAACAGTGGGATAAGCAGAGATGCTAACTGCTTCAAATGTAATTGATAGATTACAGTCAGTGAGTAGTCTTGTCAGTTGTAGCTGACGTACAGTTCAGAGCCAAGGTTAAATACGCTCTCCACTGAGCAAACAAGTTAACCTCCCACCATTTAATGAGGTTACCAATTCACTAACAAGATGAGCTCACAACCATACTGAACCTGCTGCTGTAATCTAACTGAGCCAAACACGTATATGATAGCCACACACACAGTGAATCCTCTCAAACAGGAAAAGGGGGTGTCCTTGTGTGTAACAGCTACCTTAACCATAAAGTCATGAAATCACGAAAGTAGAAAAAGTTCCTGCTTTCATAGTTTACATTTCTTTGAACAGTCGGATACTGTAAAGTAGAAGTGATTGCCACAGTGAATTGGATGCTGTGTTTTCAGGGGGCATTAAAGTCCTATCTCAGAGGCAGTGAGGCTCAGTCTTTTATATGGACCTGCTTTTCTTCCCATTGTGTGGGTAGAGGTGGGAAGCGCAGCCCACACCGCTCACTGCTGTACAAGCTAAAGCACTCTACATGAATAATTTGCTACTCCCAGCTCCGGTTTGGCCTTGTTCCTCTCTCCCTTTCACCCACACAGTGATGTTATGCTGATTCAGGAGCAAAGAGGGGAGCCTGGCAGTGCCAGCATGGCAGGAAGAAAGCTGCTCTGTGGAGGAAAAATGTTCATTCGTATCTAATTTAGGTTTTTAATGAGATTCTGCTTTTATGAGCAAAAAGTGATCAAATCAGATTGGAAGTAGTTTTGATGATGTTGGATGTGAGTTGGGACCTCAGAGGATGGGATTTATTTATACCAGGTGATTGTGTAATCATGTGTTTCATATGTTTGTATGCTATCATGTCTTTACTGTCCATAGTGTGTGTCAGTAGTTTTGTATCCATCCCACTGGGCAGAACTGTAGCTCTGTCCACAAAAACAAAGATACCGGTGTCGGACATTTTTATACAACGTTTTTTTCCATGTGAAAGAACCAGCACAGATGGCCAGTTCTGAGACTACTGCACCTGTTTATATATAGCTTCTCAGTAGAGCACTTGAGAGAGATGAAAACAAAGCAAATCTGTCTGTTTGGCATGCCAATGGCTTTATCCACGCTTCATGGTCTCACTTGAGACAACAGATTCCTGCAGGATTTGTTAAGAAAAGGTCTAACTGAAATGTTAAAATTACATAAATAAAAATAGCATGTTAAAAAGAGATTTCAAATACATCCAACACTTCTGTCTCTGCTATACTTGGTTTGGCAGTAGGTTGCATTGTGAATTGTCACTTTGTGAAACCTATCATAGTTTCTACATTAACATCATTCAAGTTTTTAAACTTGTTGTACATTTACTCAATTTTGATTTTATTATTTTTTAAAGCTGTGGTAGCCAGAAATTAGGGGGAAAATGAAAATACACATCCTCCTTCTGCAACTCTCTCCTCTCCACCAAATATAACTAAATATGAAAATCGCTGAGTTAAAGCTGTTTTGTGCTGCTCAGGAAATGTGAAGCTGAAATGTTACAGTTATCGGAGTTTTCATGTTGCATCTGACTAAATCTTCACAGTTGGTAATCAGCCACAGTTTTAACCTCTCTGAAACAACAAATAGTCAGCCAAAATCCTGTGGTACTGGGTAGGTTTTCTCCCTGTAAACAGAGTGAAGAAGAGATGCAGAAGTCTCCTTTCTTCTTACACAACTAGAATTACAATATGTTGAATAGTAATTGTGGATCTTTGTCCACTGACACCAAAATACTATTTCACACTGATGCTACAAAATGTTAGAGCCGCCCACAGTATTTTTAAGGTGGCTACAGCATTATCATTGCTGAAATGCACATTATTATTGTATGCATATGCATTATTTCTAAATGAGAGAGTTGCATAATTTAACACTATTGTTGCATAACAACTCAAATTGAAATATCATGCAGCCTTATGTGTGCTGTGGTCCAACAATAAGTACCACAGTACTGTGTTGTGTAGTATACACTAGTGACCACTAGCTTTATGTGGTGGAATTTTATTGTGGCTGGTTTATGAAGATGGAAGCATCTGTATCAAAGGAAGGTTTTATCGATAATATTGAGCCTGTTAGAGAACAGTGGATGTTTATATACACCTTTAGGCTACATGGGCTCAAATGATGTACTTATAGTGTTATATCCACATAGGTGAAGGTGTATTGCTGCATCTACATGTCGAACAACATGACAGCCATAATAGCTCTATTTGTTAGTAACATGTAAGGACTTTGTGTTTTTCTATTCAGAGATTCTCAAGAGATTGTAACCCTTTGTGATGCTCTGTTGTGTTTTGGTTTTTCAGCAAGCCAACATGACATTTATACTGATCTAATATTAAAAGCAGTTTATCTGAATCACAGTAATATTGTTGTTGTTTTTTAAATCAGTATACAGCAACAATATTACATACACTATAGTTACTATTACCTGTTTGGCAATCATCATTTTTCCACCACCACTGTCTTCTGTCTCTTTTCATCCTCCTCCTCTTCATAATCCATTTCTTCTTATTCTGGTAAATTTTAGCTTTGCCTCCACCACCCACTGAAGGAGGTGGCTTTAACACTCACGATTCAGATTTGCTGCACAAAAAAAACAAAGTGATTTGTTGTTTTCAGAGTAGACAATGAGATAAACACAATCAATCAAACAGGACCTGATCAAATTTAACCCACGTAGATTCAGTATGAAGCGCAAAAAGATCTCTTCACTAGGGACTTGTCTGTCAAACACTGAGTTGAGATGTGCATCATGATGTTAAATGATGGTTACATTGTCTATTTGTCTTTACCCTTATAATTTAAAGTGGTGATGTAAGCTTTCTTGCTTATTTATAGTGTTCAGGGAGGCATGCTGTTATGTTACCCTCTTTGTCAGCAATGTGACAGTAGTGGTATGTACTAATAACTCTCACAGATTCAGATGATATTTAATTAATAGTTGCAATACAAGGTAATTGTAAAGCTATTAAAAAAAGTCATATTTATTTAGTTGGAGCGTTCTCTGCATTCTGTCTGTTTGGACTGCAGCAAGGATGTCCTCTAAACACAGTCACTGAACACCTGCCTTGTTTTATTTATTAGCTGTTTTTGTATTTATTCTTTTGAAGTATGACACCAATAAAATAAATGATTTATTGGGCCGATGTAATCAGCGGTGTGGTGTTTATGAGGTTATTTATTTTTCTGTATGAGTCTGTGACATGAAAACCCTCCCTCCTCAAGCCTGAGGCGCAGATGATAATCACAGAAACATGTTGCTGCCACCTCTCTTTTCACCTTCCATAACTGGTAATATAACCATTTTTCCCATTGAGCTTTTTCATTGATCTGCTGCACTGACTTGGAATTGCATCTGTTAAGGTTAATATCTTAGATGGGTCTTGTAGATTTTCCGCAGTGTCAGAAAACAGGCTGTTCACCGAGGACTGTGAAGGACAAATTCTAGTTGCACCAGTAGGTTTGCTGTGTGCTCCATAAAAGGTCTAATGATGGTTGCAACCTTCCAATCTAATAACAGATGTGTTAATTTGTATTCACACAGCACTCTTCCTCTGTGTACTGTGTTGGAGAGTGCTTAATGTTGTCAAATGATTAAGTCTTCTCGAAGAGATGAAAGGCCTTGTTTGGACAGGCTTTCAAATATTCATTTGTTCAGACTCACTATATTGAATCCCTGGAACTCTATGGTCTCTTTCAAAGCAACAACCTTTAATTTAAAGTTAATTTGATTTAATTAGACATACAATATTTACATGTATGGACCTGTTAAACATAAAAGTTGAGATGGATACTGACTGCTGAGTCAGTATCCATCTCAATACCAATGCTGGGCATAGTTTGTGTAAATGGATAGATCAAGATTGAAATCTTCCTATTTCGGGTTTCATTAATTTGTTCATTTTACGAACCACTTAATCCTCAAGAGAGTTACAAGGGTGCTGGATCCTATCCCAACTACCAACAGGGGAAAGTGGGGTACAGCCTAGATGTATTGCTAGTTCACTGCAGGGCTGATATATACAGAAAAACAACCATTCACTCTCACATTCACACCTATGGGTGATTTAGAGGGACGCATTAATGTATAATGTATTAAGTGTGCGTTTTTTGATGGTGGGAGGAAGCTGGAGTACTTAGGGAGAACCTACACAGACTTAGGGAGAACATGCAAACTCCACTCCGGTGACGGCCCTAACCACTGCACCACCATGCTGTGGAATTTCAAAAACTAAACAAAAAAGTCAGGGTTACACTACTTAATTTTGTGCATGCGCAAAATGAACATTTCTGATTCCTTTTGTCTTTTTTGTTTGTGTTTCAGAAGAAAGAATGGCTTTGCTTGAACTGTCAGACACAGAGGGCTCTATCAGGAAGTTTGGGAGATATTCCAGCACCTGTCCCCCAGCCTGTGGGGTCGCCTCGGCAACCTGTTACAGCCAATCAACAACCACCTCAACAGAGAGGACCCAGTCAAGTTTCAGGGCCTAGGCCCGTAGGTCCTCAACAACAACAGAAAGCACCGGGTCACCAAGTAAGTGGCCCTCTCTCTCCTGTGAAACAGGCTGGACCTGCCCCTCAAACCAAGGGGCTCAGCCAAACTGCCCCTCAAACTAAAGGTTCTGCCCAAATTGTTCCTCAACCCAAGGGTTCAACACAGCCACCTTCCCAAATCAAGGGTTCAGCACAACCCCCACCTCAGAGTAAAACTCAAGTTAAAGGTCCCAGTCAAACACATGCTCAAAGTAAGGGCCCTATTCAGTCTCCTAATCAAATAAAGGGCCCAAGCCAGGCTAAAGGTCCTGCTCAGACAAAGGGACCTGCCCAAACCTCTGCTCAGGCAAAGGGTCCTCCCACTAGTGCAAAGCCTTCATCCACACCTGGTAAAACAGCACCTAACTATGCCAAGGCTTCTCCCACACCTTCCAAAACAGCACCTACTCAGTCTAAACCTACAGGTAACAACCAGACTCGCAAACAACCGCAGAGCCAGAAGGACACTAAAGTTTCTTCTAAATCTCTAAAAGAAGACGTCAAGGCCCCACCAAAGAAGTCATTGACAGAGACTGTCACTTCACCAAAAGACACGAAGATAGCTGAAGAAGCACAGAAGTCAAGACACCATGAAGTGAGCTACCTGCAACTTCCTCGCCTTCACCTGTTACTCTTGGTTCACCATTTAGATTTTTCTTTTTTTCTTCATTTAAATAATTGTAACCATTTCTCAAAATCATCATCACACCTTCGTTGTCAAATAATGTCTAACATCTTTTTAATTCTTTATTTTCCCTATTATTATCATAATCATCGAAGTCATTGTGATCATTGATTTATTTATTTTTGGATTTTAAATCTTACATAAGCTCTTGACACTCACCTTCGTTGTCAAATAATGTCTAACATCTTTTTAATTCTTTATTTTCCCAATTATCATAATCATCAAAGTCATTGTGATTGATTGATTTATTTTTGGATTTTAAATCTTACATAAGCTCTTGACACTCTTCTGTTCTTTCTTCATAATCAATTTCTTCACATCTACTGTTGTTCTTTGCATCTTATTGCCACTGTTTTTAAATGAGTCATTTAATGTGTGTACTTTATCATATCATCACACCTTCATCGGAACAATTTTTGTTATTGTTTATTTGTTTCTTTAGTTTTTACCATAATAAGAATCTTTGTGATTACCCTCGTCATCATCATCTTCTTGAACATGACCAACATCATCATCACTTCAGTGGCCACTTTTCATCACTTCTTTTATTTCATTCCTATCAAATGCAAGCATTTTGTCCAGTGTGACCCCTCGTGATGATTTTTTTAAGCATTCTGAGCATGATCATTATTCTTCAGAGGTTCGAAGAATGCAATGGAGAATGCATCAAAGATGGCAGTCAAGCATGTAACCAGACAACATTTGTTTGTAGATGTTCATATGTTCAGATGTCTGTTAAATTCACTTGGTGTGTCAGTGTAATTATCCATCTGTGTATGTAACACTAAAAGGCAAACACAACCTAAATAAAATCAAATTTTTGGAGAAAGTTAAATGTTTTATAAAGAAGAAAAAAAATATGAAATCTGATCAAAATCTTTACTTAATCTGACAACTGAAATAATATACAATATTGAGAAGCTTTTTGAATAGTCATGTTTCTTTATTGGAATTGCAGTCAAACACCACACACTGTAAATATTTGGATTGAGTTTACCTTTAAGTGTTAATATCTATTTGTTTGATAATGTTCTTTGTAATGTTAATATTCTCTAATATCTGAGTATTAGAGACTTTTGTCTGTATAAGGTCCTGTGCATTAATTTTCTCCTCATTATCTAAAAAATGTCATTTCTAATGAGTTTGATGAAATAGTGAGATACATGGTGTTCACTGAAGCTTGTAATTGACTTTTCAAAGATTTAATTTACTGAAAATTATGCCTTTTTTTGCTTCTGACCTCTTTCTTGTTCTTTCTCCTTTTTTTTCAGGACTTCAACAAGTCAAGTACACAAAGTTTAAGTGACACAGGCTACTCTTCAGATGGCATCTCCAGCTCACAGGGGGAGATTACAGGCCAGATACTGGAAGAAGGGATCAAGCTCAATGAAAGAGGTGCTTCCATTCCCTCAGAAATAACCAAGCTGGAAAGCTCCATGAAGCCTCTACTGGAGTCGAAGGCTGCCTCAGACCAGAAGCTCAGGCCACATTCACTGTCTGTTGGACAGGACCGGGACTACAATCCTGACGATGATGCAGCAAGAGATGAATCAGAAGATGACCTCAGCTGTAAGCTTCGCCATGATTATGTGGAAGACAGTAGTGAAAGTGGCCTCTCACCATTGCCAGTAAGACAGAAGAAATCACATAAAGATTTAACAGATGAGGAATTCATGAGGAGGCAAATTATGGAGATGAGTGCAGATGAAGAAGAGACAGAAGACTATGGAAACCAGAAAACTAAAAGGGCGCATAAAACAAGTGGGGATCTGAAAGAGAGACGACGACTCTCTCACCATTCCAACAGTTTTGAGGAGGAAACCAAGGTATCAGAAGGTGCCTATAAGACAAATGAAGAAGAAGATGTTGGAATGGCCTCTCAGGGAGGCCTCCGGAGATTTAAAACTATTGAACTGAATAATACCAATAGCTACAACCGAGATATGGAACTCAGTGCTGAGCATGACTTAAGAGAACCTGAGCTAGAGATGGAAAGTCTGACTGGATCTCCAGAGGAGAGGTCCAAGGGTGAATACTCATCCACTTTGCCTGCTACCACTCCCAGCTACACTTCTGGAACATCTCCCACATCTGTGTCATCTATGGAGGACGACAGTGACAGTAGTCCTAGTCGTAGAGCAAGACTAGAGGAGGCAAAGCAACAGAGGAAGGCAAGACACCGGTCCCATGGACCACTGCTTCCCACTATTGAGGACTCATCTGAGGAAGATGAGCTTAGAGAGGAGGAGGAACTTCTTAGAGAACAGGAGCAGATGAGAGATCTGGAACAACAGCGGATTCGAAGTACAGCTAGAAAAACAAAGAGGGATAAAGAGGAGCTACGGGCACAGAGACGCAGAGAAAGATCCAAAACTCCCCCCAGTAACCTCTCTCCAATTGAGGATGCATCGCCAACAGAGGAGCTAAGACAAGCTGCAGAAATGGAGGAGCTTCACAGATCATCATGTTCTGAATACTCACCATCCATGGACTCAGAGGCAGAGGGTTTTGAGATTATTGGTGGAAAGCTCTATAAATCAGGGAATGAATATAACCTTCCAACCTTCACATCTCTATACTCACCTACAGAAAAGACATCAGCAATGTCACCATCTGATAAAACACTAAAAAGTGCAGAAGAGGTCTATGAGGAGATGATGAGGAAAGCACAGCTTATGCAAAATCAAGGACAAGCAGTTAATCTGCAGAAAGGTTCCTCTCAAACTGAGAGTAAACATCATCTTGAAGCAGGAACTTCCTTGACTCCTGGCTCAAGCCCTACCCAGGTTACTGCACCCATGTCCTTCTCATCAACCGGAAGTGATCCAAGAATTCCAGGAATGCATGCTGCACAACATTTATCAAAAGAAACACAAAATAGGATGATGACACAGAGTGCCAAAATTGAAGGTGTTGTTGGAGTTGCCACAACAAAAGCCCAAGCCAGTCAGGCTGCCACAACACGACATGCAGGTAGCACAGTTCCTGCCAGCAGAGCAGGTGCCCAGAGGCCAGCACAGACATCACCTGACTCTGGATCATCTTCTATTACCTCCAAAGTTTTCTCCCTTTTTAAAGGTCCTAGCCCCCCTGTTTCCCCCAGCACTTCTCCAGCACAAAGCCCAACACATACACCATCTCTAAGACCCACAGGTGGTAGTGGCAGGCAGCTGCCAACCTTGCCGGGTGGTCCTCCTGCAGCATCCCATGGAGCCCAAGCACCTCAAAGGGCAGTTTCACCACGTCTTGCTCGACAACAATCCTCTCAGGATTCACCAGTGATGGTGATTACACTGGGCTCTGAAACAACTAGTCCTTCGAAGCCACTTACCGTAAATTCTTCCACTTCCCCTTTGTCATCACCCACACAGGCCAGCTGTAAAACTTTGTATAGCTCCCAGCCCCCATCAACAAGCTCTCCAACATCACCACAAATACATCCTTCAAAACAGTCTCCTAAACATTCTGCTCATGTGGTTGAAAAGGTCAATGTAGGTATTAGCACAGTGACCACAACTGCACACAGTCGTGGATCACTTTCAATGGAAAATATATCTCAATGTAAAATTTCAAATATTCCAGGCATTTCAAAGGTTGTAGGTCAGAGCCAAACACTTTCAAATACTAATGTGGTAGACCTGAGAGCCCCAATGAGGCCGGCACCAATTATAATGACAGATCAGGGGATGGACCTAACATCTCTAGCCTCTGACACAAGAAGATACTCTTTAGGAGCAGAACAGCCCCCTGGTCGTCACACAGCAGTACAACCTCTTATCATGAATTTAAATGCGCAAGAACAACCACATGTATCTGTATCTACACCTACCACAGTTAGTGTCACTGTTGCAGGTTCAATGTTCATGTCCCAACCCAAGCAACCAGTAGTATATGGAGATCCTTTGCAAAACCGTGTAGATCTGGGGCAGTGTGTTGGGGCAGCTGTGTGTTTAACCCAAACCAAGCCACCCATTACTGATCCTTCTATTCCCAAAATTGATGCTTGCCTTGAGAACCTGGGTATACAACAACAACAACTACAGTTACAGCAACAAAAGCTACTTCAGCAACAGCAGCTCCTTGAGCAACAGCTCCAACAGCACCATCAGCAATCATCTTTTGCTCGTTACAATTTAGCGAATCAGGTCCAACCACTGCTCATGAAAAAAGACCTTGTAGTGAGCCAGACAAGCAGTGCCCAACCTATAGTGACTGCTAGTGCCATAACTAGAGTATCTCCCCTGGGTTCACATTCTGTGTCTGGGGCTCCTGCTTCTAATGCCCCCCAGGATATCTATGGGGGAATTGCCTTAGAGCTAAAAAACAAGCCGACAGTGATTAACTTATCTACAGGTAAGCCCCATGTAATGATGGTGCAACTTGATGAGAGTAATGCCTCACAGGGTGGCACAGTGACACAGCTGGTAAAGCGAGAGGAGCCTCCTCCGCCTCCTCAGGTCTTGGATCTCACAGGTCAGATCAAACCAGAAAACCAAGTGGCTTGCTGTGATGTTGTTTACAAATTACCCTTTGCAGGTTCATGTTCAGGATCATTCAGCCAAAAACCTAACACAGTATCATCAGAAAAGAACCCTATAACAGAAACTTCTCAAGCAGCTCAACCTCCTCATCCTCAGTACAGTGTCAGCCAACAGCAACAGCAGCAACAACAGCTGCCTCAAGTTTCACAAGGAATGACGGAAGAACATAAAACATACCAAGCACCATTGCTCCCCTCAGGAAGAATACAACCCTCTATGTCTGATACCAATCTGCCTTCCATGACAGATGCTGGTCAGTATCAGAGTAACATCCAGGGAGGTGTAGCAGTAGATCTTAGCAGCATGAATCAGGCTTATGAAGGTGGATACCTTGGCATGGGAGCACAGTATGGATCTTATACAGATTTGCGTCACCAGGGAGATTTAACAGGGCCATCATTACCTCTTCGTCGATATGGCTCCATGTCAAACATCAGTTCTGACTATGCCTACAGCTCACATAACCTGACAGGGTCACAAGATTCTAATCTGGCACAGTACAGTGCAACCACTGCCAGGGAGATCAGTCGCATGTGTGCTGCTCTTAACTCAGCAGACCAGTTTGGAAGCAGATATAGACACAGCCCTGAATTGCTTCCCTATGGGGCTGGAAGGGGTGGTTCTTTAGGAAGGCTAAATCTCCAGCAAAGCTTAGCATCAATAAGAGCCAACCTACTATATGGCCCAGATGGAAGACCAACAGCAAATGGCCAAACACTAACAAACCTGATTAATGCTAGACAAGCAAGTATACGCGCCTTGTACCCTGCTGCTATGAGAGGAGGTGATGGGATGATATATTCCACCATAAACACTCCCATTGCCTCTACCTTGCCAATTACCACCCAGCCAGCCCCTGTTTTGCGTCCCATGTCTGGAGGAATTTACAGACCATACCCTACAGGTGTAACTGCTGTACCATTGGCTAGCCTTACAAGGTTGCCTCAAGTGACTCCTAGAATTCCTCTCTCCACACAGGGACAGTACCCTTACCCTCCTTCCAACCAGTATCCCACCTCAGCCACACCATCAGGAACTGTGCCTGTTGCAAGCAGCTCACAGCAAGAAACACCTATGTACCTTGGAAAACCTTTAACAACAGATGCTCCACAAACAGCTGCACCGATTACACCAACCCAAACTGCAGCCCATGTTTCAGCTCCTGGTATGCAAATCACAGCCGATCAACAGGCAGTATGTGCTCAACTTACCTCTGTGACAGCCCTCTCCCAAAATCAAGGCCAACCTCCATCCATCCAGCCAGTGCAGGTTCAAATGCAGCCACAGCAGCTGCCCACTCAAACTGAACCTTTATCTTTAACCCAAACTCAAAGCCAACCTATCAGTCAACCTCAACCTTCAGTTCTGCCACAAGGTCAGCCTCAAGCAACACCCCATGTGTCTGCCATCGGGGCATCAAGTTCCAAAGTTTCTCCTCCTGTAGAAGCACAGAAAGGTAAAGAAGATGAAAGATTGAGTCAGCAACAAGAGCATATGCTGCAGCTAGAGCGAGAGAGAGTTGAACTGGAGAAATTAAGGCAGCTGCGTCTGCAAGAGGAGCTTGAAAGAGATCGTATGGAACTTCAAAGGCACAGAGAAAAAGAACAACTACTTGTTCAGCGTGAAATCCAAGAATTGCAGACAATCAAACAGCAAGTTTTACAGCAGCAGCAAGCAGAGCGAGAGACACAGCTCATTATGCAAAGGGAACAACTGGCCCAGCAAAGAATGCAGCTTGAACAGATTCAGTCACTCCAGCAGCAGCTCCAACAGCAATTGGAGGAACAAAAAAGACAGAAGACAGCAGCAGTGGAAGCAGCAGCTGCAGCTGCTGCAGCAGAGGCGGCTGCTGCATCAGCAGCAGCAGCGGCTGCTGCAACATCCGCACAGGGTGCTTTGCAAGGGGTAGTTGTTGGTGGAGGGGCCCCTCAGGGGTTCATTATCTGTGACCATAGCGGTCGGGTCATTCAACAAGATGGACAAAGCGTTCAGTTTTGGCAGGATGGTCAGGTGGTCCAAGCTGTGATGGCTGCCCGGCCAATTCAAAGTTCTGCCTCTGAAATGTCATTAAAAAGTAGTGACAAACAGTCTGATTCCAAGATGATGAAAAAGCAGAATTCCATGCCCCGTCTTAGGGATGGCTCAGAGGAGGACTCTGTGAAGAGGATCACTGATAGCTGTGTGCAAACAGATGATGAAGATGGAGAGGAAAGATTCATGAACAGACGCAGGAGAACAAGGCGTATTGCTGACTGCAGTGTGCAGACAGATGAGGAGGACCAGGGAGAATGGGACCAGCAACCAGTAAGGCGCAGGCGATCAAGGGGTTCCAAGCACTCTGAATCCAGTGGTGAGGCCAAATCAGAAGGGTCATCTAAAGTGGTCTCTGCAAGCATAGCCATTCAAACCACGAATGATTCATCATGTCAGACAGAATCTGACCAGCTAGGGAGAGTTTCACCTGCAATCCACATAACCATGGCAGAGACCTCAAAGGTTGACCTGTTACATTACATAGCAGCCCCTGAGAGAACCCACAAAGGAGAGAGTCTGGCTTGCCAAACAGAACCAGAATCTCAGTCTCAAGGTGTGGTTGCCCCTCAGTTGAGCGTTCCTACAACTATTAGTCCATATTCCACAAGTCTGCACATAGTGGGTGCAAACACAACCGACCCGGCTTCTCCAAGACTTCAAGGAGTTGCAAAGTTTGAGAGGAGGAAACCAGATCCCCTGGAAATTGGCTATCAGCAGAATGAGTCTCCATCTCGGCAGCCCCCTAAGTCTCCCAGGTGCTATACTCCCCAGTATCTCCACTGTCACCTCATCGTATGCTGGAGACAACATTTGCCTCCCAGGAGAAGCTTAACAAGGCCCACGTTACACCACAGCAGAAGGCCTTTACTGCTGAATCACCCCAGCGCCACCAAACCCTCCCAAGACCGATAAAAAGTGTGCAGCGCTCCATGTCGGATCCCAAGCCTCTCAGCCCTACATCAGAGGATCCAGCAAAGAACAGGTTCTCCCCGTACCATCAGCAAGCTGTGTCCAACAGTCAGGTACAATTTTTTTCCTTTTCTTTAAAAAATTATTTATCAGTGGTTTTAATTTTTTAATGTTTAAATACTTACAAATACAGAACAAAAATAAATAAATTTAAGGGAATACATTCAGAAGAAATGCACTCAACATTCTTGAAATCATCTATATTATTATTATTGTTGTCATTATTGAATGAAACAATGAAACACTGTTAAGTTTCTTGTAAAGATGTGTATACAGAGATATGTATAAGCACAGGCTATGCTGACATATTGTTATTTATTCATTTATATCCATGGCGCTTAACTTTAACATCATCCAGGATGTCAAAAACATTACAACTTTCTAACCTTACAGAAACAGTCAGTTCCCCCTCCCACCTCTCTCTCTTTCTCTCTCTCTCTCTCTCTCTCTCTCTTGCTTTTGTTCTGTATTCTGTCATGTCTTCTATATCTGGTAAACCCTTAAGAGTTGCCAGAGGAGGAATCCTAGTAATGCTTCACTGTTCTCCTGATTGTTAGCAGCTGGTCAAAGTAAATTACCATCGCTTGCACTTAGACCAAAATTAGTCTCAGAGTGGAATATAGAAATATGTTCTCAGAGATTTTTCTACCTCTGTAGCTGAAATTTTCTAGCGTTAAAGCTTCATACTTGACTTTTTACTGGATACTTTAAAACTTACCATGGATCTACACAGCAGAACTGAATTGTAAGTAAAAGGATAGCATAATCTGTATCTCTTTTATTTGTTTTAATTGCACTGTTTTGCTGTGCTCCCACTATTTTGACTGCTTATAATATCTATGAATTGCATACAGACCAAAATAGTGGGGAACACTAGTGTGGATCAAAACAGTAAATACAGAAGACAGAAAATCTTGTAACCTGTATAGTACAATATCTCTGAAAAACACAGATTTCTTTGGTCAGTGCTGTTTGTTTTATTATTTATTCTTAGGTTTGAAAGTTGTAGAAAACAAAAGAACAAATACCGCTCATGTTTTTGTTTGTTATTAATTTAATTTGGTTAACACAACACACAAGTACCAAGGTTACTGATTATGGAAATGGTTAGATTAGTAATGCTATATAATCTATCAAAAACCGTATGTTTATGACCACATTGCAACTGTTAGCCTGTCACTTACATGATCCTCAACACTGATTTTCAGAAAAAAAGTCATTTTCTAAAACACAGTATTAATCCATATTACTCAAACTATGTTAATAGCTGTTATGAAGATAATAGTCATAGACAATAATAATGATAACCCATCTATAGTTTAATGGGAAACATTATTTTAATGACTTACAATGTCAAATCCTATAGCTTTTTACTTAGGTGTAGGGATGAAGAAATGAGCAGAGCCTCTGTCAGTACCCAGTGTACAGTAATGAGTCTAATTTACATAAACATGTTCTGTTTATAGCTCAGTGTTTGCTGATGTGTCTCTGCCTCTCTGTGCAGATGGCCTCCCTGCAGCAGCAGCAGAACTCTCTGATGAGGAAAGTAAAGAGGACTCTCCCCAGCCCCCCACCAGAGGAGACTCCACTCCCCATTGTTACTCCAGCACAAATGTACAGCTCTCCTGGCATGCCCCAGAGAGTCCTGCCCAGGCCTGCTCAAGGAGTCACCAAGGCTGGTTTGCTGAGTGAACTAAAAGCTGTGGAACAAGAGTCATCAAAGCTCCGTAAGCAGCAAGCTGAACTGGAGGAAGAAGAGAAAGAGATCGACGCTAAGTTACGTTACTTGGAGCTAGGCATCACACAGCGTAAAGAAACAATGGTGAAGGAGAGAGAGAGAAGAGAGCTGGCCTATCTGCGGTGCATGGGTGATGCTCGGGACTACATGTCAGACAGTGAGCTGAATAATCTCAGAATGGCAGCTGCAACAGGAACATTTGATGCGAATGGTCTGCTGACAAGGCCCAACACTGCACCACTGAGTCAGTTTAGCAATGACCTCAATGCAACTCCCCAGTATCCATCAACATCCTCCTATATGTCTTACCCTTACCCTCAAAGTCAACCATCAACACAGCAGCCAGCCTCTGCTTACCAACAGATAGGTTTCCAACCTCCTCAGTATCCTTCATCCTCTGCTCCCCAGCCAGGAACATTCCAGCCACATCCCCCTCCAGGCCCTGGCTACCAGACCCAGGCAGCCTATTCCTCCAGAATGTATGGTCAGTCTTCTTATCAGACAGACATTAGCATGCAGCAACATAGTCACCAGGGCTTCCATCCACCTGGTCAACCTATGCCAGCCCAGAGCCTTCCCTACCCCACCCATAGCTCTTATCAACCTGGCCTCTCTTACCAGCCACAAGCAGAGATACTTACAGTACACCAAAGACCGCGGCAGACTTCTCTGGCTGATCTTGAGCAAAAACTCCCCACAAACTATGAAGTCATCAGCAACCCAGCAGTGTCAGTGGCCACATCAGCTCCAGATACCAGCTATGGCTCAGTCTATAGCAACGCATATGGACAGTACCGCCCCCCGGAGCCTGGTCTTACTCACTCTGTGGACAGCCCGACATCTGCCTATGCTTCAGATGGAATGTATACCTCCAACTTGGAGCAAAACATTCCTAGAAACTATGTCATGATTGATGACATCAGTGAATTGACCAAAGACAGCACTAGTCAACCAACTGATGCTCTTGGACATCCTGTTGGAGGGCGTTACCGTGGAGAGAATGGTCAGGTGCGTACTTACGGTAGGCCTGAAGATGAGCCTGTGGATGCTTATGGCAGACCTACAGGTACAATGGGTTACCAGAGCACAGTGGATAGCCGTACCAGCACCACAGTGAGTGGAGGCTCCTCTTATTATTATGACGATTATAAACATGGATCACGAAGTAGCTCTAGTGGCCACAAGCTCACAACTAAAAATCTTGCCCCTGCTGTAGTTTCCTCTAAACGTAGTAAGCACAGAAAGCAGGGAATGGAGCAGAAGATATCCAAATTCTCCCCTATAGAAGAAGCACGGGATGTGGAGTCTGACCTTGCATCTTATACCATGACAACATCAACAGGAGGCAGCTGTACAGTTGTATCCAGGTCCAAGAAAGGTCAGGATGATGGCACATATGGGATGAAAAAGAATGCTTATGACCAACAGAAATACTACGGGACAAGTCGTGAGGGTCTTGAGGAAGATGATCGCATGTACAGCTCTGGAAGATCCAGGTCTACTGGATATGGTATGGACAAGATCTCTTCTAGAGATGCCACAGGCCACAGAAGTAAATCATATGAGAGAGATGCCATGGAACGATCTCAAAGAAGCAGCCGCAGTGGACGGGCTCCCATGCGCACCCAGAATTCCGAAGAGGAGAGCCCACTCAGTCCTGTTGGGAAACCTGTTGGCATGGGAAGAACTGCAGGCATGTCAGATGCCCATGATGTTCGGAACCAGTATGGCTCCAGCCATTCTCTGCCTGATGTGCAGGACCACCATAAGAAGGATCTGCCCAGGAGTCACGTCTATAAGCCAGATGATCCTTACCTTGTAGATGATATGCACTGTGCTGTTTCTGACAGTGAAGGTAACTGGTGCTAAATAATTTGTGCTGCCTGCTAAAGTGTGCTGAAAATAGACTGCATGCCAAGTGTGGAGTACTGAGAAGAGCGACATTTTTTCCTTTATGTTTTTTTTTTTTTCTTTTCTTTTTTTTTTTTATGAATTAAGCCTAATATGCCTCTGTTACATTTTGTTTTGCATGCATAGGTTGTGTAATGTCGTGGTACCTGTCTTTTTTTGGGTTTTTTCTGTTGGATTACAAGAAATGTGCATGGCTCAGGAATGTGAAGCATGTTTTCCCACTGTGCATCACTTCCAATCTGCATGCTACTCCTCTTGAAAAAACAAACAAACAGTTGACTGACAATATTTATTTTGGTTTTAAAAGCCTATCATTTGGGCCAAGAGGAGACTGATTGGTTTGAGAAGCCACGGGAGGCCCGTTCTGATCGATCAAGACACCATGGAAGTGGCAGTCATTCATCTACAGGTAGACGTAGTAAACACACTTACCATGATTATGATGAACCTCCAGAGGAATATGGTCCCCAGGATGACTACAGCCAGCAGCGCCACTCCTCCTCCACCTCACGGGAACATCGGCACCACGGCAGCAGCTCTGGAAGACACAGCTCTTCCCGTCACTCCTCAGAGGATCCTAGGTCCTCTCGGTCTTCCAGGACCCACCCCAAAGACTCATCGGGTCGCTCTGATGGCAGAAGCTCCTCCTCAGCTGTACAGAGAAGGCCCGACTCCCGCTCCTCGACGGGAAGCCCCCGAAACTCAGGTGACTTCTCTCGTGACTCACCCTCTAGTCATCATCATGGCACTGGAGGAAGGAGCCAGAGGTCGCAAGGAGACCGCACAACATCCAGGAGGCAGGATCCAGCTGCAGCTGGGCCCAAACAACAGCAACAGCAGCAACAACCATCTCAGGGCCATGCTGGCCAGCCGCGGTCAGGTGGTCAGGGTCAGGCTCTGAGACATCCAGGCTCTGAACCAATGGATGGCACACAGCAGGCCCAGCAGAGTGCACAACAGCAACCGCAGCAGCAACCACCGCAGCACAGCCAGACTCCTCCAATCAGCCAGCCCGCAACCACCACTGCAGCAGGAGGACCAGCACAGCAACAGGTCAAATCTGGCCAAACCCCACCACCAGGACGTGGGGGGTCTGCAGCAGGGCAGCCAGCCACCACAGCGGTAAGCAGAATTAAGCCTGATTTGACTAAATAAAAGGACTTTAAGGAGATTTCGAACATGTTTGACGTTTATGATGAAAGAAATCTGTGTATAACACAAAATGTGTTGTAATGTGTTCAACAGAAAAAAAAAAATTATATCATACAAGAAAAATAGTCATACATGGTTAATGCTCTTAATTCAATCATGTCATTTCAAATAAAAAAAGTTGTGTTACAGCAAAATTACATTTTATCTTAAATCCATATTTGTCTTTGATAAATACCAGGCAAAAATGGATACTACACCTGCAGCAGCTGCCACGGGAATGAAAGCTACAACTGGAGTCCCAACAGCACCTCAGCCTACCAAAATAGCTACACCACCTCTAACAGGCATTGGTAAAGTCTCAATTCCACCAAGAACATGAACCATAAAGCAATTATAATCTAATGACAACATATGTGATGATTATGTTTTTGTTGTTTCCAGGCTCCAAGGCTGCTCCCGTTGGGATTGGCAGCAAACCTGGAGGTATCGGCAGTGCTGCAGCAGGACAGGCCCCTGCTGAAGGGGAAAATGTTCTCTCCAAAATCCTGCAAGGAGGGGCAGCAGAGCAGGCGGGAAAACTGGGAGATGGTACAGTGATAAATATGTTAATAGTCAGATTGCTAATGTTATATCCAGTGTTGTTTGTTGTATGTTTTAATACAGAAAAAATTATTTTCTGTATTTACAGTTACAATTTCACAATTTCTTCTCGTTTTGTCATTTTTACAGCTTTGACTGGCCTCGGAAAGAAGTTCACTTCATTTTGGTGAAGTGAAGAGAGGATAGTAAGTAATTTGTTCTTTTGTTTTTAATTAAAGTTATGTATTACCAATTCAGATGATTTTAGTTTTTAAACATTTAGTTCAGAGGTAATTTTGACGTAACAGATAACCAAACTGCTTATCGACAGAAGGTCTGATTTACTTATTGTTAAAGGGTGGATTCAAGTTGAAGTTGAAGTTTATTTTTCAAAGGGACAGTGCATATTAATAAACACAATATGTGCCAATACGCAAGATTATAGCCGAGGCTAATTTCCATCTTTAGTCTCTACATAAAACAACATAGTTCACACAAAAAAAGTACAATCCAATGTAGTCATTCAACTGACAAATAAAACACATTATACATTTATGCTACTTGATTCCAGTGATAATGCATGTGTTCCTTGCTTTACTTGTTTGTGTCGCATGCATTTTTCTTTTCTTTCAGGGTGTGCTCAGTTGAAGTGAGATGGATCGGTGGCATTGTACTGGAAAAACCTATGAAATTGCATTAAATACATTTCAATGAAGGGAGACCCTGAATGCACCAGTGAGTATTCTCAGTAAGCCTCCTTGATGTCTTGCAGAATTTTTTTTTTCATTCCATTTCATTTATGCATTTATTTGATAGTGACAGTGCTCATAAATCAAAGAAGCAGAAGAAACTTTTTTGTGGAGGTGTTTATCATAATTAAGTATAAAGATGGGAGTTGACTAGGTTACTGACATTTTGTGACCTGCTGTCCAATAGAAGTGTTGTGGAAAAGGTTTTTTTAAATAAATTAATCATCTGATTATTGTTTTATGTGACACTTTTGTAATATAAAACACATGCACTAGTGCACTAGTAACTTGTTAAACTGTCAATACTTTCAGATTTACTTTATGAGTTGTAGTTTTATATATTACACTGTGAAAACACAGACCGCTGTCACACTTTGATTAATGGATTAAGTATTTTATCAGCTAGATATTTACATAGATTAGCATCATCCATGTCTGCATAATGAGAAGACTGAGGTGAAGTGATGACTCATTAAATACTGATTGTATATTCACACTGATCTGCTGTACCTTTCCCTTACCCCAATTTACTGAACAGAGTCGGAATCAAAGGGTGCCTTGTCAGCACTGAATTCCCCAGACGTGGGTATACAATTGAAGGGAATTAAATAAGGATGATCGCTTTGTCAGCACGGTGTTAGAAGACACGAGCAGAGGACTGAGGAGGCTTAAAAGTAAGTGGAGGCCTTGACAGAACTGTAGTTGCAGAATGATTGTGTTGTGGCCTCATTGGACCAATGCAAAGTAAGTAACAGGCACTCACATCCAATACACATTTATGCACCTGGATGAATGTGTGTGTATACTCATCCCTTTACAGCCCAGTGAAAATTAAAGAGTCACAATGAGAAAACTTTTAACTACTTGCATGACACAGGTCTGCCATGTCACATCTATGTATATGTGATGCTGTACCATTTCCATAGCAGCGACTGTATTTCTGGTATTGATGAAACATTGAAAACAAAAAAACAGAAGGTCAAGTAGTTCTCCTGTCTTTTCCCATAGTAGTTTTGTTGTCACTTCTAATGAGCAGAATAAACAGAGCTATTGAGTCAGCATTTCATGTGATTATAACCCTGCACTTTGTGGTGAGCTTTCTCTTATTTTGCATTTACCAAGGGATGCCACCTTTACATTCTAAAACTATTTTTTTCTGGTCTTTGTCTTTGATCATTGTCATTCTTAGAATCAGGTTGAGTGAGGAGATTTTGCATTTAGATCCTGACTTTGGGTTGGCCTTCAAACAATTAAAGTTAGACTTTTGTACAGCTTAATGTTAGGAAAAAGTGCTGAGTTTAGATATTTAGTTATAAGAGTATTGGTTAGGTTAAAAGATTATAGAATGCAGTATGACAGTCAGTGTCCATGCAAAGGTACAGGTACAAATGTGTAATTGGTCATGTTTATGCTGTATATTTGTGCAGCTCATTTTACTGGCTAGCTAAATTTTATGTTATATTTTTTGATATTTTATTTGATTGAACTATTTTTTGGTTCAATGCTGTGTCATTCTGGTTAATCCTAAGTCACAGTCTGCTGAACTTTCTGCTGCAAAGGTGAGAGCCCAAAGCCAAGAACAAAGGAGGTCAGCACTAGTAAGGTTTACCTTCTGACTCCACTCACTTCCAATAATCTGGGCCAAGCACACCAGACTATAATTAGCCTTAGAGAGATAACTGTGGCTTGGCTTTAATGTCGCACACGCAAAGACAAACAGGGACAAGAGCGCATGCAGGCACACAGAATCATGACTCAGGGTGAGCATCACTCATTACATGGTAGAATGAACTAATCAGCTAATTCTGCTCAATGGAGCACAAGCACAGAAGAGCACATAAAGCTGATTTCAATGCACTTCTATTTAGCTTCTCTCAAAACACATACTCCAAATGAAGTGTTGCCCATTCAGTTGTTTTGTCATTCAGCTTTTATGCAGATGATGACACTTGCATTAATATCAGCTGCTGTCCTAGTCATGTCTTTGGTCAGTCTGGGGAGTCATTGGAGGAAACAGATAAACCGACTCAGTGCTTCTTTAAGTAGCAGGCTAGTCTGCTCAGTCAAGTGGATTACTGCCAATACCAGTAGGTCTGTGATTGGCTGTTGGACTCAGTAAAGTATGGGGGAGAAGGCTGGAGCATAAAAGTAGTTGAGGGGTTTGGGCTTTGCAGTGTTCTCTGTAAGAGACTCTGCTAACAGCAAAACCTTTGCCATTTTCAGAAGTATTTATGTTTTTTTATTTTTAACATTTTTGATATTTAAACCATCCTTGTCTTTTTGTTTCCACTTATTTTATGCATTCATGTAAACTGCTTTTGTGCAATAACAATAAGTGTATTTGTGTTAACATTCATATTTGTTCTGTCATCCATTCAGGAGGACATCAGTCAATAATGAGGATGTGTGTGAAGCTGAGGAAGAAGGGGGAGGGAGGGCTCAGGTCCCGTTTCCTCTCTTCTTCTAGTGGGATCTTACTGAAGCACCTGTGTATCATGGGAGAAATTCAGTATGCTCAGCCATGCATATCCCTTATTGCCCACAAAGGAACCTTCACAGCGCCCTCTACGGTGATTTTACTGGAATGCCAGTCATGTCTGAGGATTGCACATCTGGCAAGGATATCCGATTCCTGATTGATGTCTTCAGAGACTCCTCATGCAAAATAAAGTGAGAAAAACACCAAATTTCATAGGTTTTCCCTGTACCAAAGAGAGTGACATTATCCCACAACATGACACGACATACCTGGAGTTGACAAGGTGTATCACGGCAAAGACAACCAACCTGACTCCACCAGTCCTTGAATGCTTGGTTTCTCTGATCTCTACAGTACATTCCAGTATAGGGAATTTAACCCCTTCTTTGAATGTGTTCTCAGTTCTCCTTTTTTTGTTTTAGTGTCTACAGAATGCTTTGTGTAAATGTGGACATGAGAATGCACGCACAAAAGTTTGAAAAACTGAAAAAAGACGCCCATGTTAATACTTTTTCACCACCTATGAGATGCCACTAGTCATTTACTGTAGGTTTTTAGGGAAGGGAATTACTACCAGTGTGCCCACAAGTGTGAGATTCACACAGATGAGAGGACCAAATGAAAGAGTGGCCACGGCTCTTTATTAGCCATCACAAAGCCATCATTATAATCAGAGCCCCAGAGCCCTCTGGGACTTTATCCTTTTTATTGATTTATCTCATCTTTTTATTTTCTTTTCATTTTTGCCTGATATTCACTGAATGGAGAGCCTTATTCAGTACACGTTTTTACTTGTATACCTCATATGTTTTAAAATGTCCATATCATCATGCATTTCTTTTTACACAACTGTATACTATTGTATGTACATAAACAGAATCAAAGATCTAATTATGTAAATTTGTCATTTGTGTATTTATGGGATCACTTTCCAATGATTTTTTTTTTGTTGTTGTCTGTGTTTTTCTTCTGTAAAATTTATATTTTTCACTTTTTATTTATTTGATTTTTTTGTTTTCTTGCATCAGATGATTTGCTTGTTAATTTTAAAAAGCAATAGCATGCAGAAAATGGTATATAGCACAATGGTATAAATGTTGTTTAAATTAGTGATGGGAAATATCAAACACATCTGTCGACAAATAGCCGTAATACAATTTGTCAGAGGGTTTACAACGATGGTACCATGTCTAGACGTGCATGTTATGTTCAATGGCATAAGAGCATGCAGACAGGTACACACTCAAACACTCTCTCTCTCTATGTTTCACACACACAGACAGACTCTCACACACATATCCACATACACTTTACACACTGAGCATCCCAGTTAGCCAAGGTTAATTGTGTTCGTCACTGAAAATACCTGTTAGGTTGAGGTTACGAATTTACCATCAAGATACTCTCACTAACAAGCTGGGACCACTGCCTATATTTGCACACACACGCACATGCACACGCACACACACATGCAGACACACATGCAGATACAAGAGAGGATGAAAGCAATTATCAATTCAAATGTTCTATGCAATGACTCATTTTGAACCTGGAAATGATTCAGCCTAAAACAGTTTATTATCATCATTGTATTCACAAAAAACAACAAAATTATGAACTTAAATAGTAAAAAAAAAAGGTCATGAAAATGTTTTTACTTAGCAACTTGTCTGTATGAATTTGAATATTGAATATTGAACTAGAATTGTTTTTATTTTTCGTGGCATGTTTTGACCCCTCACTCCCCACAAGGGGACTTGTTGCCAAAGGGTAAACTGTGTAGACTGTCGGTTTTGAATGTTCACCATCATGTTGCTTTGAAGCATGGGTTTGCTTGGCTTTGTCTGGCTGTTCGTAAGCCCTCATTCAGTTTTTGTGCGTTTTGGCTGACCTGGGCTCCTCAGTGTTTGGCTTGCAGTGACTGTCCGTGCTGCTATAAACCTGTGATACAGATGGTCAGCACTTCTCATTAATATGTGTCAATGTACATATTGGGTGTCAGTATAACCTGTGGGGTGAATGGAATGCTTCTATTGGATATTTCATCGTTGATTAAACCACTCAGCAGCCAAGCCATTGGAAAGGTGCATGATTAGCTCTTATACTCTGGAAGCGAGGCATGTTTTCACCGAGGTTTGCCTAACAAACCTTGACTTTCACAGGCCAATGTAGAGAATATTGATGAGCAAAATGTTCAGCCAGTCTTTCACAAAATCAGGGCATGTCATTTTGAAAGCACAAGCCTGACTGGTAGCACTTGCTGCTTGATGAAACACAGAAATATGGAGGATGCGTAATATTGCCTCCAACTGAACTGTGTCAGATCTGTAAGCTTGTATCCAAAAAACAAAGAGGTAGAGATGCTATCTGGTCGATATGAGGTGCATGAGATAAAACAGCCTTCAGTGCAGCCGTCCAGATAAACAGAAAGGCAGACAGACACACATTCTTACTGTAAATACAGATTCATTCTTCTGTACAGCTTTTGAGTTTTGAGTACGGCTGTCATGTGCATCCCCATGCCGTATTTGCTGCCAACTTTTGTGTATAAAAGAATATTTATTACCACAATAATGAGGATGATGAAACTAATGATGATGACTATTATTATTATTGCATAAGCATAGTGTATGTGGCTGACTTGTATTGACTGTTTACGACAGTGGAACAAAACCTGTATTCAGAAACATATCCGGTCTGTGTAGAGTTTCTATACATATTGTGTTTGTAAAACAAGAAGAAAAAACCTCCATGGCAATAGCAGAGAAGAATGCCTTTGTCAGATTATCAGGAGGTGTTCAGCGAGATGGATGTGATCTGCACGGTGACGAGGGTTAAGGAAGAAGCAGGAAAAAATGAAACAAAAAATCTGGAAAATGTCATTCACTGTTGTAAGTGCAATGGGCAAAACGTCAGTCGTGTATCCATTGTGAAACCTTGTGTTCTATTCAGTGTATTCCTGTAAACAGATAGAGTAAATTTTGGTGCATCATGTCAAGTAATGTGATTAATGAAAAATATTGACCCTGCAATTTCCAAACAGAGAAAAGAATAAAAAGAAAATGGAATATATCATGGTGATTGTCTTCAGTCTTTATGCACATGTGTCACCTTTTCCTTCCAGTGCCGATAAAGACACTACGCTTTGTGTAGTAGTTTTCCTGCAGACAGAGGAGAGATCAAGAGTAAGACCTCGACAGCAACGAGACTGTTCAGATAAGACCAGGCTTTACGCACTGAGGCAGTGATGACTTATCCGAGTGTGGGTGGTAGGAAGGCAGGAGCGGCAAGAGAAGAAGTGTTTGCCAATGCATAGGGAGAGATGGAGGTGTGAGTATTTCTGAGTCAATGTGTGTCAAACCAAGGAGAAAAATGAGATATCTTTTAAAGATATTACTCAATAGGTGTAATGTAATGTGGATGAAAATGCTACAGGGTGGGGAAGCAAAATTTACAATATTTTGAGGCAGGGATTGAAAGACAGTGTATGACCAATTAGTTTACTGAAAGTCATGAGAATTTATTTGCCACAAGAAAATTTACATAATAAAAAATGTTTTATTCCATGTGTCCTCCTTCTTTCTCAATAACTGCCTTCACACGGTCAAATATTCAGGTGACAACTTCTCCCATTCTTCTTTAATAGTATCTTCCAGACTTTCTCATAATAGTTTTGCTCATAGTCATTCTCTTCTTTCCATTATAAACAGTCTTTATGGACACTCCAACTATTTTTGAAATCTCCTTTGGTGTGACGAGTGCATTCAGCAAATCACACACTCTGACGTTTGCTTTCCTGACTACTCATATGGGCAAAAGTTTCTGAAAAGGTATGGATAATAGTGTTAGGTATGATTATGACATCAATATATGTTTGGTTTCAAAACAATTGATGTAGTGCCTGCTGATAAAAAACAACTAAATGTTCATTGTAAATTTTGCTTCCCCACCCTGTATATTTTTAATAGTACTTGTATTATAGTGATCATAGACTACTGTATAAAGATACAAATATGTGTTTTAACATTGGTCTACTGCCTCCATGACTGTGAATATGACAGCAGAATAGAGCTGAAAGACATGGCGGAAAAAATGTGTGAATGTGTCATTTATTTCACTTTTAATGAAAATGTGAAAATAATGTGGCATGTGGCATTTTTAAATAGGTATGTGCTAAACAAACTTGTCTGTTATATAAAGAGAATATCATTTTTCACCTTGATGTTTTGTTTAGAATGGTATGTTAAGACAGATTTTACTTTGGTTAAAAAAGAAAAAAAAAGGAAAATTGTAACTTTTGCAATGTGGATATTGCACCACTTGTGATAACTGTCTGATGAATTTTCAGCTCTACAAGGAAGAAATGTAAAATGAGTATCTCATTTTCACATGATGGAGGATTGAGAAGTGAAGCTGTCAGAAAGCTTTAAAGGTACTGTCACAAAGGGAACTGGCCTTGGTGTTAAGAGGAGACTTGCATAAACACTGAGGCCTTATGTGAGTTGTTATGAAAATATTGCCATCATATGTCATGGAAGAGTTTAGGATTTTTACCCCACCCCCCCAAAGGGGAGGTTAAGGGGTATTGTTTTTGGTTCAGTTTGTTTCTTTGTTTATTTGTTAACACTCTAGCAACAAAACTATCGGTTGAATTCATACCAAATTGGGTTTATAGATTGCCAGTGACCCAGAATACATCTCATTACATTTTGGGAACAGTTGGTCAAGGTTTTTAATTTTTTATGAATTTTTTAAATCTTTTTTTCCCCCATTTACCTATAATGGGTGAAATTTCAAATGTCTGTAGCAGCAAAACTAGTGGTTGAATTCATTCCAAATTTGCTTTATAGATTGCCAGTGACTCTGAATAGATGTGATTAAATTCTGGGAACAATAGGTCAAAGGTTTGAATTTTTTATGAATTATTTTAAATCTTTTTTTTCCATTTACCTATCATTGGTGAAATTTCACATATCTGCAGCAGCAAAACTATTGGTTGAATTCATACTAAATTGGATTTATAGATTGCCAGTGACCCAGAATAGATCTCATTATATTTTGGGAACAGTAGGTCAAAGTTTCAATTTTTTATGAATTTTTAAATCTTTTTTTCCCCTTTTACTTATAATGGGTGAAATTTCACATGTCTGCAGCAGCAAAACTATTTGTTGAATTCATACCATATTAGCTTTATAGATTGCTAGTGACCCAGAATAGATGCGATCACATTCCGGGAAAAGTAGGTCAAAGTTCAAATTTTTTATGAATTTTTTTATTTTACTTTTTTAGCTTTTTTTCTCCCATTTACTTATAATGGGCGAAATTTCACATCTATTAAAACATCAATTTTGTTTCAATTTACTCCAAACTTGGCACATATATAGAGGCAATTGATATGTTGATATCAGCACATGCATAAATATGATGACATCAGCTGGATCCATGCTAAAATAAGCTACAGTACCTGCGAGGGGCGGGGTTTGTTGTGCCTGGCACCATTTGTTATGGATAAGTTTTTAAGGATTATTGATTATTTCTTTTAATCCATCTGTCTTCTATTGTTGTTGTATTGACCTAAGGACTTGTTTTTCATGTAGTTGTTCATACCACATGGCAGGTTTTAGATTTATTAGACATTTTTTTACTGGTTTATTGGACTGGATATGTGGACATGTAACATTTTCCTCCTGCTTTCAGCATACAGCTGTAGAGGCTTTAATGGTCAGAGCTACAGATCTTGGCTGCCCCCATCTGGTTAAACACAGAATTTGAATGTACAGCAGAACAAATGAATATACACAACTTTAAAATATCTTTAAGGTCTCTTAAAATCTGATTCATTCATTAACATTAAAAATTAAAGTGCTGCTTACATGACATATACCACAGTAATAATTTTGACAGCAAACACTATAAAAATAAAGCATTAAATGAAGACACATTTTACCTTATTATCAATGTAATGACTATGAAGCGTTAAGGTGGAAAGACAAACCAGAGACATTTAATCTGACTAGATCATTAAAAATATCTAATATAGGAAGACTCTCCATTATATAGTGAGTATGTTGTATTTTAGGACAGTAAGGCAGAACACATAACTACTGATAAAATGTGGAGTTCTAAATGCAAAACACACTGAAGTCTCCAAGGGAAGTGATATGTCCTTGATGTTAATCCTGAATCTTGTCTATTATAATTGCCTGGTATACACAGTCAAAGACCACACGAAGATTTAAATGAACTTTCACCCAGCTCTGCTGCTTAAAGAAGGTCACTATTTTATTTAATGAGGTCAGTCTCTGTGTATAATCTGCACTGAGCAGCAAACCAAACTGGGAATGATTTATAAAAGCTTAAAACGTTGTTCTATAAAACCTCAGAAAGCTGTGCGTTGGGATTTTAAAGATCAAGATTCTGTTTTTTCTTCAATGTAAAGTATTGAAAATGCTGGTGACCCCAATGTAAAACCCATTTCAAGTGAAGCAAGCAGTCAATTCTACTCGAGATATGATTTCTGACAAAGAGAACTAGACATACAAAGGTTAAAACACCACTGAAATTTCTCCATTAACTGATACGACCCATCAATGAGAGCACTGTGAAACTTTAAGTGCTCTGTCTTTGCTCTAAAAATAATTTATTGCAGTGTCTGGTAGGCAGTTTAACAGCAGCCTTTTTTCTTCAGGTCACTCTGCAAGAGAATATTTAACATCATGATATATAAAACCCCTGCCACACATATAAGTGAAGGTCTGTACTATCTACTACTTAATACTTACTGTTTAATTATTACCATCATATGCAGACCAGGTGAATGTTTGTCTGCAGAATGCTGATTAATGGGTTATTGTTATTGTCCTCGGTTTAATGGTGTATTATCATTACCTTCAGTTAAAGGTCACTTGACCTAGATGTCCTCTCATTAGGGGCATAGACATAAGCCATTAAACTTCAACTGGGTTTTTAAATTCTCACATTCATCTATTTCCTGAAAGCCATGACGGTGAGCCTCAGCTGTCGAAGATTAACTTGTTATTTCCATTAGTGATGACCTCAGAGGAAAATGTGATTTTGTGACTCATCCTCAAGTGACGGGAACAGTGACATGTTGAGGGGTTAGTGGAAGAAATCAGGAGAAGACGAGAAGCGAGGACCACTAATCCAGCAAATCAATTATTCTGTCACTGTCAAATCCACTCTGCCCTCATGCATTTCCAGAGCTGGGTTACTCATCTGAGAAGGATGATTCATTACAAGTTACAGATCTGCAGTTTTTCACAAGCAATTAATTCCATTTTCTATCTAAGATATAAGAAAAACCAGAAAAGTAAAATCAGTTCTCACAAGTGATTGAGGATCAGCATGACTTTGATAGGTGTGTACAAACCACACCACAAGAGGCCAGCAGAGAGCAGACCCACAACTCATTTAGCCCTAAACATGTCGAGATCCATCAAGCGGCTGAGGTAAATGACGAATGAATGGGACTGAAGGAAAACTGGCTGCTCAGGTTCTCCTCCCTCACCTGTCACTCACAGCATCAATCTGCTTGCTTCTGAGACGAAGACTGAATAATCAATACTCAACCCTTTAATAATGAAACAAGCCTTTCCAGGCCTTTATGCTTTCTAATGGTTTGATTGTAAGTCACTGCTGTGTCACCTCAGAAAATATCAGTATCTAAAAACAACCCACAAAACTTGGTATTTTATGTGAGCTTTCATATGTGCTCAGTGTATGTACATAAGGATCTGAGTGTGATTTAACCCTTTCATGCATAGTGGTCACTACAGTGGACAGCTGTTCTCTTGTATATTCATGGATTTTATTGTTTTAGTTCCATATCAGCGAACACAGTGGACACTCACACTGCAAAAATCAAAATCTTACCAAGTGTATTTTTGCCATTGCTAGTCCAAATATCTCATCACACTTAAAATCAGACACAATCACCTACAGAGGAACTTTTCAGTGAGATAGAAGAACTGATTTAGAGACAATAGATCTGGAAAATCTGATTTACACTAATCTGAACAAGAGCATTTCCACTTGTTCCACTGGCAGATTTTTTTTGCTTGAATTCAACAAAAAAATGTTCCTCTTTAGGTGATTATGTCTGATTTTAAGTGTGATGAGATATTTAGACTAGAAATGGGAAAAATACACTTGGTAAGATTTAGATTTTTGCAGTGCATGCACCATCCCACACACTGGAATTCATACTGTTACTGTAACAATAATTGTAATGTAATGTAAACAATAATTCATGCATGAAAGGGTTAATTGTATTAGTGAGGCAGATTCATGAGTGTGTGTGTGTGTGTGTGTGTGTGTGAGTGAGTGAGGATCAGGACTTGTTATAGAAGAAGATGTTGAAATACATTACAAAAAGTCTTTATTAATGTAATCACACAATGCTGCTAATTGTATTTATTCTTATTTGCAATTATATATATATTTTTTTCTATATTCACCTAATTAACCCATAAAGACCCAAACAGCCACTGGGGACCATAACCATCTACTGATCTAAATTGTTTAATGCCTATTGATCCACTAATCCTATCAATACATGTAAAGAATTGGTGTAAAATGCAGTTTATCATCTTTTCATGGTTCATCAGATATGACCCATTTGGACGTTCACAGGCTCCATAGTGAATGTGGAAACACTGTCATCTTCTACAGCATTGATTCACCAGTAAAACTCATGGAGTTGGATCAGTTGCAGTGGATGGAGACACTTGTTTTTACATTCACTTAATGATATACAGTATTTTGCTGACAAAATCACTTTTTCTTCAAATTTTCTGTATTTTGATGTAATAACCTTTGAATTTACTCTTAGTTTTTACGAATGACTACATGATCAGCGATTTAAATATAGGACAATACATGATTTACACTGAAAAATGTAAATCACAAAGGATGATATTATCATAAATGGTGATAAATCATTTAATACATTTTTAAATATAAAGAAAAATTCATTTGGGAATTGCCACAAATGTAGCACTGTGTCTTAATGAGTTAAACAAAACAGAGATGAAAAAGTACAAAAAATACAAAACCAGGTATACTTAGTGTCACAAACATGAATAAAAAAATAAAGGGGGGTGGGGTTCATGCATAAAATATACATAATGTCTACATGCACACATACTCCCAACACCCTCCCCACAACTTCTTATAATCTAATGTATTATTTGCATTCAGGTAGAAAACAATGTTGAAAAAGGAGTGCTACTTGGACTCAAAAAAGGTGTTTTGTTTGAAGTTCTTTTTGGATTGGAATGCATATGTACTCACGAAACAACAACCCCAAGCCACTCTCTTTTAAAAATATTACAATAACTCTATTGTCGTGGCATTGTCAAGTTAGATCTATAAAAAAACAAACAAACAAACAAACAAACAAACAAACAAACAAACAACAACTATACTTCAGTATATGTTTCAGTGTATTTGCATTCATCAAACACTGATATCAAGGGTCCTTGCATTTATCTTTAGTCGAGTTGACTACTGTAACAGTATCCTCTCTGGTCTTTCTAAAAAGTCAATCAGACAACTGCAGCTGATCCAGAATGCTGCTGCTCGAGTCCTCACTAAGACCAAGAGAGTGGACCACATCACTCCAGTTCTCAGGTCTCTACACTGGCTCCGTGTTTCTCAGAGAATAGACTTTAAAATTCTCTTGTTAGCATATAAAGCACTGAATGGTTTAGGCCCAAAATACATCAGAGACCTTCTAGTCCAGTATGAACCATCCAGACCACTCAGGTGGTCTGGTGCAGGTCTGCTCTGTGTTCCATCCAAAAGTCAGAACTAAACATGGACATCAGCATTCAGTTTCTATGTATCTGGAACAAACTACCAGAAAATATCAGGTCTGCTGAGAGTCTGAGTTCTTTTAAGTCAAGATTAAAGACTCACCTGTTCACTGCTGCCTTTGACTAAAAGGCTTTTTACTTTTTAAATTTTATATTTTCTTTTGAAACTCTGCACTGCAACTCTTACTTTAATATGTGTGTGTGTGTGTTTATATTTTTGGGTTTTATAATGTTTTAAATGTGTTTCTTTTTCCCTTGTCGTATTTCAATGTCCTGTGTGAAGCACCTTGAATTGCCTTGTTGCTGAAATGGGCTATACAAATAAACTTGCCTTGCCTTGCCTTAAAAAGGAGACAGATATGAAAGGTTTGGCTCTGCTTCAGCACTGACCCCACACATATGAACATATTGTAGGTCAAATTGTGTGAAGAAACACAAGCCAAGCCCCTGTGTGGCCTCTGATGCCCTGCAAGGGACCACCAACCATACCAGCCAGCACTCAACCTGTTACCGAGATCTCATGATGCAAACAGAAGGTGAACTGGAGCGCAGTGGTCCCACACTAGTCCCCTTCTCTACGTTCTGGCTCTAGTATATTGTATGGATACATATAGGAAAGAAAGCGGCCGAGTGAGTAGAAGGACGACGACAACAGTCTGTGTGTTTGTGTGTTTGTGTGTTTGCGTTCAGGACACAGAAATGCTGATGCTTCTCCTTTGGGCCCTGTCAAGCACATTTAGCATCAGTGTTTACAATGCAAAATGGGAGAAAGTCCCCTTAATTCCAGGAGGCCCCAAGGCAGACAGGAGTGAGGGGGACATTGTTCTGTTTTGGGAAAAACCTGCAGGGATGTCAGTTTGAACACTTCTGAAGGACATACTCACCTCATGGTGAAGTCATGATGTGTGATGTTATGAGTTTAGATTGAGTCATGCTGTAACACAAGTTCCTCTGACAGTGCTTCTCCCAGGATCTCCGGTCAGCCTCGAGCAAGTTACATTCATAATGCTCTGAGCCTGAATATTGTTCACTATTTTATAAAAGCCCCAGCAGTATAGTATGTAAATGGTTTTTTGGGGTGTAACATTCTTGATGTAAAATGACAGACTACCTAAACATGAATTAAAAAAAAAAGACCATAACAAAGTCCAATCTTTTGTAACATATCAAATATTAGGGTCATTCCATGGCAATTCAACCAATGGTCCCCACATGACCCCACATAAAAAAAAAAAAAAAAAAAAAAAATAATAATTATATTTATATATATATATATATATATATATATATATATATATATATATATATATATATATATATATATATATATATATATAACCAGTTCTAAGTCCCAAAGCTAAAATTTTGTGCACAACATCTTGAAACATATATGAAGACATGGTAAAAATTTCAAAATTTTCATTACCTGGCCACATGGTAATATGGGTGCTCAAATAAAGAGTATTTTTGTGAAAAAATTGAAATCGACCCATTTTATTCATTGCCTCACAGCAACACTTTTCATTGAAATGTAGTCTTTTTGCAGTATATTGTTGCATCTTGACCATAAGAATCCATGCAAAATAAATTAGGTCTCTACGTTCATCCATTATGGCACAGTGCAAGCCTGAAGAGAGAGGACATTTTAAAGAATTAGCCTTTTTGCCTGATTTCAAGGCCTCATGGACCAAACAAGGAGGCACCTACAACTATTTTGATGCAAAATATGGTCTTTTCAGGGGGATTTCACCCCAGACAGTAAGTTTCAGCAGTGTGGCTTGAATACCTAAGGAGATATAACTCCTCAAAGCTGGCCGAAAAGCAAATTTGCAAAATAAAAAAATAAAACATTAATTTTCAAAGGGCTGTATCTCCTAAACTATTACAGATATGACATTAAAATTTTGGATGTGTTCATTTATCTGGTAGGTGAACAAGTGTGAATTTTTTCAGAATTTTCTGAGGGGGTCATGCCGGGCGCTTTCTGAAATCTGGTTGATTTGGGATAGAATGACCCAATAGGCTACCTCACAACATTTAATCATGTGTTCATTCCTGAGTGACTGAACCCCTGCAAACTGGATCCACTTATGTGCTCTTTTAAGTCTTTAAGCAGACTTCTCTAGATTTGTTTTTTTGCCTAGCCAATAAGAATTAAATCAAAGTGAGTCAGAGTAAAGGAGCAAGAAATCACAGGAGTGATGAGAGTGAGTGACTGTTGCCCAGAGCTCAGCCTGAGAGGCAGCACTTGCAAATCCCTCCTCCAGTGGGATTAACAGACCTCAGGCCTCTCCATAGCGATAACCCTAACATTAGCCATCTTTAACACGCACAGAGCCTGGGCTTGGCTCGACAGGGGGTGGTTCACAGTGTGGGAGGATAGAGTGCCTGTCAGACTAATTTTAGGGCAAAAAAATCTTAACGCACCCACAGGTTTCACGACTGATGCAACTCTGCTTAAATTTCCAAGTTATTCCTATATACTGTACATACACCAGAGCTGAAGTATTTCCGGGCACCTGTAAAAACTTGGATGCAAGGGTGATCCGATGACGTGTGGAGGTGTAATTTAAAAGGTGAAAGCTCAAATAAAATAAATCAGAAAAAAATCAGCTAATAAGAGTAGACACGGTCATTGATTTCCGTTCAAGATGTGAAATACAGTGGAGGCAGCTCACCGCATCCCATCCGCCCATCCCCTCCTGCCAGATGCCACTTGCAGTAGTGGTGATGCTGCTCCCTGGTGTGGAGAGGAGGAGAGAGAGCGCGTCCGCTGCCCAATGACAGCGCAGGATGCTGAGAGAGGCTGCTGGGGTGAATGGAGGCGACAAGATGCCGTCTAGAGCGGCGAAGGAGAGGAATTATCATCGATAAAGGTATATTTCCTGCCTTTTTTTCACCGTGTCTGTCCGGATCTTCTCAATGAACCGATAGCCTGTATAATCCTGTAGTGTCCTTGCGTTTTTCTCTTGCGTATTGGGACCGACTTGGCGGAAAACCCAGGCTGTGTGCGTTTAAATAAGCCTTCTCGTTCCGTGGTCGTTGGTTGCATAGACACAGCCAGTCAGTGCTCACTTGATATCTGAGAATTTGCATTTTAAAGCCGCGTTGAAACCATAGAGCAGCACCGTATTTCAAAATAAAGGTTTCAGTCGGCTTCCCCACGGTGGCTTAGACTAATGTTCCATTGGTGTGGGGATTCAGGTGCCCGACGCACACCACGCTCAGCCGTCGAAAATGTAGGCCCAATGAGCTGTCAATTGCATGGCCCTGCTTCCTATGCTGCATCAAATCTGTTTCAACCTACACATCTGACAGCAAACATGAACACAGCACACATTCAAACACACTGCTTTAATGGAGTCATGCGTCTTATTGTGATCCACAAGAGCATGTTTACTGAATAACTGCAGGCGTGCATTTATTTTATTTTTTTATTATTATTATTAAGACACTTGAGATTTACACGTAAGGACTATGCTAGAAATTCTGTTCAGATGAATAGGTCATGTGGAGTAAGTAACACATTAACATCTAGGCCTACATTTCTGTTTCTGCCCAATCTACCAAGCATTGAAGTCAGTAAAAGCCTGTAGGCGTCAGGGCTCTGTAGTAGAATACGTGATGAGGAGGCTGCATGTGTTGCACTTGTTCAAGTGGTTGTGCCTGCACCGCACTTACCGGATTGATATGTCTTTAAATGTGAAATAGTTCCATTATCAAAAGGTTATTTATAGATAAAATGCTCTCATTTTCTCCAATTAGACATGCGCTCTAACCTCCAAAGCGCCCTCTCCCAGCCGGATCTCCTGGTTTTTATTTCTACAAGGTGCAGTGAACTAATAGTTTCAGTCACGACAGTTTTATTAGAGTATAGGAGCAAAATGCCTGCATGCTGCTTTGCAAAATGTCACGGCGGCTCAGAGAAAACATCTCGCTGACCTCATAGATATACTCAGCACCGCCTGTGGAAAATCTTTGCTTCAGAACATCTGTATCCTCTCCTCCGTTTCCGCACTACTGCCTTCACAACTGCCAGTGATTATTTCTTTATTGGCCCATAGTGGCATCTTTTTGGAAAGGGATCAGGGTTTAACTTGGACAGGTTACTGTAATTGCGTGATGAGATCTAATCAAAGGGGAAAGAGGGAGTGCATTTCCAAATATCTGCAAAACAAACCCAATATCTGACTCAGTGGCTTAAAACTATAAGAGCCACTAGTATATGTGCAATATATTTATCTGTACTGTTTCTTGGTTGGTTGACAGGCTTGTTTTTTTCTGTGTAAAATTTGCTTAGAGGTCTTATTTATGTCTTTGTGCATAAGAAATCAATATAAGTGAATCCCCAAAGGAACTTCGTGTTGGTAAATGCAAGTTCTGCAAATTTACAGGATTTCATTTCTGTTGCAACATGTTGATGGTCATATGAACTATGTTTTCAGGTCAAAAATGTCCAATTTCATCACAATTAATGCTATATTTTCATGTAACAAATGGCCAAGTTATATTTTAACTGAATTTACCTGAAAAACAAATATTCCATTCTTTTAGATTCCCCATTTTTTCTTACAAGATTATATACTACATATCACATGTTTTATTTTTACAGGTTGCAATATGGAGTATGGTGCTGATCCATCCTGTTTATGTTATGCAAATACATACATTAAGAATGTCACATGTCACTTTTTAAGTCAACAGTTTTCTAATAATAAGCATTTTTATAAAGAAATAACAATTCTATATTGTTATTTACTCTTTAGTATGATGATAAACTATACAATAAATAATTATGATTCTAGTTTTTGCACAGGGATCATTAGTGTAAACGGTGACATGGCTGCCGAGCATCAGTATGATGGGATCTGTAACAACCATGTCACATCCGTCCACTGCCACATTTAGTGTTTTTGTGTCAGCTGGTATTGTTTTAGATCCACAATACTAACATTTATGAATAAGAGGATAATTAGCAATAGTAAGTATATAAGTTTATTACTAATAAAGTACTGGTACTGACCAGATCATCATGGGTAATGTCACATCCGTCCACTGTCACGTCCGTCCACCAGCAAAAGTTTTCACATACACGTGCTATTCAAAATCCAATATTTCTGAAAATATAGCTTCCACTGTCAAATAATATCAGTAGTCTGTGCACAAATGTATTAGCATTATTTCAACACAGTTCTATGCATTTCTTACAACTTTTTTTTTTGACAAAAATAGCCACTCATTTGACCCCCTAAGTAAATTTTAGCCGATATATATTTACACTTTTCTTTTAAACTGTTTTGCACTACACACCACAAGAGAGTTGTATCTTAATTTCATTGTACATATGTATAATGACAATAAAGGCATTCTATTCTATTCTATTCTATTCTATTCTATTCTATTCTATTCTATTCTATTCTATTCTATTCTACTCTATATGGATGACAAAACTGGTGAAATAACTTTAACATAAATATTATGGATTAAATCTGCAACTTCATTTCACTATATTCCTCTTTTGATGGATCTCTTGTAAAGTTAACTCTATAGTGGGGGAGGGGTGGAGGCTTACAGCTGGCCTTGTCAGCTGGCATCCTTTGTGCTATTCCAACATTATCACTTTTTCTGCTATAATATGATACTCTCTTATTGCAGTTTGGTCATTTCCCTCTGCCCCATACACCCCGAGCAAAGTGCTTTAAGATTTGGCTGATGCAATGGTGACTCTGACGTGAATTTGCTTTATACAGTATAGCAGGGTTTGCTGAAAATGAACCCGATATGAGTAATGTTTGGCTCTTTTTATTACACCTAAATGAATGTACAATCGGATTGCATCTGTCATGGCATCGATGAGAACTCTTTTCCTATTTACCTCTGCTTTTCACTTCCTTTATCAAATTAATTCAGTGGGCAGCAGTTGTTCCAAGGCATTGAGTCTGTCAGATGTGAATGTGGGGCATCCGTGTGATAGGACGGTGTGTCACTGCGTGGACAGAATAACAGAAAAACCTACTATACAATTCAGTAGCCCTACATTATGAAGCAGTTTAGTGGTTCTGATTAATATTTATTAATTTTAAGGTTGTCTTTAGGGCTCCTTAACATATATTCCTGCTACACATGCCTTTATTAGTAAGAAAAAAGAATAAGAATATAAAAAAGTGAGAAGTTTCAGTTTCACACCCATGCTCAGTTTTCTATTATTTTTATAACTTTTCCTTAATGTCAAATTAGATGTATTTTTCTGTACATTACATTTGGATCACAGATATAGCTGAGTACACTTGCTAGCATGTGTCAGCTTTAATATGAGGTTTTTGAATGTGATTTTCTAAATAAGTTTTCAAGGCAACATAATATAATGTGATGAGGTAGTGTCCTCATAGTCACTGCATGAATCACTGTTGCGTCAGTGAGTGGGGATGTGGGAAACGTCTACAAAACCATGACAACTTCTGGCAACAGCAAGAAAAAAAAAATACTAAGAAATAACTTTTATCGGTAGAGACTTTTACAAACAGTGACTCAGATGTTTCCCAGGATATTTTCCTTGACACTGCCTTTCTACATTACTACAATACAGCCCCAAAAACGAATAAGTGTAAATTCTAACACAAAAGGTGCAAACACAGCCGCCAAAATCAATGCACTGATGGTATCCTGTATTTGTTTCAGTCCAGTGAGTGTTATTTTTTTCTGACCAGACTTCACAGACCTGTTCTGCAAAGCTGACCACTGATGACAATAGTAGCTGCATTTGTTTCTGCTGAACATGTTTGTATATTTAACACCTGAATTGAAGCTGTCACTGTCTCCCAAAGTCAAAACATGTCCAGTACAATCCAGGTTGATTTGTTCTGCCATTTTATATTTGTACACTCACATCCCATTTCCAGACACTTGTTACTTAATATAACCAACAGAAGCAGTAGTGTCCTTCCTGACCTCCTGTGCTGGCTGAGTGATTGCCCCCAGCTGAGTGTTTCTTCACAGATGACGCTCTGTAAGTTTAGCTGAGGGTTTCCATCAACCAAAATCTCACTGAATCTCAATGTATCAAGGAGAACCGTTGTCACATAGTTCTTTGTGCCTTGAATTGTAATTTCATGCGTCTGTCTGAGGGGGAAAATGCATGAAGTTAGAAACTGTTTGCAGAGATATCTCAAATAAAGCCTGGAGGATGTCATATGGCCGCTGCAACACACACTATTCAGATTTGACCACGTTTTCCACTCACCTTTTGGAAACTTACGCTTCTGACTTAGGTGCTTTATCTCTGTAAACCCAGACACAGTCGCCATGGAAACTGGGCTGGAGCAGCAAGTGTCACCAAAGGAGAAAAAATATGATTCACTTTGACCGAGGACACAGTTTTTTGTCCAAAAATGGAAGTCGAATAGCATTAAAGGCGTGACAACCTGTGGCATTAACGACCATCATAAGTTCCGTTTTCTCCAGTGTTGTAGTCATAATCTATTGTACCTAAAAATATCTACAGCGATGGCTCCTCCAGTCAGTGATACTTAAATATATCATAGATTGTGATTTATCTTGTTATATACTGAAGCTCGGGGTTACATGTGGGGGCAGAGCCATTATTACACCATTAAAGATTAAACCCCTATTCTCATTTCTTTGTCATCCAGGAGGATCTGCAGTTCATTTCATTAAAAACAGCAGTATTTTATTTTTAAGCTTTTAATTAAAAATGTGACTTAGCGATAGTCTCTAAAAATGTCTCTTTTATTTATGTCCTTTAAACTAGTGTGACTTTTTGGAAGAGAATGGTATTTTGTTAAAATATATTTCATACAGTGTTAGGCCTATAATAAACATACTTAGTCCAGCACCAATCTATATAAAATCATCAGTCCCTGGTCTGTTTTATTTGTGCATTTTATATGTTTATGAGACAGTTTACTGCAGCAGAGGATTACTTTAGGCCATATGCCGTAGGGCTGATTATGTTAACTATATGTCATACTAGATTTTTATTGCATTTAGTTAAATTTATTTTAACACTTGTAAACAAAGGTGCATTTCGATGTCTTCTGGAGACCTTTCTCTCTTTACTGTAACAGTTCACAGTGTTTTTTTCTTCTGTCTGTGGGATATATTATCATTTTTCACTTCTGAACACTTAAAAAACCTCTTTGCAAATGTTACTGTGTACTTGGCAGGAAAAATGAGAAAAGCTCATCATCTAGGGAATGATCATGTTCACATAATTAACAAGGTCTGCAGATCATTAGTGCATGTAAAGAATCTGTTCCCTTAAAAAAACACTAATAACCACTAATGTAAAAAGAGAACTGAAATGATTAAACCCCAGGCTATATATTTTTTTAAAAATTACTAATATTCCATAAATTCAGCTATTGCATAGTTTATCTGTCACAGTATCTTTCTTTTCACTGTTTTAATCTGGTATCATGTATTAATTAGGGTGTTATTTCACTGATAGAATGCATGGTCATAAATCTGCACTGTTTTCTCAGATTTTATCAGCTGCATTAATGGGATTGAGATAAATGTTGACCAGTAGAAAATACAGGATAATGCTCTGAAGTCCTGTGGGAGCTTTTGACAGTACAGTGCAGATATTCACTCCTACAATGTTAAAGTTAAAAACCAGCTTTTGTGTGTTTGTGCTCCAAGTTGGACTGTGTCTTCTTTCATGTGTGTGTATTTCTAAGGTGTTTTCCCTTGTCTTTCATGTAACACAACTGTTGTTCCTCTAACAGGTGCCTCTTTCCTGTTTCCTCAGATCTGACTTTGATGTGCTCCACCTATTAAGACATGAAATAAGTCACCCATGAGTGGTTCAAAGAGTCAGAGCAGTCTCATTTTGGCGTGCCCCTGTTAAGGACCCTCTGGTGGCTACACAGCCGATTCACAGGACATGTACGGCAGTGCCAGAGCTGTAGGCCATATAGAGAGCAGCCCCGCACGGTCCCCGCGCCTGCCAAGGTCCCCCAGACTGGGCCATCGGAGGGCCAACAGTGGGGGCGGGGGTGGTGCGGGGGGCAAGACGCTCTCCATGGAGAACATCCAGTCCCTCAACGCTGCCTATGCTACTTCAGGACCCATGTACCTGAGTGACCACGAGGGCGTGGGCTCCACTGCCACCTACCCAAAAGGCACTATGACTCTGGGTCGCGCCACCAGTCGGGCCATGTACGGGGGCCGCGTCACAGCCATGGGCAGCAGTCCTAACATCGCTTCAGTGGGGCTGCCCCATGCTGACCTTCTGTCTTACAGTGACCTGGGCTCCCTCTCCATGCTGCACCCCCACCACCACCAGGGGGTGCCCTCTGCCCTGCTGAGGCAGGCGGTGCGGGGCAGTGGGGGGGAGCTGCTGGAGATGCAGGCCCAGCTCAGGGAGATGCAGAGGGAGAATGAGATGCTGCGCAGGGAGCTTGACCTGAAGGACAGCAAGTTGGGATCTTCCACCAACAGCATTAAGAGTTTCTGGAGTCCTGAACTGAAGAAGGAGCGGATAATGCGGAAAGAAGAGGCGGCACGCACATCAATCCTTAAGGAGCAGATGAGAGTCACTCATGAGGAGAATCAGGTGAGACCGGCCCTCAGCTGTCATAACTCACTCATTACTGCAGTGCATTTCAGCTGCTAGCCTGACTTTCTATTTCTTTAAGTATTGTCTTTCTGGATCTGTGTCTTTCACCATTAATTTTTCTGCAATTGATCACAGTCATCATCAGTCCAAGAATATGGAGAAATATTGCAGTCAGTCATGTTTCTAAGTATATGTGGAAACCTTTCTGGAAAGAGTTCTCTGTGTACATCAATATTTAACACACACATCCTCTCTTGTGGCACTCCTCAGAATCAATGTCAGAGAGACCACTTGAGCAAAAGGGAACACAATACCATATAAGCTAATGCACTGGTCTTATTTATTTAATCTCAAATGTAATTTATGCCGCATATACACAACATGTGTTTTATGAAACCATCTTGTGCTCTACCCTTTAAACCATGTAAACATATTTTTAGTCAGTTAGTGAAATGGATAATGACTTTGTCATCAGGTTTAAACACATTTTAGCTTCTATGCACAATCTGGCTTGATTGTTATTTACTTTCAAAGGTTATTATGGGATTGGCCCCTAGAGTATGTGAGATGTCAAAAGTGTTGTTTTTTTTTTTTTTTTTTTTTTTTTTTTTTGCTTGCTTCACAATGTGGGGGTGTAGTCTTGGCCCAGTTAAATCAGTTACTGACAAGAGTAGGCACAAGGCCCAGAGACAAATGTCAAGGGCACTTAAACACTCTGTGTCTGTCTCGCTCAGTAAGTGTCTCTCTTTTTTTCCACAATCTTTCCTTGACTTACTCTGACTTTGATCATCTCTCCCTGTCCACCTCTATTCATCTGGCCTTCACTGTCTTCAGTCTCATATTATCATCATTTTGTTTTTTCTTTTATAGCAGGAATATATGATAATCAGTACGCATAATCATTCTCGTTAGCATGTGCTAACGCTGCCAACAGATACACTAAGACTGGAAAATACTAATTGCTCTTTCAAAACATGCACACTGAAAACAATTTTGCATACTTTTAATTGGGCAGAAATGGCCACCTGAAATGCAGAGCACACATTTTAATACAGTATGGTATTTACAGGGTTTAGTTTGATATTTCAGTAGCACAAACAAAAGGGCACAACACACTGAGGTGCACTGTGGAATAGGTCAGCGTATTGCTTGACTGGGTAAACTGAGCTCCAGAGTGTTTTTTTCCCCTGTTTTTAAGACAGACTGTGGCATGATGCAGCAAATTGCATGATCGCCTCAGCAGCGTGAAGGCTGAATTTTGCCAGCTGGTTTTGGTCTTTGTCCCAGCCTGTCTGCATTTCTGTCTGTCTAGTTGAGTGATGTTGTCCAACGCTGAGTGGCCAGTGGGTCGCTCATTACTCAAAGCAGTAGACGCCGTCACGTCGACCTTCAAGGTCATACACAGTGCATTAGTGTGACCCCTCACATGAGACTGTCTGCATGGATGTCTGCTGGTGTTTGCTTGTATTATCTTTTTATATAAATAGTTAATGGTGTATGTGGTCCCCCGGAGTTTGATTGAGGTGCATTTTGCCAGCTTGTCCCTGGAGCAGAGCCATGTAGCTAAAAGGAAACATGTCAAGCTTTTAGACACACAGTCAGATGGTTTTACCTGCTGGCAATCCCTAGAGGAGAGCCAGAGGGACTTTTACTCTTTCATATCTTTATGATTCCAGGAAATGTATAGAGACAGTGTCTGGGAAGAGAATGTGCCTGTTCAAGCTAAAGCAGCAGTACCACTGACAGGGCCTGAGCCATTCATCATTTCGCTTATTCTTTAAGTTCAGTGCTATTTAATACTCAGCGTGAATCTTTGTATGTATTTTTAGCCTGGCTCGGTACAGTAGGAGCTGAATGTGTTCAGCAGAATATGAAAGCGTTACAGTGTGGGCTTTCATGCCTTTGTGTTCCATACAAGGCGAGATCTCTTTTTTATGCTCGGCCTTGTCCATCAGTGTTGGCTCTGACTCTGCACTGAATGATATTTATATCCATAGTGGTGGGGTTCATTAATGAAGTATGTCGGCTAATAAAAGACAGATGTGGCACGCTACTGGGCTTTTCAATCTTGATATCTGGGCTGTGAGGCATTCTTACATAAGTGTATAGTTAACGGTGGGATGATTTGGTCACACCCATTGGGCTTGTTGAGAGGCTGACGGGAGAGTAAATTGCCTCATTAATAATGGAGTAAATTTAGGCCAATCATTACATCTGTCTTGTTGCAGACTTTGCAATTGCACCAGGTGCCTCAAGCCTGTATTAGCTTGAACAAATGCCACGCCAAGTTTTTTTTTTTTTTTTTTTTTTTTTTGTGAAAAACAAGATCTGAGAGTCTATGCTTTTTTTATATATATATATATATATATATATATATATATATATATATATATATATATATATATATATATATATATATATATATACGTGTGTGTGTGTATGTTTTTTTCTTATGTTTTGTATTGCACAGATGTGGTGAAATACCAACAGAAGCCTGCAGAGCTTTTATCACAACTTGATGGTCATGACTGGAGGTAATGATTAGCCCAGGACTGTTTTAAGAGAAGTGAATTAAATATGCTTTGCATTTGGCTCAGGCTGTTAAAATGCCAGACATTTGACTTGAATTGGGCAGAATATTTTGTCATGTTGAAGCTGGACAAGAGCTGCTGGAGGCAAGTGTGTGAGCTAGAGCGTACCATATCTGACTGAGTCATGACCAAAGCTGCTCAGCCACCCAGTCAGCCCTCATCAACGCAATCCCCAAAATGGAGGCTGAGCTTCCCATATCACAGTGCTCTGTCTGCACATGGATGAAGAGCCCCAGACATGTCCTTTTTTTCACTCTTTACTGTAAGCTGGCGATTGTTCCACATCACTGAGCAATAAAAGGGGTGCACATGTGAACTGGATGGGACTGTGTGGGGGGTTGGGTGTGTTGTGTGAGGTAAACAGTAATGTGATAGCTGTCGTACTTAGCTTGGCGCATATTGTGCTTGTATCTGTACACATGGACATGTATTACCTGCATATGTGTTTGCCACATGATTTAATTATGTAGTTGTGCAAGCTGCTAATGTTTGTGTAGAGGTTTAGTATTCAGTGTTCAGCTGACATATAGTTGTGTTTAGGTGCTAGCAAATAGGCTTTGCAGTCATTAATGCATGAAGAGTAAAGGTATCGACATTTTCAGTTATATCATGACATTGTGAGCTCATGTTGGCACAGGAAGTATCATGTGAACAGTCATTTTCTCAAAGAGCCCACAGATCCTTCCTGTGGCAACCACCTGCAGGATGAGTTTATAAGATGGCTGCTGCCTCATCCACACAACAGGAAAGTGATAAAAAAAAAAGATGAGTCTCTTTCATTTTATCTCAACAAGATGAGATAAAATGCAAAAGAGCAGCGAAACATTTACACAGAATAAGCCTAACAGGGGGAGGATGGAAGAGCAAAGCAAAGGGGATAAGCTGTGCCACAGTCCACTGGTGTCTTTTTCTTTTGAAGTTCACACAGATTTAGATTTAATCTGAGCAGTACCAACAGGGCCAAGATTTCCAAATCAAGAAGTTATTTTAGAATCAAATAATGTATAGATTAAAGGACATCATTAATTATAGCAGTGAGTAGCTTCTCATTTCTTAAACATCCATCAGTGTGATAGAGAGCATAAAGACTGAACTGTGTTTGAATGGATAAAGGTCATGTGGTCTGATGAGTCCAGATTGACCCATCATACCTTGTGCCTACAGTATATGCTTATGGGGGCAGTGATCGCGTTTCATTTAATCTGTTTTAGGTTTAGAAACGCTAATTGTCCAAAAAATTCTGGAAATATGTTGTGAAACTGCATAAGCATATCAAAATGATGCTGCAGTGAATGCATGCTCTACTAAAAGTCAAAAGTGGTTCAATCAAAAATTATAGCGTGGGGCAATTTTTAGGGTTTGTGTATGTAATTAAAAGTGAAAGTTGTTGATTTTTCAAGCAAAAAGCTCATATGTAGAATAAGAGCTGACCTGGCAGTTGGCCATGTTTCAGAGCTGCAAATTCAACAATATTTTCTTTCCGAAATTAGAAGCAAAGCTGTAACATTGTTGCACTGTGATTTTAATTCCTAGTGTAAAACATTTGCTATAAAAGTAATCAAATTTATCAAGTTATATTATAACCTCAATGTATGTACTGTATGTATAATTATGTTTTCTTTCTTTCTTTATTAGTGGGAGTAGTTGTAGTACTACTATTACTACTGCTACTAGTAGTAATAGTTACTATTATAATAGTATTGTTATTATTAGTATTAATACTGTTAGTATTATTATTCATTTAAACATTGTTTTTGCATGTTGTCTATTTTTTATTGTTAATAAAATATGGGTTTATGGAACTTTCAAATTATTGCAAAATTTTTATTTGTATTTTACACAAAATCCCAACTTTTTTCAAACTGGATGAAAAGCTTAGATGATGTATTGCATTTTAATCTGGTTAAATAGTAATCTGTGACCTATTACCTTTCAAGTAAACTGCCCAACACTAACAAATGTCACTGAAGAACAGAAAATACCTCACTTGTGTCAAAGCCATACTATGAAGTTATATTTGACTTTTCCATAAAATCTATGGATCTAAATTTTATTTCTTTGTTTCTTTGTTCCTAAGCACCTGAGCATTGGAAACACATGCTTTTCTGAACCTAGTGCCTTCATCGTCATCACTCACTTATCCATATAGTTGTGATAGTGTTTGTCATATAGTTCCATAGATGGTAGAGGTTTGTATTATTTGTACTAACTGTTGTAGTAGTGTACATCCACTGTTAATACTTATTATTATTATGTAGTAGTATTAACAGTCATGGACCTTTGCTCTGGTTTCTAGTAATTATACTAACACCAGCTGATTTCCTTTTGACAGTTCTAGTTCAGTTATCTGTGCATCAATTGCATCCATGTGTCTCCCCCTACTTCCCCCCTTCTCCCCCCTCTCCCCCAGTCTCACTCTTTTTCTCCTCCATTACCCTCTCTCTTTAACCCTAACTGGTCAAGGCAGACGGCCATCCTCCAGGAGTCAGGGTCTGCTTGAGGTTTCTGCTGTTAAAAGGAAGTTTTTCCTCGCCACTGTCACCAGTCACAAGTGTTTGCTCCTGGAGGACTCTGTTTGGTTTCTGTAAATTGGCTTGAGAGTCTGGTTTTGACCGGCTCGATATGTAAAGTGTCATGAGATAACTTTTGTTATGATTTGGTGCTATATAAATAAAATTTGATTGATTAATTGATTGATTGATTGATAGTGATTATGGAAATGTTGTAGAATTGACTTCTCAGGTCAGGTAAGGACTGCTTTGTGATGTAAAATGCTTTAATTTGTTACATTTGCAATAGACTGTGCTCCACACTCACCTAAATGCTCTATTAATCATATCTGCTGGTGCATTGGACTGTCTGATCTTCATGCAAAATCACTATGAAATTATACAGCGTCACTCGATCATTACTCATTGACTATGTATCATAGTGTGAAATGAAACATTTCATACAAATTATAGTCAGAGTAAACATGAACTGTGTAATTCACACTACATATATAACAGATGTAGTAGTTGCCCTTGCAGCCTGTTTTGTCCTTCTAAAGTCATGTTATATAACTTAAGATACCACTAACAATCCAGTAAATGCGTATACTGTCTTCTTTCAGTAACATCTCTAACATCTCATCTGCTTTACTTTTGCTCCCTCTTATTAATCTTATACTAATATTCCTCCTTTAACAGTGTGATCTATGAGAGTAGAGAGTGTTAAATTCAAGTGTAAATGTGTGTAGCATATTCACTGTGACTCTGCCATTCTGTAAATTAAGGGAAACCTAAAAATAGGATCTGGTCTCTGCTTTATTAAACTGGATAATGATGGCGTTGTAACTTAAAGAGAACTTCCAATATCTGCCCAGATGTGCCATTTATTCTATATGTCAAGTCATATAAATAAAAGATATTCCAAATGACCTTCTGCTCAGTGGGTGAACAGTTACTGTAACAGAAATATCTTCAATTTTCTCATATTTCAGCTGTGCTCCAACTTTCTTTGAGCTGAGTGGAAACAAATAAAAACCAGGTCTGCTGGCTGGGGGTGTAATTGTATATTGTCAGCCCTCATGACATAGAACACAGAGATTAGATATGTAGTGAGCGGTAGGCTGCTCTGACTCAGCGCTTTGGAACTGTCCATCTGTCAGATACAAACACCCACTCACCCACACACTCATGCTCACATATGCAGTACAGTATAACACACGTATAGCTGCTTCTGCCTCCTGGTCAAATATGGCACTGTATTTGGAAAACCACTAATAGTTTTGTAGATATTTCATATAAATAGTAACTTGTAACATATTAAGTGTGAATATGTTTCTCCAGTCAGATATGACACAGTTATAGTGACATTTTTCAGTCACGTGCTTTCTTCAGTCCTTGTAGCTGGAAAACAATTGATTGAAATTGTCAATATCATTGAAAGAAAATCAAGATTCAATTTTTGGCCATATCATCCAACTACATAGATTTTGATCTACACATATAAGGCATTAAATGAAGAACAGATTTGGTATTGAACACTGGTGAAAAGAAAAAAGAAAAAATGCATTTAAATTTTTAGTTTTTGAAGCAAAACTGGGCAGATTTCACATAAATAACATAGAAATACAAAGCATATGTCTGAAATATACAAAGAAATAGCTGCTAATGACAGAAACCAATATAAGTTAAGTTCCTTGAGAAGGACGTACAATAAGATGAAGTCATTAAAAGAAAACTTTCAACTTCAACTTTATTTATCCTTAGAAAGGAAATAGATCTCAAATTGTGATAATAATGACATTGTGATGAAATACTATATTTCTATTAGTTAATGAAGATGACTGATAATTATTACGGCAATGTGAAATTAGTGGAATTAGCTAAAGTAATTCCAATAAGGAGATTAGGTAACAGGTATGTTAGGAGGTAGTTGCCCGCTGTGGGATTGAGTGAGGAATTAGAACTAAAATGAAAACGTGGCTCTGTGTGTGTGTGTGTGTGTGTGTGTGTGTGTGTATTGCTGGGTTTATGAAAACAGTACTACAGTCATGGCCAAACATTTTGGGAATGACACAAGTTTTGTTGTTTGTTTTTTTCTCCATAAAATTTCTTGCTTACATTTTGTTTTGTTTTGCTTTTTATTTCCATGTGTTTCTGAGGTACACTGAAAAACAATTAGAAGAATTCTATAGGTTTCAAAGACTTTGATTGACAAATAAATCACATTTAAGGAAATAATTCATTTTGTGCCATTCCCTAAACTTTTGGCTACGACTGTACATACATACGCATACATTATTTGGTAATTTGATGTTGTCTTAAAATCTGTCTCTTTTTAACTATAGACAGTGACTTTTAACTTTTCTTTTACTTCTGTTGTGATTGTATTGATATTTGTGTGTTAAATAGCCATAATAATCAGCAGTGGTCCCCAGAATAATACCAAATCTGAGAAGACATTAATGTCCACTAGATTTCAATCAAATACAGTCAGTTGCTGACACATTTATTTCTTTATTTTAAAGATTCATCCCCTGAGACATCTTGTACCAGATTGTTTGGCAATCCATCTTAAAGATGGAAGTAGTGAATAGACTGAGCTATTGACAGGCAGACTGAGCAGCAAAGTATTAAGAGCCATGCAGGGCTAAAAACTAGTGGTGCAGATTAAAGCATATGTGTGCATGTTGCAGATTTACTGTAGCTTTTGCACTGTGAGGCGGATTTTGGAGGGAAAAAAGAGCTACTTGTCTATTGTGGCTCAGAGGGATTGTGTTTCTGCACAAAAGGATTTATGACAGCCAGTTACCCCTGGGTGCTCCAGGTGTCAGTTAGAGCATGGAACACTGCAGCTCAACATCACTCCTTGACTTTTGTGAAACCTCTGAAAGCTCATTTTCAGGATATGTAACGAAAAAGAGTCTTTCTCATGAGGCACAGTGACCACATTGCCAGTATGCGCTGAGTCATGACTGACTCACAGGAACTGGTGTAGTTCTGCTGTGGCTGAGGGGAGGGTGGGCTCCAGAGGAAAAGCCTTATAGTCATTTTAAACCACAGTGCAATTATGCAAATGGATTCACTGGACTGCCTCCTGTAGTTTAGTTCTGAGATGGCAGGTTATTGATCAGCAGAGAGAGTGTACGGATTAGGAAAGGAGGAGCGAGTGTCAGGTGAGATAAGAGAGACAAGCGTGGACAGGAGAGGAAAATGTCTGTCCACTGGTTTCAAAGAACATATATTTTCCCTGTGTTGTAGTAGTAGTAGAAAGTAGTAGAAACCAGGCACAAGCAAGTTAATCTGCACAGGAAGCTATTCTGTGTCAGTCATTATTCATGACGATAGGTTAACTGTACTCACTGTTAGATTTAATATATCCTATAATGATTCATTTTCTCTGTACATGACAAAAATTGTTCTGCATTTACTATTATTCCACATGTGAAGTGGAAAATCCTCTTTATGTGCTTGCTGTGCAAAACTGATTTGTGATCTCTAATCTAGTCTGTCTGTAATTTTAGCACATTTTCACTCATACATCATTTGTTTATCTATAAAATGTTATATTTACTGGCTTATGGCAGTGTGTGTAACTGCAACTGCAAGTTGTATTTGTGAGCTGGAAGTGGGAATATGAGCAGCTGACAGCATGTGAATGGGAATGAAAAAAAAATTACATTCAGTGTGAAATTGAGAATTTGAGGTGTATTGGGTGGTTTCGTGTTACTGGACCAAATGGCATTGACTCACATTAGAGAGTGTGACCAAAACTGTTAAAGATGGCAGCATCAGGGCAACACTATGTGGCTCTCTCTGCTCATAGAAATACTGCCCCCTGATGGTTGGAAGAGCACATGACTCACATGTAGCCTACATGGTGTAAAGTTGATGGTTTGTAACAGTGTTTTTAAATGTTCTTTCTTTGTGATTTTTGACTTTGACTCTACACAAAGATGTATTTGCAGAGTTTGACATTTTGAGGGTGTCCTTTTATTTCTCTGGTAGAACATTTCTTTGTTCACACTGAAAATTTTCATGATCGAGTTTTACATTTGGGATATGGAAAAGCTGAACATATGTATCAGCGAAGCATTTAGGCTTCAAGAGATGAACCTTAGAAATTTTCATCATTTAATGAAAGTGAAATAATAAAGGTTGTTTAGGTTGTCATAGTTGTTTTATTTAGCCTTCTACCATAACTGAAGGCAATCTATAGTGCATTCCTTCTGCTCTAAATTAAATCATAGTAATAGTAGTACTTCGCATTATTTCCTAATGACAATACTTTATTTACAGTAAGGGCACACACATCTTCTATTAATGTTTATACATATACTAAGAAAAATAACTGAAATCTGTTTTATGATCGATACATGTAAAGTATCATTTTGTACCTCATTTTCATCTCTTTCCAGGAAGGTCATCCCTCTTAAAAATATTTAATCTGCTGGTTTAATGTAAATAAAATACATGGTGCTGACTGAGGTCTGATGAACCAGCATCAGGACTGACTCACAGGTGGCTCTCATTAGATGCTCATTGGTTTGTGTTGGTCATCCATCTCTGTTTCCTCATGCTCTGACGCTCTGTTTTACCATACATTTGTATTTTCTGTTCATTCTGCCCATGCTCTGCAGCTGCTGGATGCCAGGAGAACAAAGGTTTGTCCCTATGTTTGCACCACGTGTTGTGTGCACAACATAGAGTCGCCTTCAGTGTGACGTGTATTTTCAGACACCTGGCAATCCCTTTGCACCAGGCGACCTCCTCTCCTATAGATCCAGTGAAATATTTACAACAGTTCAGCCTGCCCCCTTGTTCTGTGAACCCAATCAACCCAACAATCTTCATCTGTAAAATTATAAAGAGTGATTAGTTTGTTTAATTAAGTCACTCCAAATGTGTCTGGTGCTCCATTTCCCTGTAGTTCCACTATCCCTACAACCCCAAACTGCCTGTGAAGTGGATTTGAAAATATGTTTCCTCCTCTCTAAATCCTGACTGGGTCATTTTCTGGACATGGATTGATGTTGGTTTCTCTGTGGAGACATCTACTGGGGAAACAAATCAAAAGACATGAGCAAACCTGAATCAATCAATGACAGAAACTTGATCTTAAATATTGTTCCCCTTAAACTCCCATACAACTGCACTCAATTAAATATGCAGTAGGCTTTTTATTTGATTTGATTCTTGATGCACACAGATGTACAGTCACAAACCTGGCACACAGTGACGGGATGTGAAAGAGAAGATCCATCTGTCTATTCATATTCACTGATAGATATGGAGCGTCTAAATAATAATTGCATACACAGTTTTCATGTGTGATACTTTGTACATTTGCAGATTACATGTCCATTTAATTTTAGGCTATATGTCTTAAGTTTAGAACTCCATATTTTTTTGTGACCTTAGGCTGACTGTCAGAAAGCAAACACCTCTGTCTTATAGGACAGCACGTGGCTGATCCTCTGCTTTATTATCAAGTTACCTTTAATAACCTCCAATAACTATCATTAACCTTCATTTTTTTCAACTCATGCAAATAAAGGCAAATTAGCTTTTCACAGAACACAAATAAATGAACCAGTCTGACAGCTTGGATACACAGTATATTCTGTAGTTAATAGAAAATGACTCTTGCCAACATAATGTTTTTGTCCAGAGATTCCATTTTTACATCATGATTTTACAGTAAAGCTTCTAAAGGTATTCAAACATGTTCCCCTTGTGTAGCATTTTTCCTCTAACCGTGTGCTCAGAAATGTTTATGTGTGGTTACCCCCAAGTCAGGTGTTGTGAAAACCTTGTCATTGTGTTAATGTATTTATAGGAAAATGTTCAATAATATTTGTCTGAAATTCATCAGCATCTCCAGATGACCATCCAGGCTCTGCAGGATGAGCTGCGCACACAGCGAGACCTAAACCACCTGCTGCAGCAGGAGAGTGGAAACCGGTCCGGTGCAGAGCATTTCACCACCATCGAACTGACGGAAGAAAACTTCCGTCGACTGCAGGCCGAACATGACCGACAGGCCAAGGAGCTCTTCTTGCTGAGAAAGACACTGGAGGAGATGGAGCTGAGGATCGAGACCCAGAAACAGACACTTGGTGCCAGAGATGAGTCTATTAAGAAGCTTTTGGAGATGCTGCAAAGTAAGGGGCTGCCCCCTGGGCCGGGCAGGGCATCTGAAGAGGAGGAACAGGAGAGAGCCAGGCGTATCGCAGAGGCTGAGGCCCAGCTTGGACATCTGGAGGTCATTCTGGACCAAAAGGAGAAGGAGAACATTCATCTACGAGAGGTATGTAATAACATGACGAGTACTGAGGAAGAATGATGAAACTTACTGTCTTAGACTTAAAGCTGAGTGCATTTTATTTTACGGTCACTAGAGGGCAATGCTGAGTGTCACATGGTCTCTGCTATTACTGATTTCATTTTACTTCTTGTTTATGTCATGTACAAAATCAGCACAGCTCAGCGCATATTGTGCATGAAAATCTACAATTTTGCAGGTGTCAAACATATGGTTATGAGGTTACTGTTTGACTATTTGATCCTTCTTGCAGTACAGTCTATAGAATACTGACACCTCATTTTAATGTTTTGCTATTTTTGTAAGGAACTGCACAGGAGAAATCAGCTGCACCAGGATCCAAGCAAAACCAAGGCCCTGCAGACCATCATAGAGATGAAGGTAAGACCTTTACACTCTCCCTAGAATACACAGCTTGACTATAATCACATGTTGTCATTCATCACACCATCATATCCTTATTATATATAAAAAAAATATTTGACTAATCAACAGTGCATTATTGCATTACTGTAACAATTAATGTTACATCCAGCTGTGATAATCTGTGTCATGACTTTTTATCGGTGAGGTTGTAACTCTTACTGTGTCACTGCATGAAAACCCTCCTGTTGCAGTGTCTGTCTGTAGTAGATACCAAAGATATGTGTTCTGTTGATGTGTACTGGTCTGCAAAGGCCTTGTTGTGTGTTAACTGCTGCATATGTAACCTGACACCTGTGCTGGTGTGTGTTTAACTGCATCTGTTGTTGTCATTGTAAGCCTAAGCAGCTGAATCAGTAGTAAACTCATTCACTCAATCTTCTCACTCACAGACATGCACACACTGTGTATCTACTCACATAGCAGTTGTGTAAACATCAACAAGAATCAATATTACTGTTCAACATTTCAACTAAAGTGGGTCACAGAGCAGCAGCAGTAACACCAAACTGAGACATAACAGTTTCATATGAAACACTGCCTCATACAATGTCAGTAGTTAAGTCTTATGCAGTACAGATAATCTGCACATGCCTTGTTTCAGTTCATGTTTTTCAGTGAACATCAAAAAATCCTGCAAATCTTAATTTCAATTATTTATCAAAGTTTGAATTAAAGACACCACACTTGTGAGTCACAATATGTGGCATATGCAGATGACATCTAGACTTTTTCATTTCAGGCAGAAGTCTTATTTAGCCATTAATTATGGACTGACATACATTTGTGTTGGTGGTGACTCAGCACAAGTGATGCTCCAGAAATGTCTGACAAAGCATGACACAGACGGTCCCTCGAGCAGAGCCCAAGATTCACAACATGAATGAGCACGGAATGAACGAAGAAAACAATTTTGCTAATGCAGGAGGAGGCTGGAGAAGTGGAGGAGATGATTTAGAGGTTTGTCAAGGCCAATGTGGAAAGAGCTGATGTGATGTAGTGAGCATAGCGCAGGCTGAATGAATGAGCGCTGGTTCAGTTTTAAGGCATCAATTGAGGTGGGACAGAATGAACTCATGAATGGATCAGAAAAGGGCTTGTGACTAAATCTGAGGCTGGTTCAAGGGCTGATGGTAAAGGCCTCAAAACTGTAACTTTGAATGATTAAGGCAAAGCATAACAATGAAATGCTCAAAAGCATTGGATCGTGCAGATGAACACATGAATGTAATCTTTTTGTTAGTATCATTTTGAAGCCAGTAGGAAAAGTTAGGACTCATTTACACATGGGAACAAACAGGAAATACTTTAGACTGCGTTTTTAGAAAGATCATACCCACCATCATCAACCTGTGTTGCTTTTAGTTTTGAGTTCTGCATATTCACATACATTCACATTCAGATTAAGATGAGTATAGCTAGAATATGCAAATATACTGCAAAAAAGGGAGGAATTTCAACACGTTTTGGGGAAATTAGTCACAAAATGCATTTCTTTGGAAGAAATTTTAAAGAAAATAAATTTAATGTGGCTTAATAATATATTCCAGCTAATATTTATCTAACAATCTTAAAGAATGGTTTGTATAATATCCCAGCAGAGGACTGGTTTCTCTGTGCATTCATATTTTAATCATTATACACAACAAAACTTAAAAAACTAAACTAAACTACAAACAAATACAATATACAACCACAAGTGACAGCTATACCAATACATTACATAACACTGAACACTGACGAATATTATATATAACACATAAGCCATTAGGGGATGTAAAACACAAACTGTATTTAGAACTTATTCAGTTAAAGTAATCCTTTTCATTCCTACAATGCAATATACTTGACCTGTCAATACAAAATAATCTCATATAGCCTATTGCCGATCATTACTAGTCTTTATTAACTACATATATCTAATATAGGAACACTCCTCCAGACTTCATCCCAAATCAGATTATGTTCATAGTAGCCAGTGATGTAAATTAAACTTCTCGATCTAAGAATGGTAAGACTATCTTATATAACTGTGTTTGCTTGTAATGAGCAGAGTTTGTTTTATTCATTTGCATATTTTTCTGTTCCTTTAATCAAATGTTCCACCGCCTGGAGTATTCTAGGTTTATGAAGTCAAGAGTCATGTAAAATGTGCCTCATTTGCAGATTTTTTAAAAACTTAATACAGCTGTTTATATGGAAGAGTAGCTTCTGTCATGTGGAGCTGTGGAGTTACAGGTCATTTAGAAATTGGCTTAAGAAACATTTTAGGCTGCATTTTTAAAGACCGCACCCACCACCATCTAATTTTACTGATTTTAGCTTTGCATATTTCCCTTTCCATACGTCCATATTCCCCTTTTTAAGACAACTGCAGCCAGATTATGTAAATATTCAAAATGCAGATGTGATTATAATCAGTTCTGTTGGTGTGAAAGACTTGTTGTTTGACAGCTGCATGTGGCAGTGGATAAATCAGGCCCATCCAGCTCCTGAACCGCTGTACTGCTGAACACACATCAGCCTCACTGCAGAGGCCTGACATCACTTCCTCAAAATAAATCATGACATCATCGCAGAGCTGACACAGCCCCTCTCACTTGGCTGGATTGGCGGTGTGCAGGCCCCAGCCTCCGCTGGTGTGGTCATGTGACATCTTTGCTCTGGGATCCTGATGATTTGCATACAGAGCGAGGGAAGACCCGCCTCCTCCTGTGCTGTGCAGGAAGCCCCTGCATCTCTCCCCTCTCCTCCTCTCTCCCTGCTTCTCTTGTGGTGTGTTGATGCTGATGGAAGCATGAATAATCCTCCCTCCCTTTCTCCCCTACATCCCTCCCGCCCTCTCCTCCTCACTCACCAGAGACAGTGCACAGTATATAGCCTGCCTGCTGCTACCATGGAAACAGGTGTGGTTGTTTATGACAGTGAGAGACTAGTATGCAGGGAGATAGATAGAAAGAGAGGCACAGAGAGAGAGGGAAAGAGAGATAAAGAGCAAGATTTACTGATCAGGTCGATGTGCCAGTGATTACATGTGGATGGAATAAAATCTCTCTCCTGTTAAGGTACGGTGTCTTGTATCTGTTGCAGCGATCTTAGTTCATTGATGTTCGTCTTGTAACACGGAGGGTGAGGTGAAATGCAGCGGCAGGGTGAAGTGCATGTACATGTGCAGTGCTCATGCATTAACCCCACAGATCCATCTTTGGCAGCCTATCATTCCTCATTATGATACGTTACCCATGTTCCTCTGCAGTGGGTTAAGACTGACCCTGCTAACGGCCACAAGTTCATAAGTTCAGAGCCACTTGGAGTAAGGAAGGAGAGACACAAAAACAGTCAAAGACAGGAAGGAACAAGGTTGCTCTATGCTCTGCTGGAGAGGGAGATGGACCATGGCTAATCTTAAAGACGTTGTATTATTTATTTAAAAAGCCGTGAAGCTAAAGCTGCACTCACAGTCGCAGTCCAGAGACTGGATTCTGCATTGATCTGCAAGCAACTACGACAAAAGCTACTTTTCTTCCTTTACCTCTGCATGTTCCTCTCTGGTCCTGGCTGATCTCTTCGTGCTGCATGTGTGCTCAATATTTCCCAATGGTGATTAATCCTCTGAGATGCTGCAAGGAGCTGGGTAGAAAGCTTCTGATTTCACCGACAGATACTGCAGTTGCTCTTAGCCACACCAAAAAGCTTCTTCCAGTCTTTCTTTATCTCACTATATCGCTGTATTGATTTTCTTCCTCCTTACACTCTCTGTCCGTTTAGCCTGTGTAAATGTATTGTTGCTGTCAGCCTCTTTTTGTATTTTCTGGACTCTGCCTCTAGTTCAGGTTTATTTGCACTGTGCAACTTGTGGACATGCTAATCTGGATTTTGAGGTGTGTCTCTGCATGTTTGTGTGCAGGACACCAAAATTGCCTCTCTGGAGCGCAACATTCGAGACCTGGAGGATGAGATCCAAATGCTGAAAGCGAACGGCTTACTGAACACAGAGGACCGAGAAGAGGAGATCAAACAGATGGAGGTCTACAAGAACCACTCTAAGTTTATGAAGACGAAGGTAGATGCTTCCTTCACTCTGCATGCACACATAGAGGGACTAAAGCTGTTCACCTAGACTAACACAGCTCAGATGGAGTTGTTTAGGGTATAGCTAAACCTGTGCAGTGAGCAGAATACTGAATGAAGCTGATGTGCCACGGAAATTAGCTGCTTTAGCATTTAGTGTCATCTGCAAAGTGTTTCGTTGGCAACTATCTGACAGACCAGTCTCTGCAGTTTTTTGAGAAGAGTGCAGCGGCCAGGATACCAAAAGTGGTAAAATCTGCAAATGCATTCTGTGGCATTTTAAAGTGCTTAATTGTGTTGATGCATTTCAAAAGTTGATACATTTTTCTGCTTCTAAACACAGTTGTTGTGCTCATTATGTAGATTATACTCCTTTTCCAAAAATGCACCATAAGACAGAATTTCAGTTGAATCGTATTTACAGTTGAGGTTTCTGTCTGTGCTGTAGTATTTTGCTGCGTGCACTCTGTTTGCTACAATATGAAGCCTGCATCACACCTATCTACCACCTGAAATCGTGTTTAGGTGTAAGTCTCTGGCTCTCTCCTGGGCTCATATATCTCCCTGGAGCTTTGACACTGTGTTTACATCCTGCTCCTCATATTAGTCGACCAGACCAGTTTTGTTATTCTATTTTTAGAGCTCTTTTCATCAATCATGAATAGAGATGATGTATAATATATGATGAATGCAGGGGAGTCAGTCCCAAATGCATTTTTAATGAGAGAAAAGCATGTTGATGAAAATAGTGCAAAAGCTGTACTGACTCGCTCACTGTTCAGTTCAAAGTGTTTTTTTTTTCCACTCACACGCACAGACACACTCGGCATGTCGTGATGGGAAAACATTAATTTCTGTCTCACGTTTCCACAGATTGACCAGCTTAAGCAGGAGCTGTCAAAGAAGGAGTCAGAGCTGCTTGCTCTGCAGACAAAACTAGAAACCCTCAACAACCAGAACTCAGACTGCAAACAGCATATCGAGGTGCTCAAAGAGTCTCTCACTGCCAAGGAGCAACGTGCTGCCATCCTGCAAACAGAGGTAGTGAAAGAAAACCTTAAGTTCTGCTGCAGATGCACACAGTAAATCAACCTAACAAGCATTAAACAGGGATGTTCAGTGTACTGTCACTGTTCATCACAGAGCATCAAAACATCTGTGTCTGCTGTGTCAGCATTATGGTTACATATTATTGTAATGCAGATCACTGCTATGAAAATAACTACAGGCTCAGCAGTTGTGTGTATTTTCTAAATTTATTTTATTTTTTGCTGTTGCATAGGGATTAAATTAAGATGCATAAATACATGAAAGCAATGGTTCTAAATTTAAAGCTTTTTGTTTGATTTAATGTGGATTTCTTTACTGTTTTGAGTATTATATAATTACAGCTAAGCATAACACATTATTTGGATCATCCACTCACAGAGAGCGGTTGAAACATTTTTAATAGCATATTAGTCGAGATTCAACTATTTTGCTTTTCCTGTAAATTAATGGTTGCATCATTTATTTTCATTATTCAAAACTGTGCTGAAATGATTATTATATAGGAAAAATAAACAGTTGAAATGAATGGAATACTCTGTAAACTTTCTGTAGGTGGAGTACCAAGTGAAGGTTTTTAAAGTCATTAGGAACTTCCTCTGATGTGTTATTGGTTGTGTTATGCTTCAGGTGGATGCTCTACGTCTGCGTCTGGAAGAGAAAGAGTCCTTCCTTAACAAGAAAACCAAGCAGCTGCAGGACCTGACAGAGGAGAAAGGCACTCTCGCTGGAGAAATCAGGGACATGAAGGACATGCTTGAGGTCAAGGAAAGAAAGATCAACGTCCTACAGAAGAAGGTGAGAGTCATCTGAAGAAAAGTGCATCGTTTGAGTGAGTATATGTGGTCTTGAAGGTGGGAGGACTTAGTGGCACACATGAAACTTGACTTGAACAAAGAGTACAGCTAGTTGTTTTAGAGATTCTTATGTCCTAAAGTAAACCAGTTGCCCTCTGGAAACACAAAGTAGAGTGGTTACTCTCTCCATTAAGGGTGAGTGAGTCTCTGTTGCTCTCAGGGGGAAAGTGTCCATAGAAAGACAAGCAAGAAGATATTTCTGCCTCAGTGGCTCGAGTGTGAGAGCTATAAATACTCAGAGTGTTACTCTCTCTTCTCTCACCCCGACCTGCTCACCCATTCCCTTTGCATTTTTTCTCCTCTCTTGTGCTATCACACCTTTTCTCCCTCACCTATGTACACTTGTCTCCTCCTGGTTTACAAATGCATATTTTATTATAAGGGTCTTATTTGGCTGTGTATTTCTGTTGTGCCCATTGTGAATATGCAGCCAATTAGATCAGTGCACATAAATTCATACTTTAAATCACAGGTGTCAAACATGCGGCCCGGGGGCCAAATCCAGCCCGCCAAAGGGTCCAATCTGGCCCGTGGGATGAATTTGTGAAATGCAAAAATTAAACTGAAGATATTAACAATCACTGGTGTCAAAATCATTTAAATTAGGTTCCACATACCGACACATACAGTCCGATTACAGTTAGATTTCAAGTGGGTCAAACCAGTAAAATATTGTCATAATAACCAATAAATAATGACAACCCCAAATTTTCTCTTTGTTTTTTCGGTGTAAAAAAGTAAAATTACATGAAAATGTTTACATTACCAAACTATACTTTTACAAAAAATGTGAATAACCTGAACAAATGGAAATGTCTTAAGAAAAGTAAAGGCAATTTTACCAATATTCTGCCTGTTACTAAATGTTTTATGCAATTGTACTGCACATGTGTAAATGATAAACTGATAAACCGAGGCATAATATTGTTAAAATTGCACTTGTTTTTCTTAAGACAATTCAAGTTGTTCATGTTATTCAGATTTTTAAGGAAACGTTGTAGATGTAAACCTGATCATAATATAATTTTACTTTTTTCATTGTTATTATTTCACTGGTCAGGCCCACTTGAGATCAAATTGGGGTGAATGTGGCCCCTGAACTAAAATGAGTTTGACACCCCTGCTTTAAATGATTATGGTTTTACATAGGTCTGGACATTATCTGGCTTCTTCTTCTTCTTCCTCTTTAAAATTTAACATATTTTTAGGATCCTTTGGGATGGAAAACAGTTTGTTGTAAAGCCCCAGAACATTTAGAACTCTTAAAATGATACTTACTTGTAGAGGGTTTTAATTATCAAAACCTTCTGTAATATCTCAGTCCAGGTATCATACCAACTTTGAGCATAGATGTGTTTTCGAGATCCTCATAGTCACCTCTGTTACTCTTTTTTTTCTTTCTCTCTGTACCACCACTGCCTGAGTCAGATAGAGAACCTGCAGGAGCAGCTGCGGGACAAAGACAAGCAGCTGGGGAACCTGAAGGACAGGGTCAAGTCCCTACAGACCGACTCCAGTAACACAGACACTGCCCTGGCCACACTGGAGGAGGCGCTATCGGAGAAGGTACAGCAGAGCATTGTGGTCAAATTCAGCTGAAATGGAGATTTACTGTTCAATTAACCCATAAAGATCCAAACAGCCACTGGCGACCAAAACATCTACAGATCTAATATGTTTAATAGCTTCTGAACCACTTCTCCTATCAATACATGTAAATAATTGGTGTAAAATGCAGTTCATCATCTTTTCACGGTCATCAGATATGACCCACTTGGACATTCAGAGGCTCCATAGTTACTGTGGAAACACCGTCATCTTCTACAACATTGATTCACCAGTAAAACCTATGGAGTTGGATTAATGACAGTGGATGTAGATGCTTATTTTTGTGTTCAGTTATTGATGTCTTTGCTTAAAAAGTCACTTTTTTTTTTTCCAGTTTTCATTGTTTTTTAACATAATAACCCTCAGCTTTAATGTGAGCTTCAATGAACATCTACATAATCAAGAAAATACATGATTTTCACTAAAAAAATGCAAAATACAGGGGATAATATTATAAAAAAAAAGGTAATAAATCATTTAAGAAAGGTTAAATCTAGAGGAAAATTAATCTGGGAACTGGCACAAAAGAACCACTGGGCCTTTATGGGTTAAATCACTTCTCTTACTTGGGTGTCCATTTCAGTGTGAGCTTTGGGGTCTACCATGTTGACATGAATTACATGAATTACATGTATTGCGCTGATGACTGGCCTTGTTTTGTTGTGTGCATTAGGAGAGGATTATAGAACGTTTAAAGGACCAAAGAGAGAGGGAAGACAGAGAACGTCTGGAAGAAGTGGAATCATATAAGAAGGAGAATAAGGATCTCAAAGAAAAAGTCAACAGCCTACAGATAGAATTAACAGAAAAAGAGGTCAGCAAAGTTTATGTTTCTATCCTATACTTTACTATCGAGCATGCATACCTCTTTAAACCTTAAAGACATAAACAGCAGCCAACAATTAAAAGCATCTACTGATCTAACATGTTTAATGACTTTTGATCCACTAATCCTATCAATACATTTAAATCATTCAGGTAAAAATGCAGCTTTTTTAGTTTTTCACTGGCATCAGACATGCACCACTGAATCACCAATAAAACATCTGTAGTTTGACAAATGATGGTTTTAGACACTTGTTAATGATATGGTTTGATGAAAAACTCAAAATTTTTGCTGCTTTATCTGTTTTTATATAATATTATCTTGGGATTTACTCTGATGTTTTATGAACCTGTACATGATCAGTAAATTAAATCTATGAAAATACCAGATTTTCACTGAAAAATGCAAAATGCAGAGGATATTATTAGAAACTAGAAGCACTCGGAGAGCGCAGACCTCCGCCAAGGCAGATCAGTGGCCCCCCCACCCCTGATCACCACCAAAATTTAATCATTTGTTCCTTATGCCAGTATCAACATTTCCTGAAATTTTCATCCAAATCTGTCCTTAATTTTTTGAGTTATCTTGCACACAGACAGACAGACAAACAGACAAACCAACGCCGACAAAAACATAACCTCCATGGCGGAGGTAAAAATGGTGATAAATCAGATGGGAAATGTTAAATTGAGAATAACTCAGTACAAAAACATTTCTAGTCTTTAAGGGTTAAGTAACGTTCACATAGAACAAAAATGCTGTAGTACTGTATATGATGTAGAAGTCGTGCCCTCTGTCACTATGGCCTTCAGTAATGTGTGCTGTCTGTCCACTTGCAGTCCAGTCTCATTGATCTGAAAGAGCATGCTTCATCGCTGGCATCTTCGGGCCTTAAAAAGGACTCAAAGCTCAAGTCACTGGAGATTGCAATTGAGCAGAAAAAAGAGGAGTGTAGTAAGTTGGAGACACAGTTACAGAAGGTAGGTGTGCATCTCAATAGCAAAATCTCTCATATACACTCCATTCAATGTGCAGATTCATTCAAACAAGGAATCACAAATCTGAGTATTATACATTTTGTCAGTCTCCTCATGGATTTTACGTAAACATTTTTATAACAGTGTACCAAAGGAATTAATCATATAGTAAATCACCATTTCTCAAGCACTGGACTCAGTTGTGTGGTAACTCACTAATCTGACACTATCATACAGCATTCATGCTATACAAATGTATAGTACATTCTTTGCTGTGATAATCATGTACAAAGATGAGATTGTTATTGTCTGTATCAGTAGTGAAAATCACTAACATTTTACAGCTACTAAATGTTATAAAGGTTTGTGCTTTTTCTAAACTGTGTCAAGCTTTTCTGCTCTGACTAGAGACAGCAGAGATGTTCTTCATTAACTGCAGTGAACTGTAGATAACAAGTAAGAACTCTGTGTCCACTGTGAGGAATTAGTTCACTGTAAGTCTCCAACCAAAACAAAAAAGTTTTGATTTAATACTGAGTCTGTCAATAACGGGATTGTGCATTATTTTAGCAGAGGAAAACATCATAAACAGAAAACAAATTGTTGAAATGTTTAATCGCTAATTAAGTTAATTCCTGTTTGAAAAATATCATAGTTTTGTTAATAATGCTGTAATCTGGAGTCAAACAGAGATGTGAACTTGCCTTATATGACAGACAGTTAATTAGGATAATAGCTGCCATCGTGCTTTCATGCACTCCTTGGTTAGGCTGCTGGGAGCAGACAGTCCATTAAATACCCACTCTGCCTCGTCCTCTTCATAATCCACAGTGTAACCATGTCTGCTCCTTCACATTTGTCCCTGTTGTTTGTATTTCCTTTAACCACTAACAACATGTGTTGTACTGAGACTCATGTTACTGCTCTGTCAAACATGCACTGTAAGATGTCTGATCCTGCTGTTTTCTCCTCTGGCTCAAAGTAAAACCTAACACTTACTCTCCCGGGTCTCCACCTTCCTCAATCCTCCCTGTGTTTGTAATGTAGCAAGCTGAGCATCTATTCAGTCAGATGAACAATCCTGTAAGTCCCTCTCTTGAGCTGTCCGAGGCACATATTGAAAGCATGAGGACACTGATTACTCTGTGAAATATGCTGGATGGTGATCGTGTCGGCCCCAAGCACACGTCCTGCTTTCACCCAGCCACCCAGATGCATGTTGATCATTGCGCTGTACTGATATTAAACGCTTTATACTACACTCGGAGTCCTGTGCAAGATATTCACTCTTTGTGCTTGTGACATGTGGTGCAATCAGTGGAACATAGTTTATTTTGTGAGTTGGAATTTAAAATACACAAAAAGTGCAATGTATTCTTGTCAGAAATATCTTTTAGTTTGTGTATTTTGTTTTTATGTGATAGGTTTGTTTAGCTGCAGTATAATTTGATGGAAGTTTCTCATTGGGGAAAAGGGGTTCTGCGCGAGACATTTTTAAGACGTAGTAATAAATCTCATCAGTGCTTTGAAATGCATGTGGAGATGAGAAAAAAAAGTAGTTTCCCTATTACAGGAAAGTTCTAAAAATACCACATTTTATAGACACCAGTGAAGGTAAATGATAAGAGGCATATATAAGTAATGAAAAGTGCAACACCTGCAATCAGCAAAACATGTCAGCAAAATTTAATTTAAATTGCCTTGTTGGAAGTAGCAAAAAGTGTTGTTAAACAGAGCAATTTTAATTATTTCATGTTGAAACCTCCCATGCGTTCTGAACGGTTTTATTTATATATCACCATTTAATCACTGGAAATACTCTCAAGCAAACAAGTCGCTCCTCATGCTTAAAATATGACACTTATCAGTATCCAACAGATTGACTTGGCTCATGTTGCTGCTATCTTTCCATTCTTTTCACTGACGATCGCAAAGACTGTGCAGCTTTGTTGGGTGTGCATGATACGATGGACCGTGTTGCATGTTGTCTAACTGTCAGTGTTGCCACGCTTCTCTTTTGTCTCTATGGTGCGGTTAGCTGCGGTCTCAGCCGTGGTCACAGATCGCTGTAGTGTTTTCGGTGGATGCTCTTCTTGGCTCTGTATATCTCTTGCACTGTCGCGACCTGTGTTGACATGTGTGGCTGCAAATTGTCTTGAAGGTGATGTGTACCGCTGATGTGATTCATGGAGAGTTACAAATTGTCTCAATAATGGTGAGATTAGTCCATATTGACCAAGCAGTAGAGCTGTGATTAATTCCTGGCAGATAACCAATGAGACAGACTTATGATTTAGCATTTTACTGCTTGTAATTTGTTATTCCTCTGGCTTATAAAAGTGTTGTACAAACAAACGACACAAAAGCACACACATACACAGTCTTGTGTTTTGCATACTCACCAAATGTGCAAAGTCACTGGGAGTCTCAGAGGGCTGTTAAATGGAGCTAAATAATAGCTCTGTTAAAGCTAATGAGCCAGCACCAGTAATGATGCCCTTGTCCACAACATTTTACTCTGCTTTATTCATTCAGAAAGAGTGGGAGTGAGCGAGGGTAGTAGATAATATAAGACAATGATGGACTGCAATGTTGTGATTGTATCTTTCTGTAGTGTTGACATGATAATCTAGAATCTTGTGTTAACGTTTGCACACATGTTTGTCTTTCTCTGGTGTGCGCATGCAGAAAGCTCACGAGGTAGAGCAGCAGTCCGGTTCCAGAGGAAATCCAGAGTACGTAGACCGAGTGAAACTGCTGGAGAAGGAGGTGAGCTACTACAAGGATGAAGCCAGTAAAGCTCAGACCGAGGTGGAGAGGCTTCTGGATATCCTGCGGGAGGTGGAGACCGAGAAGAATGACAAAGACAAAAAGATTGCTGAGTTGGAAAGGTATTAACTCCCACTGTACATAGAAGTGACGCTAACGGATGTATTCAAAGACATGTCACCTTTAGTTCATGTTAACACACTTTTTTATGTTATAATGTACGTGTGGGGCATTGTAGGTTTGGTTCTTTGCAATTATTGTTTAACCCACGTGGAAATATATATCATAGCTGACAATAGTTGGACCTGTGTGTTTGAGTACACCGAGTCTTCATAGAACTCACTGAAACACATATACTGATGAGCAAAGAATAAACCACCCTATCTGAAAATTTCACTTGCTATTCAATGCTATTTGTAAAATATAATATAGTCCAGAAACACTGAGTTATTTACTGGGTTGTGTTACCAAATGACATTGTGCAAGAAAACAGAAGTTTTTTTTTTTTTTTTTCTCAACAAAGTGCATTTTTCAGGTAGGAGGTTTTGTTTTTCAGCCATAGATATGCTCTTTAAAGGTGATTAAACTGATTTTGGTTAAAGCTTCAGTATTTTATGTGTCATTGGGGAAAAAAGTCATAATAACCTTTAAGAATTTTGTAATCCACGTGTTCTGACATAAAACAAGTCTTCTGCACTTCCTGTTGACTCTTACTTTCAGGTCTTTGAAGTCTAGCACTGGAACAATTACAGATGTTTTCAGAGACGGAGGGTGTTGTAGACAAGTGATTGACAGTTGTAATGGCTAATCACTGTCAGTCAATCACAGTATTTCCACTGTGCAGATTCTGGGCACATGGGAGATGCTGCCTCTCAGGGCTTGATGGCAGAGCTAGTTTTGGTGCCTAAATCCAAGCACAATTACTGAAAACTGAAAAAAAAAAAAAAGAAGGAAATTAATAGGTCATAATTTCCCTCAGGACACAAACCTGAGTCTCTTCGATGAAAGTCCTGTGTACAGCCCATTCATCCACAACACCCTCCTCTACATGTGGACTCTACATGTGGACTTTCATTCTTTATACTGGCTTCACCTGATTTTCTAAAGCTCTTCTGCCAAAAGCCCTGAAGGCTAACTTCTCCCAGTGACAGACTGTGGTCCGTAACAAAAGCAACACGTCAACTACACTACCTGTGATATTTTGGCTTCACTTTATCATAGGAGCATGAAACATTGATGTGTTGTATATCTTTATATCATTATATTTAGTATGTGCCTCAGACTGTATAAAAGGAACAGTAGCACAGTGTTACATCACCCACTTTTTTTTGACCCCTGTTTTCTTTCGTGTTTATCTTTTGGCTGCTGCCATCTTGGCTTTTTGGAGCCATAGATAAGGAGATCAGTGCCATTTATTTTCCTTAAAATCTTATAAATGGAGCAATAATTTACAAAAGGACTACCAGTGCATTCATTCATTCATGACTGACAACAGAATTACTCCTGGGAAATTTCATTGACATACAGTAGTGAGTTTTTAGAGAGGAGCCAGGCCTTTTAGGAGCCAGTGGTAGGATAGAGGTGTTCTTTTCCTGATTTCTGTCCACTGTCACATTAATAAGACCATATAAATAAAGATGGTGGCTTCAATGAGGTCAACAGTCTCCTTACTGGATGCTTTCACTTGAATTCAGATGTTTTTGTTTGTTTTGTTTTGTTTTTAATTTGGAAACCATACTCAACATGAGAGACAAACCTACTGTAAGACCAAGGCAAAAAGTTGTTGCTGCCTGAGAACCACACATCTGCCACACATGATAGTTTTCTACTACAAATAGGGTCCCGAACTCTTAAAACCAGCTGTGTTTTCTCCTCCCAACCAATGATAGGGACCATTTCGTTTCAGTGTCATGCTGATTTGTTAGTGGTGTTTGATTAATTAAGTGTTCTTGTCCTTCTTTGCCATCTTTACCCACTTTTTCTGCCCTGTTCTCCCTTCCTGCTTCCGTTTCATGCCCACTTCTCCCTTTTTATACCCTCTACCACTGATCACTTCAATCCTCCGTCTTTAACCTTCTTTCTTTTCCTTTCTCTTATTCTGTTTTTTCAACCCTAAACCATTCTCCTTGCAACTGTTTCTTTGTTGTGTCCCTTGACACTAGTCCCCCTCCCTCTGCCCCTCGCCCCACCCCTCGTCCCAGTGGCAGAGCTCCCCCTGACCCGCTCCCTTCTGTGTCCGCTGCTCCCCAGCAGATAGGGGGCATGGTGTGGGATTTCCTGGGAAAGTGAGTGCTCTGCCCTGGCACTTCAGCTCGGCTGCGTGGTTTAAGTCTTCGACTGCGACTGCTGCAACTGCATCTGGTTCCACCTGTGTGCCTGGGTCTGCTTGCTGTCTGAAGGATTCACAGATCTTTGCATCACATTGAAAGGCTTCAGTTTTAGTCACTGGTGTTAATGTAGCAATGCACGTGATACAAAGATCTGTGGACTATGGTTTGTTTTAGTTTTTCAGCATGTGTTTGTCTCATTATTATCTTTATGTGAATGTGCCATGAATGGTTTTTGTTCTGTTTGTGAGTGAAAATGTGTGTGAGAGAGCCAGATTTTATATTGCATGTGCATTTTTTTTAGAGCTGCATGTTGCAACCAGCATTATCAGCCATCTATATTTTCAGTGATGACAGAATGGGATATTGGGATATTATCAATTTAATTACATGAGTAATTTTACAAATGTGACTAATGTATTTGTATTATAATTAACATGAAATACAAACCTTAAAAACTAAGGTATGTACTTCAGAGAGATTTTACAACCATCAGGCCATCATTCTGAAATATATGTCCCAATTGTGGACATATATTCAGCAATATTCATTTGATTTCCTGAATAGTAAATGTTACTTTGAGACCTGTTATAGCTTGTTTCTGTAAGGTTGTATGGTAAAGTCACACATTAGCATTTGTCCACACATCAATAATATTTCACAAATAGCATAATGCATTTCCAGTCTTAACTGTATATACTGTATAACACTTAAATACATGCTAGATTGTAGTGAAAATCATGCCACAGACTCAGTGTTCAAAATAACCTCATAATTATGTTTAATATGTGTGATTTTACCAACTGCTGCCACTTGTTGTATGATTTTGTTGAATTACTATACTTGCAGTCCCTGTGTCCTTTGTTGAAACCTCTCAGTGCACATATGCACACTAACACACATGCAAACACACACATACACAGCTTTTGTGTCTTCTTGTGGTGTTGGCTGTTTGTGTAGCTTGTGTAGAAAGTCTGTCCTTAGAGCTGAGGCCTCCTCCTGCCATGAGCACGCTTCCCCTGCTGATTCCAGCCTCCCATCTACTGCCTCACCCTTAGCCACCTTCCCCTCTGTACCTCACCCCTGCACCTTCAAACCGTATGTCATCCCAGTGACATCACTTGACTGCCCCTCTCTTTTCAAGTGGTCTTTCCCAGCTTCCTCCCAGCCCCCCCCCCCCACCTACCCTGCCGAGCTTGCTCTACCAGATACTAAGGGAAATGATCAGCCTAGCGGCCTGCATGAATAGAGCTGCTGTGTTCCAGGTCTACACGGGCTCAGTGAGTGAGGTGCTGTAGTAGGTAGGGTCTTCGCTGAACCCTCTGTCCTGAAGTGTGTCAGTTCAGTCAGGTCTCTTCTGTCTGACCAACCCTGCATCCATAACTGATTCTCTCACTCTTTTTGCCCACTTGGTCAAACCACTGTTGGCTCTCCCACCCTTTGCTCTGCACTAAAACCTGTCCTCCTCCCTTCTACTTTTGCCTGGCTGATTTTTGCTTGTCTGACTGCATGTCTGTGAGTGCCAGACTTGGCAGCAGATGCACATGGTTTCATGTCTTCAGAGAAGGTGCATCCTGCATTAGCTGTGTCAGGCTGCAGGGCAGCGGCTGTCACAGGCGCCTTTGTAATCTCTCAGTGAACACACTGTGATCTCCTCTGGGTCCTCTGTATTGTTTTTTCTTGTGGTTGTTTCTTTATTTTATGGTTCTAATGTCTCTTTTTTTTTTACTTTTTCTTTTGTGTGCTCTCGTCTCTTCCACTTTTCCTATCATCTCCTTTTATACCTTTTCCTCTCCCCATCTGCAGTCTAGCTCCCAGGTAAGTAAAGTCCCAGCCCTGATCGCTCCCCCATCTTGACCTCTCCCCATGCTAATTCTGGTGCGTCATTTCATCTCTTCTTCAATGTTAACATGAAGCAATCAGTTCATCTGATGTCTCATGTCGTGTTGGCGAACTTATGGTATTTTGAAGCTTGAGTCATTCAAAATTAACCTAACATTGTTCGTTACACTGTTCTATTTGTTTGTGTTTGATGCTTTTTGTTGTGGTATCTGGTTATGTGATATACCCTACTACTCTACATACATCTACTAATATTTTAAACTTTAAAAATAATAACAATGCATTTTGTGCTTCTTCATGAGGTAAATGGTATAATAACTATAAAGTTAATAAGTTAATAAGGGTAATTGGCGTGAAAACTCTTTGAATTACTTGTTTTGCAGACAAGGAGGTAAAGATCAGACAAAGAAGGGTCCAAACATCAAACTCGGACCCCAAGGGGACAAGAAAGGCCTGGGACAGGACCCCCGTAAAGATGGCTCCATGGAGACTGGCCACCATCTAAAGGTGCAGATAGACTAATAAGAAATGATTACTTCTGTTGATTTGACTGTATGACTTATGTATGTGATCATGTACAGTGGGCTGGTCATTATTGTAAAATAATACCTGTCAGGGTTATGCAGTGATGCTGGAGTTGACCTGGTAGGGCTTTGTATTATTGCAACAGTGATTACTTTGCTGTGCATTGTCACTTTTTAGACAGATATGAATGATTGTATGAATGAATGAATGAATGAATTAATAATTTGACCACCAATGTTGTGCAAAAGTTATTTATAGATGATCTCCACACTTTATGATCACAGCTTTGCATAATACACTGGCACAACACTGTTATGTACAAAACTGTTATCATTAATATAGTTATTCAGTCAAAAAATAACCAAACTAACTTTACAGTTGCCACCAAACTGACAACATTTAATCTAAGTAGCTGATGCAGTTTGGGCTTCATCAGACTAAATGGCGTGAATACATGGCTCATGTACATGTCTTCATCTGAGTGATCAAATATTCAGTTTGAATATGTCATTGCATTGCAATTTATGACATCTTTGCAATGTGTTGTTTGGACTTTCAGAAACAATGAAAATACAAATTATTAGTCAGCTTTAGTGCCCAAAGCAACGGTCTGTTATTCATAGCATCGTCTACAATAATGAAATAACTGACCATAGAATCGTTTCATTTAAATCATGTATTGACATAAGTCATGTAATAATTTAAGGTGAGATGTTTACATGTGACCTTTGTGCTGTCTGTCAGCTGGAGGAGCTGATGAACACACTGGAAAGGACGAGGCAGGAACTGGATGCCACGAAGCAGCGTCTGTCATCCACACAGCAGTCTCTGCAGGAGAGGGACACCCACCTCACCAACATGAGACAAGAACGCAGGAAACAGCTCGAGGAGATCCTGGATATGAAGTTAGTGCCACCCTCATTACCGCCTGAAATGTATTCCACATTCATAGTCATTCATAGGTTAAATTCCTCCCTAAAATATCCACCTACACCTGCAATTGGTGAAATGATGCTGTAAGGCTTGTGTTTAGTTTAAAGGGGTTATATTTTGCTAAACCCACTTTTATTAGTCTTTGGTACATTTATTTTTGTATTTGGGGACCCTAACAGTTCAAAAGGTTTGAACCCTCGAGGTGCTTCAAAGTTATCTTTATATTGATTTTGGCAAAAATCGAGTGGATTTCTGCAACCTGTTTTATTCCTTCTTAATTTGTTGTGTCCATAACTAGTTATGTTACAACATTTGCATATATAAGGTCAAGACTTCTGACAAACATTTCACAGAGTACAGAGAAATGGGGCAGAGCAGCACGGTCAACAACCTGGAGGGGGTGGGGTGTGAAGTGGCTCATGTGCATTTAAAGGGCCAATTCTCAAAATGACATTTCTGGTGTCATTACTCAGAAATAGGGTTGAAGATGGACCTGTGGAGTTGAATTAATGAAGAATTCAGACCCAAGCATAGCATTTACAGTTTATGTAGACCACAGGGAAATGTTTTAAAATGCATAATGTCATTTAAAAAAGCAAAATATGACCCCATTAAGAAACTTCATGAATTTGCTTTCCTACACTTTATATCATTCATTTGTCGCTGCTTCTTGCTTAATACCATATTGTTGTTTTGTTCATTTTTAGACAACAAGCTCTTCTGGCAGCCATCAGTGAGAAAGATGCTAATATTGCTCTACTGGAACTGTCTGCCTCCAACAAAAAGAAGACCCAAGAGGAGGTTCTGGGTCTGAAGAGGGACCGGGACAAACTGATGCACCAGCTCAAACAACATGTTAGTACTTGGGCTTAATGTCAAGGAAAGACCTGTCTGTAGCTGGTTACCATGGCGACGTTAATCAAAATGAAAAATATTCCTGCTCCAGGCAATGAGACTTTTTTTTCCTCTTCATCTTTAATGGTTACAACATGTACAAGGCTGCTGTTCCAAATGTAGCATCTGATAGTTTTGCAGTGTGAGTCAGCGATTTTGTTATTTATTTTTTTTCTAGATTTTTCCACTCAGACTATTACATTTCACAAGCAAAACTGGTCAGCTTTTTTTGGTGCCATTCATGCTTTTATTGATGGTATTCATCATTTCTACAGCACATGACTGAGGGCAAATCACTGCATATTTCTATTAATGAAGCGTTCAATGTGTGATGAAAATTTAAGACCTTCTTAAGGCAGCTCTAAAATAGCTGCAAGTGAAGGCAAATCTAAAACAAATGAAGTCTCCAGCATTCAGGTCTAAGTCAAGTATTTGGTCTTTAAACATAAATCTGACTTCACTTTAAGTCTCTACGCTTAGATGTATAATTTACTTCATTCTCGCTGTATGTAACCTATGCTGCTAAGTCTCAGTCAAGTTTTACCACAACTACTGAACAAAATCTGTTAAAAGTGACAAAAATCATGCTCAAAGTATTAAGATGTATTCACGCTAGACTTAGTTTAATGTATTAATCTTATGTAACTGGATCCTAACATAATATTAGTATAGGGGAGGTGGCACCAAATAACATGAGACTAAATGAAATGAGCTGCTATTTTGTGTTTTTGACCAAATTACAGATTTCTCAGATTTAATTACAGATACATAATAAGTACATAAGTCGACAAAATGTATATCATAGGACCAGACATATTTAGATATTAATACTGAAGTTTAATGTTCCACTTCCTGTTTCTTAAATGTATGTACTTAAAAGGTTTGGAAATCTTATGTGGGTAAAATGGAAGCAGAGTAATAGGGTCCAAATCAAAGATGTATTTTACAGGTAATTAACACTATTTCATAATAACGGGCATTTGTTTTATTATCTTACATGTTTTTAACTCAGATGAGATTTGTATTGTGAGAGCTCACGAGAGTTTGTTGCTGAGGATGAAATAAGTCTCAAACCAAATCACTTTTCTCCTCAGCCATGTGTTGGTGAAAAGTCACTCTAATGAAAGAATGATCACGAGATGTGTGGCTTGTGAAAAATGAGTCCAATATCAGACGGGCGAGTTTAGAGAGAAACAATTGGGTTAAATCTGTGAGTCACATTATTTTCTCCTATTTGAAGGAGTGGAATGAGGATCTGCCGCAGTTCACCTAAAAGGGAAGAACAGCAGAGAAATCACTAACACTGAACTCGTGTTATGTATTGTAGCTTTAAATACAACTTGACAAAGCTGTCACAGCTGAACCACACGAATAAGATGAATATCCAAACCCATGACAGAACGTGGACAATTCATCAGATGTGCATTAAATGGTCAGAAGATCTGGTAACACTATATAATAAGTACACACTATGAAGCATTAGTTAAGCATTAACAAATACTGAATTCATCATTTATAAAGCATATTTCTGACACAAATACTCATTAATATATGGTTTATAAGCACAGTTATAAATGTTCTACTAATCATTCATAATCATTCATCATTCAATCATGCAGTTTGTTTTAATAATCCCATGTGCTGTGTCGTTCCTTTGTTAGAATAACTGAAACTTTTCTGAATATTTAGACATTGCCAACCTTTAAATCTCATTTGTAAATGCTTTAGAGGACATAGACAGTGCACACTTTAGATGAGCTCACACCATATACTTAAGTAATGAGTAGTAAGTGCTTTATAACTACCTGAAATAATGAATTCCTGTATTATTAAGTGTTTATAAGACATCTATTGGAAAATAAATATGTGAGTTTGTATAAAATACCCACTAAAATATTCACTAACCATTAGTACATGTCCGAATAGTGTATGTGCGAGCATAAATGCACATCAAAACTGGTTTGTAAGTGATGCAATTCAAAATTTTTAAATACTGAATCCATAATTTCTAAAGTATAAAAATACAATCATTAAGCATATTGTAGATGAGCTTATTAATGATGAGTAAAACCTTTATAACTGTGCTTATAAACCATATATTAATGAGTATTTGTGTCAGAAATATGCCTTATAAAGGATGAATACAGTATTTGTTAATCCATAACTAATGTTCTAATTAATGATGAGTAAAACATTTATAACTTTATTTATAAACCATATATTAATGAGTATTTATGTCAGAAATATGCTTTATAATGATGAATACAGTATTTGTTAATGCTTAACTAATGCTTCATAGTGTGTACTTATTATAAAGTGTTACCGAAGATCATTTTTTGGCAAATACAGACATGAATCATCATCTGACAGCATTAAAGGTGTTTTTGTATTGTTGTTACTAAGGCCTTAATTATATGTAATTAGATCTTCCTGTCTTGATGCTCATCAGACAGATATTTGCTTGGTTAAACAGTCACTGGATGCTCATTATGATGAAAATGTTGCAGTTTCTTCTCATTGAATCATTGTCACGCTGATGTTTTTCCTTTTTTTCACAGACACAAAGCAGAATGAAGCTCATAGCCGACAACTACGAAGACGAGCAATATCATCCACATGGTCCTCACCACCCCCAGTCTCAGCCCCCACACCCCCAGCCTCAGCCTCAGCCCCAACCCCAGTACCCCCACCCTCCCCACACACAGCAGCCTCAGTATCCACACGCCCCACACCCGCAACACCCACAGCACCCACAACACCCACAACACCCACAGCACCCTCAGCATCCGCAAGCGCCCCCACAGCACCCACACCCCCAGCAGCCACAAGCACAGTACCCCCACCCTCCTCACCAACAGCACCCCCAGCAACATCCTCAGCACCCGCAACCACCGCTCCAGCATCAGCAACATCCACGGCCTCCACAGCCCCAACACCCACATCAACAGCACCCCAGCATCCTCCGCAGCACCCACATGGGCATCCCCCGCCGCAGCACCCCCACCCTCAGCACCCACACGGTCCTCCCCAACAAGGCCCCCACCCTCAGCATCCGCATCCCCAGCACCCTCAGCACCCTCAACACCCACAACATCCACAACACCCTCAACACCCACAACACCCACACCACGGCCAGCATCCACGTCACCCATCCCCACACCATCGTGGAGGTCCGGCTCGAGGACCTCCACACGCTGGTCACCGCCCCTCCCCAGACCAGGTCAGTCTTCTGCTTCATCTGTGTTATTACATCATGCTTTAAACACTCTGTTCTGTTTAGGTCTGAGCTCATTTTACAATAATGTGCAGATATATTCTGTTTTTTTCACTCACAGAGGTTTAAATGTTCAATCACTAAGGTTTGCGTGTGTGTTCAAGTGAATCTCTTACACCCATGTAGAAGAACTAGGTTGACTACTCATGGAGTCCACTAATGCCAATGAACTAAAGAGTTTAGAACAGGGGTGTCAAACTCATTTTAGTTCAGGGGTCACATTCAGCCCAATTTGATCTCAAGTGAGCCAAACCAGTAAAATAATAACAGTGAAAAAAGTAAAATTATATTATGATCAGGTTTGGATCTACAAAATTTTGTTAAAAATTTGAATAACATGAACAACTTGAATTGTGCCCTGCGATGAACTGGCAAATGTCCACGGTGTAAGTAGTTAGTAGTTGGGATAGGCTCCAAGCAACCCCCGTGACCCTAGTGAGGATAAAGCAGGTTCAGAAAATGAATGAATGAACTTGAATTATCTTAAGAAAAACAAGTGTAATTTTAACAATATTATACCTAGGTTTATCAGTTTATCATTTACACATGTGCATTCCAATCTCACAAAACATTTAGTACCAGGCAGAATATTGGTAAAATTGCATTTATTTTTCTTAAGACATTTCCGTTTATTCATATTTGTTCATGTTGTTCATGTTTTTTGTAAAAGTATAGTTTAGTAATGTAAACATTTTCATGTAATTTTACTTTTCTACACCAAAAAACAAAGAAAATTTGGGGTTGTCATTATTTACAGGTTATTATGATAATATTTTACTGGTTCTGACCCACTTGAAATCTAATTGGACTGTATGTGTCTGTATGTGGAACCTGAATTAAAATGATTTTGACACCATTGATTATTAATATCTTCAGTGTAATTTTTGCATTTCACAAATTCATCCCACGGGCCGGATTGGACCATTTGGCGGGCTGGATTTGGCCCCCGGGCTGCATGTTTGACACCTGTGGTTTAGAAGCAAAGAGGCAGAGGCTTTCCATCCAAAATGGTGTCAGCATTATAGTATGACTTCTTATCAATAATTTGTTGGGCAGTAGAGTGTAGACACAGCGATTACAGAAAGAAGACAATACGTAGCTGGATAAATCCACCTCAAATCACCAAATTTCAGAAAACCTTTGTATTTGACAATTACAGAATTGTTTCACGCTTTCAGAAAATAATGTCATTAGTTGTGGTAAACACCATACAGACCTAAAGCCTCATATCTTCATTAATTTTAAAGGTATCGGCACATTGAAAATGGGATGAGATGTAGATATTACTGTAAAAACGTGTGACGCTAATTCTAGTTCACCATTCATGATAGCTACATGGCATTAGTTCTAATATACTAGATGTCTTTAGGTTATGTAAAATGTGATCAAAAGTTAAATATTTTTGAAATAATAGGTTGCTGAAAACTCAATTCATGCTTCACAGCAATTTCAGTGCAGTGTATCTTCACACTGATCAGATATTTCAAATTTTAGTGTTTATTTCGCATTTTGTCGTACTAATGTGGTTTAGTATCTTAAAAAATTAAACTTACACAAAATCACACCTATATTTCAAATGCATATTGCTCATGTAGGACAAGTTCTGCCATAAAAACAGTTATATTGTTGGAAAGAACATATCTGTATTAATATATGCAAAAAATATGAGGTTGGAATTTTCAAAAAAGAAGAGAAAAATATATTTTTTAGAGTATCAGTTAATTAATTGACATAAAGTTTCCTTCTAGGTTTCTTTTTTGTTTGTCCTGCGACTGACTTCCAGTACAACACTGACTTTGACTGTGAATTTTACAAATATAATCTTTCATTTTCTGAAATTCTGTAGTTTCTCAAAAATGTAAGGATGTTCTATCATTCCTCTATGTCCTTTATGAGAAAAAAAAAAAGTCGAGGAAAAACATAACTAAGTGATTTACTAAAATGTATCAGGAAGTTTGGTTTAAGTTGCAAATAATCAATACTTTTGACTAGTTTCTAATAGTAAATACATTTCACAACATACAATATGGCTCGATTTTGTGCACCATATGAATCACACTGCCATGTTTAGATACAAAGTAAAAAAAATGCAAACTTAAGTAAAATCCAACAGCCTAAAAGATTACCCTAACAACTTTGCACTTGCATTATAAACTAGTCTGTAATTTTATCCGTTAATACTTTCTCTTGAAGCTTCCTTTTTCTTCTTAAGGCACTTATTTTTCTGCCAGTAATGTCATTTGATCAGTAGTTACTATAGTTGTTGCCCTCTTTCTGACTTCCATGTGTATCCCTGCTGCTGGTGTGTAACTTCGCTGCCAACAGGATGATGAGGAGGGCATTTGGGCGTAATCCTTGCTGTGACAACCAAAGCTCTAATGTTGTTTTGAGGGGTAAGATGTATTTAAAACCTTTATACTTTGCCATCCTTAACCCTTAGGGGTCCGCGCTCACGGCCCCATGACTGAATAACATGACATTTTCAACACGTCGTAGCGTTGGAAGTCGGTCACATAGACCATTGGGGACAATTGCATTCAAAGGTGTGGATGTGAAACACTCTATCACTTTTTATTTGCTGTTGATAGAGCAAATACAAGTGGAGATATGACAGTTTGAACTCGGAGCAAACAAATGTGAATAAAAGTATGAAAATGAGGTGGGGGGGTCTTATATTTCTAACCATATCTTCGTAATTTTTTGTCCTTTTTCAAAACGGAAAAAAACTGGCAGAATCTGCGGATTCTAATCCACAGACTGCATTAGCATTACAGGTAATGGTGAGAATGACCCCCACCTGAGCCAGATGTGGAAATCGGGAGGAATTGGGGGGGGTGGGTGGGCTGGTGAGAAAACGCTTAAGTAAAGATATGCTTTTATGTCAAATATTTGAGTGTAGTTTTAATTTATTACAATTTTAATTTTCTATACCTAATATTTGGAACCAATATTCACTTTTAAAGTCATTCAAAAGGTTCGTTAAGCATTTGAGGCATTATTTCTGCAATAAATTATATACATTTTTCAAATCGGATTTTATATTTTTTGTGTGTTTTTTGGAATTTTGTGTTGATATAATAGGTTAAAGTGAAAAAATAATAGGCAGATGAGATAGATGAAACTGAGCTGAAAAAAACAAACAAACAAACATGGGTATAGAAAACATTTCTTTATATAGTATAAAAAGGCAAATTCAGAAGTTCTCAAAAATGGCCAAAATAGTCTCAGACCCCTAAGGGTTAATGTCCTTTGCTGTTTTATAAAGAATGATTTTCATGCTGATGCAATTCTTTCTATTTCACACTGATGCAGATGATTCAGTCACTACTGGAGGAGCACAGCCATGCCATGATGTTGAAACACTACCCAACCAAACATTTATTACCTCCACTTAATCAAAACTCAGCAGTGGGATCTTTGTTTTTTGGGTTTTTTTGTTTTGTTTTTTGTTTTGTTTTTATGTGGGAATGAGGAGGGGGTACTCAGGTGTGCAGGTCATGCAGGGAGACTGACCACTGAGCAGGTAACACATGCTTATTATAAGGACATATATTCCTGTATGTTTCCAGCTTGTTTCCAAACTTTAACTCACACTGCGATTTCCTTTTTGCTGAAGGTGACCTGAGATCTCTTCTTTGTGTGACCAGAAACAGACATCCTCCACTTCCTACTCTGTACAGGATCACACTTCTTGGACTGAATCTGCAGAAAGAGACGGATATGGATACTGATAAACAAATACATGTGCTCTGTGTCAGACTGTTGCTTCGAAAAAGGCGTGTGGTCAACATCCTGCGTCTCTTTGCCACAAAGGTCTCCTCACGTGGCTATCACATGCTGAGCGCTCCCGTCTGCACCTCTTCAAGCCAACACCACCCTCTTGAATCTCCCAAACAGAGATCTCATGACTGTTTCCACCCTGCCAGCCTACTGTTTTTCTTTTTTTATCGCTGGTGTCGTTTCTTTATTCAAGATCATGGTTGTCTTGCTGTCTGTTTCACCTGCCTGACTGACTCCTCTGGCTCTGACTCTGTCATAGTTTCTCGATCTTCACTGCCCTGCTGACTCACCTGGTGACATCTGGCCCGTCTACCTGGCTATCATTAGTGTGCAGAGTCTCTTCTGTTGCTTTAATTGCTAAATTATGTTCCCATGTGTACCATTTCCGACATACTGACCTCTTTTTTTTACCGTTCCTCACACCATCCCTTTCTAAAGAAGTTCATGTTTATCCTTTCCAAAAGAGATGTAGTGCCCCTTTCACTAGCATGCTTCGCATACACCATGTTTTGGGTGATTTTAGGTTTTTCTGTTGTCATGTTTGATAGCAAAAGGAAGAGTTATGAGCTGACTGACTGTACGCCTTTAGTCTTGCCTGCAGCGTCCTGGTTTTCCGTGGCTGCATGAGCAGGGCCTCCTGTTCTTGGGCTTGTTTGAGCCTTGAGCTGTGGCTGCTATCAATGTTTCTCTTCATGTTACCTCATTTAAATCAGAAGTAGTCAAAAAATCAATCTATGCAGATGTCAACATAGAGTAAATGCATTTTTATTTCCCATTTCTTCCTCAAATTTATCAAAATGGAATCAACTATCAAACTGGATCAGTCTGGAGAGTGGTCAGAAAATGTTCATCAGTCAGATTACTTTGAGTTAATGAGACTATGCACCTATGCACCTCCTCCGTGTTGCAGGAATTTTTACTAATGGTGCTTCTGCTGGTGCTCAAACTAAATGGTGTCAGAAGACCTGGTGAAGAGCATCTTTTAGTCCTTTTACAGTGGAGGGACTCGATCCCACCATGGGCTTAATAAACAACTGTAAAAGACTGCTTTGTACATACAATGTGACAATGGGGGCTTTGTGTGCCATGACCACTTTAAGACCCACACAGAGGTGATTAGCCTCTGCAAATATTGCTACTATAAATACCATTATAGACTATAAGGAAAGGTGATGTTCAGTAGATGTTTCCCTGCAGGTCTATTTGTACCATTGACACCTAAATCTCTAACCTACAGTATGCTCCTGTTCCCTTTTCCCTCCAGACTATCTCCCTCGTAATTCTCCTTTTCCAGCAGTAGTCATGTGTGACCTCCCTAAACATAGTGACTTGTTTTCTCCTTCTCAACAAGGTGGCCTGTGCCTCGTAAAAACTGTACACATAATATGATAGATATGCATATATTATACATATAGAGAGAAATCTATAGAGTGTGTCTATACGTGGTCAGAAAACTGTTTCAAACTGACAAGATAATATATGTTTGTTCTTCATGGTTATTTTTCTAACTGGCTGGAGGTCAGAAAGATGTCTTATTTAGAGTGTTGAGTGATGGGATTTTCCTCTGATTTGTACATTGTAAGAAAACCCCTCAGCAGCAAGTAACATTCCCTGTCTGAAAATACAGGACAGCCCAATAGAAAAAGAGCTTAAGAGAAGTTTATTGCAAAAAGAAAAGTGTATCCAAATCTATCTAGAAAACTAGAAAAGATAAGATTATTACATTCCTTTCTTAATGTGAAAATATTTGTTGACACTCAGTTGAAGACCACTTGGCCTGTGGTAGCAACTTAGAAAAAAAAAAAAAAACTTATTGCAGCTCACATAAGTAGCAATGAGATTATGTCTGCTGCACACAGCGGTCAGAAACTTGCACTTGTGAGTGAGGACTATCACTATTAACATCCAAGTGGAGGTTTGAGTGACTCTGTCGGGATTGCATTTCTTTTGCGTGTTTGTCGTATTTGTCGTCTTGTAAACAGAAGTGGTGACGTATGTGACTGTGACAGCTGACTAACTAGAAAAACCAACACACATTGTTGCAGTTTAGTGGAAATGAATTAGACTGTTACAATCCCACTTCCTGTCCCTCAGCCCACGTGTGTCTCCCTTAAATGGCCAAGTGTTGATTGTTGTATATAAATGTCCTTCCATCTTCCATAAACAGAGATGATCCACGCATCATCTACTTCCCATATGAACCTAATCACCCCCGTCACTGACAAAGAATCACCAGATTGTGTGAAATGTTGGTGTTTGTGTTTACAATGTTAAGGAGAAAGGTCCTGATTTGGGTAAAAAAAAAAGGGAAGACAATGCAAACAGACAGAGGAGCAAAAATCCTCTCACTTCACCATCAGGGGGCCGGAGTGCGAATCCTCCATTTTCAGGTCCTTATCTACTGAATACTTGAAGTAGGGGGTTCTCCTACCATGAAACAGCATATATGATTTACGTGGTAGACAACATGGAACATTACAATTGTGCCCATGCATGCTGATTTTTACATAACGTGCCAACTGAAAGTGATGATGTAAGGATTATCTCCTGTTCTCTATGCAGAGCGATTTCTCACAGAGGCTTAGAGACTGGGGCTGGTTTCCTGGGCTCAGACTAAAGACTAATCCTAGTTGTGAATGACTGACATCCCACTCTGTGCAAGAAAAGGTCAAGAAGTTCAGTCTACATCTGTGCCTAGAAGCAGCCATGTAGAAAGATGGAAACTTAAGGCGAAAGGCCTGTAGATTCACCAGTAATTTTCTTAGGCCTTCGAAGAAAAACATTTAAAAAGCCTGACATACATTCACTTTATTGTTGTACACAGGTTATTTTTCTTTTATTGTATGTTGCTGAAAACTCTGGATTAAACAAATCACTGTGACCAATGCCAGAAGCATTTTTGTTTGACAGAACAAATATTGTGTTTACTTTTTTTATTCATTTTTGTATTTAATTTGAGCTTTATTTTTTCTATTGTTTCAGCTTATTAATATGCCAGTTTGAGACTGTACTCTTTGTATAAGTAAATGTTTTGAGCTGTACAGTAAAGATCTAGGAACAAGTTAAATGTGAGTGTCCAGCATGCTGAATGATTACTTGTGTGAACGTGAGCTAATTTCCCATGAAGCATCATTCCTCATACATTAATTGCATCTGCATCGTGCATTGTGACGGTGTGATGTTGTGTTTGAGAGTGATGTGTGTCTCACTTACTGTGTCCCCTTAGTAGACAGCCTGTGCAGTTTTGTGAGAGTGCAGCATGTTTTTGGGGTCGCTGGTGTAAATGTATTCAGAAAAGAGGAATGTGAGTGAGTGCATACGAGTGTGTGCGTGCGAATAAGTGTGAATTACTTTGATTTATGGGCGTGTCTGTGTTATGGATGCAACAGAGAAAAATCTATTTAAAAAACTTTACCAGAGGAAGTCCCTTGAGAAAAAAAAAGCGAGACTGAGTAAAAGTTTTGAATGACGCATGGATACTCTGTAATGTTTTTTCTTTTTTAAACCTAGGAGGCTGTCCTCAGTGCCCCAGTTTGCTATTGTATGTGCTGTATCAGAATATTACTATTGAGTGTTGGCCAGCTTGTTTATATCCATCAAATAAAGGTGACTTTCTTTCTGTCTCTGTTTGTGCTTTCCTAAAAACCAGATGAATTTTAGTGCAAATTTAGTTTAATTAAACCGTATTAAAGTTCATTCAACTGTACTTATTTATGTACTCATATAGTTTATATATTTGGCATTTTTGTGCCATTATTACATTGTGGGCAGTAAAAATGGTAGGAAATGAGTCAAGCAAAGGTTACACAGACCATGGATAGTGCAGCTCACTAGTCAAAAAACATGTTATTCAAATGTTCAAATCCTAATTTTTTTTCATTCTTTTTTTGCATTTACATAATTAAATGACAGTTGTTTTTATGCATATATTAATTTCACTGCAACAACTGAAGTTGCACAAAACATTTAGGTAGAACATGTAGTTCAGTCTACGTAATTATCCATGTGAAGAACTCATTCTTTTATCACTGAAAATTTCATACTTTTTTCAAACTGTTAAATATTTTCAAAGTATTTTAATAAATAAAACGTACTGAGTGTTAACACAACTTTATGTCTTTATTCATAAAAATATAAAGTGTCCACATTGAGAAGTATTCAGCATATTGAAAATGTTATTCAAACAACAATACAAAGACATTATCAAGCCGATCCATTATAGCAATCAAATGTACTAAGGCCTAGTATGTGCATACTCATGATTTAAATTGTTTTTAATTGAAGTTACACTTTGCAAATTTTCCAGCAGCACCAAATGCCAGAATAATGTACAGATTATAATATTTATCAGCAATTAAAATTAAAGATTCACGCCTACATATTTTCCCATCAATAACTTTTCTTATCCTATTGTTAAAAAAAAAAAGAAAAAAAAGAGCAAAAATGATCTGAACAGTAGCTGGCACATTCATTTGTGTTTCTACCACAGAATTTAGTTTCAACGTCCCTTTAGGAAGCTATCTAAGAATCGGTCTCCTCTGTCAGAAAGCCAGTACCCTGCAACAGCTGCTAATGCTCCCATGAATATAGATGTGTAGACCATGTCTCCTTTAGCAGCCAGTGTGGCCAGAGCACAAAGAACCACCCCCAAAAACATCTGCTGCAGCACCACCACCTCATCATCCTGAATATCTTCAAACAGACCTTTCTCATGAATACCTACAAATAAACACAAGAATAGTGACTTAAAGTGTTTGTTCATACAGGTATCTTTGCATATGGAAGACAGGGTGAGACATCACTTACTAGGAAGCTGCTTCTTCACACAAACATTGTTTTTGCGGCTAAAACCTTCTGCACAGTCACATCGGAAAGAGCCCTCAGTGTTCACACAAATCTCATCCAGACCTTGACAGGCAAGGACTCTGTCACTGCATTCATCTATATCTGAGCAAATAAAGCAGAAGTACGTCATGTAAATACAAGAAACCTCACATACACATAATGAATGTATGCCAATGGAATAATGCATTAAAACAGTCTGTGATATGTACCTACCCAAGCACTTGGACCCTGTCACTCTATAACCATCAGCACATTTCCTACAGCGAGCTGGTCCGCTGCCCATACAGCCCACACAGGCAGGGTCACAGTCTGAGGAAAGAAAGCTTTATTTACAGACTGCACAGTAAATACTGTAAATAAGGTAAAAGGAAAAAAAGAAAACATCAAACCCCAGCAATCAGATCTCACAATGATGCAGTAACAGTATAAGAGTAAATAACCATACATTTTGGACCAGGGCTGGCCGACGTACGATGTATAACCATTGTATGTTGTGTGGGGTATATTACTGTTTCATATTATTCTCTATTATTTATATTGTCTTGCAAATCATTGTTCTCCCTGAAATATTTGCATCCTTTGGATGGCACTTGTTTATTAGTATGCATGAAGGCAACAGAAACAAACATGGAGGACTGTGAACACGACACACAATGAGGTAATCAGACCAGAAAATTATCCAGTGGTTATTTTAAACTTTTCATAAAGCCGCAGAAGTAGAAATCTGGAGAAAAAACAACCAGAATTTTCAAATACAGACCTCCCTTCTGCATCTCTCTCCTCTGAGTTAAAATTGATGGGCTAAATATAAAGGTATCTACTATGGAGCACAGAAGTCACTTTTTCATGAAAAAGAGTAGTGGATGGCCATCTGTAATGACAGCTGTAATCCAGCTTTATTTAACCCTGTGTCATTCTTTCAACAGCACAGAAATAGTGTCTACAGAAGGAGCTACTATGCCTGTTTCCTCTCAGACCTCTTGAATTACAATATGCTGAAAGGTCATTCATTTTTGCCCAGTGATACCAAAAACTATTAAGCAATGCAATTTTAATTAAAACAACAGAAGATGGAATGTCCTTTGCGGTGGACAGTTGTTTTGTTTTTTGTATAAAGCTGTGAAACCTTTGTCCACAAACATGGACAGAAAACCCATAGCTGGGTCTTAGGAGGTTAAAAAAACAATCAATCTGTGAACAGGATATTATCTGGCATAACTTTTAAGTATATAGTGGATTTATTTTTTTCATTTTCTAAAGTAAATGAAAACATTGTATCATCGATAAGAAATCACTGACCTTTGCACTTAAAGGAACCTTCTGTATTCACACAGAAGCTGCTAGGAGGACATTTATCCAACTCAGTACCGCACTCATCAATGTCTGAGAATACAGCATTAAAAGCAGTCTGTTAATAGTGTTCATCATTCCATACATACGAGTGTGGATGACTCATGGTACTGTATTCAGTACCTACACAGGTGCCATTATGTAGTATCCACCCTCCTTTGCATTCTTCACAATGGTCATTTCCTGGGCCTGAACACTTTCTGCAGGTTTCTGGACAGCTGTATACCTGAACAGCCAGAAAACAACACAGCCAAGCAGCCGGCAGCAACTTCCTGTGAAACCTCCACAACCCCATCGGTCCCATCTGGTCCAGAAGATAAAGCTGTTTATCTCTCATGAAAAATCATATTCAAGTTTTGCAAAAATAATGCAAGATGGATTCACTACAAACAGACAGTGTCAAAATGCAGCCTTTTTTTTTTCCATCTTTTTTGAGGCAATCCCAAAATGTAATTTAGCAATTTTGTAATAATTTCTGAAGCTCAGATAAGAAAGAATTTGATTATTTTGGAATTACAGCAGCGGGAAGAGAGGACATATAGGGTGATCACATCCTAAAAAAACAAATGAAAAAGTAAGTGGAGTTTACTCATTTCCCTGCTCTGTCGCACAGTACTTTTCCCTTCCTGCTCACTGATACCCTGCCTAGTCAGGGATGCGTTTAAATGAGAGATAATTGTAATGTAGATTAAATTAAATTACTGTCCTTTTTAGGTAGTTCAGTCAAACCAAGACAACCATTATTCTGCCCAAGTCTTAACTTTCAATATTTTCAAAAATGTTGGTATGGTATGGTCTGGTATGTATAACAACAATGGGAGAATATGGAACATTGTGCCAAAACCATGTGTTAGATTTACATTTTAACACAATGTTTGTGAAATATACAATACTGTGCCAAAATTTTAGGCCACCATTAGATTTGTTGTTTTACCAAGTTTTAATAACTATGTATTTGTCAGGGTCCACCCCGCCTTTGCATATTGGTAGATGGAATAGCCACTGGCATGACCACTACCCTCTCAAGGATTAAGTGGAAATTAATGGATGAATGTATCAGGAAAACTTTTGCTGATGGACAGACGTGACAGTGGATGGACGTGACATTACCCGTGATGATCTGGTCAGTACCAATACTTTATTAGTAATAAACTTATATACTTACTATTGGTAATTATCCTCTTATTCATAAATGTTAGTATTGTGGATCTAAAACAATAACAGCTTAACAAAAACACTAAATGTGGCAGTGGACAGATGTGACATGGTTGTTACAGATCCCATCATACTGATGCTCGGCAGCCATGTCACCGTTTCCACAAATGATCCCTGTGCAAAAACTAGAATCATAATTATTTATTGTATAGTTTATCATCATACTAAAGAGTAAATAACAATATAGAAGTGTTATTTCTTTATAAAAATGCTTATTATTAGAAAACTGTTGACTTAAAAAGTGACATGTGACATTCTTAATGTATGTATTCGCATAACATAAACAGGATGGATCAGCACCATACTCCATATCGCAACCTGTAAAAATAAAACATGTGATATGTAGTATAGAATCTTGTAAGAACAATTGGGGAATCCAAAAGAATAGAATATTTGTTTTTCAGGTAAATTCAGTTAAAATATAACTTGGCCATTTGTGACATGAAAATATAGCATGAATTGTGGTGAAATTGGACATTTTTGACCTGAAAACATGGTTCATATGACCATCAACATGTTGCAACAGAACTGAAATCCTGTAAATTTGCATAACTTGCATTTACCAACACAAAGTTCCTTTGGGGATTCATTTATATTGATTTCTTATGCACAAAAACATAAATTAGACCTCTAAGCAAATTTTAGCCTATGTATATATATATGTATGTGTATATATATATATATATATATATATATATATATATATATATATATATATATATATATATATATATGACTGAAATCTGCTTAAACTAATATATTTATTTTACAATCAAAATGTGGTTCATTCTCTCAGTGTGTGAAACATAGGACAAGACAAAAATGCTGTGACTGTGAAATGTGTTTGATAAAAAAACAACAACAAAACAGCTTGATAAAGCGAAATTTTAATAACTGTTTATAGTAAATAGTAAATAGTTTGGCTCATTCTGTAATTTCTCAATTTTTGCAGTTATAAATATTAAGTATAAAATGTTAGTGAGCATACCACATATATTTAGCAGACATTAGCCTACCTTGATAAAACACAGGGTCGCTGACAGTAAACTTGTCTGTGGTGAAGCATTAACAGTTGCACAGACACGCTTGTCCCCTTCAGTCTCAGACCCTTAGAGTTTATTCGGACGGGACACCAAAACATCCCAAGCGGGTGGAGCTTTATCAACTTCCATGCGCCGCCCATGCGGTACGTACAGGTCAATAGACTCCGTACTAAACTGTTTAAGTACTTCCGCGTGTTACTTGACTGACACAAGAATGCACCAATGAGAAACACTTCTGCTCTGAAAACCAATCAATCACAATCCGAGATCCGCCAGGTCCAAAAATAAACTCTTTATTTATAGAACAGAGATGGGACATGGTGTGAAAGATTTCAGTTTATACCGTTGGGTTACACTTTTTAAATATACAGATAATGGGTTAAACAGCTTTACAGTTTAATGGATAAGTCTGGACAAATCCAGCATTTTTCTTACAATCAATAAATATCATAAGTCTATAATCAACAATGACCTGACCCTCTAACATGTAATGTGCTAAAATCTGACATGTATGTAGTGCTCTCCTGTTATCAAAAGACCAGCGCTTTGGAAAAATTAATGATAAATATACTGTGGGAAGCAGCATATTTAGAAAAAATTTCAAAAATGTCAGTTACATGAGTAATATTTTTGTATGGGGACAAGTGATATAAATTGTTGTGGAAAACCAAAGCATTTAAAGACAGTCTAGACCCTTCTGGTGTGCCCTGTGAGACCTAACTTTTGAAAAATACTAATTACAGCCAATGGTGAGAGACAAATCATGTTTTATCCTTTTTGAATTGTGCTGCTATTTGCCCATAGAATGTTTGTCGGTTTAAAGCTGGGGTATCAAACTCATTTTAGTTCAGGGGCCACATTCAGTTAAATTTGATCTGCAGTGGGCGGAACCAGTAAAATAATAACATAATAATATATAAATAATGTCAACTCCAAACTTTTCTCTATATTTTACAGTGAAAAAACTAAAATTAAACAATGAAAATGTTTACATCTACAAACTGTCCTTTCAAACAATGTGAATAACTTGAACAAACTGAAGAATAAGAGTAAATTTAACAATATTCAGCCTCAGTTTATCATTTCCATATGTTCATTATAATGTACAGATCACAGTGGATCTACAAATACACAAAACATTTAGTATCAGGCAGAATGTTGTTAAAATTGCACTTATTTTTCTTAAGACATTTGAGGTTCTTCACATTTGTTCAGATTATTCACACTTTTTGTGAAATTATTCTTTGTTTTAGTGTAAATACATGAAAAAATTTACATTTACAAAGAGAAAAATTTGGAGTTGTGAGTATTTATAGATTATTGTGATAGTATTTTACTGGTCTGACCCACTGGAGATTGAATTGGTCTGAATGTGGAACCTGAACTAAAATGATCGCTAATTTCTTAATATCTATTTTTGCATTTCACAAATTCATCCCAAGGGCCAGACTGGACCCTTTGGCGGGCCAGATTTGGCCCCCGGGCCGCATGTTTGACACCAGTGATTTAAAGGATCATTTTTATGAGAAAGTTGCAGTTTGAGTCAAAGACAGCAAAGACATATTGTTTGGTCATCAACACTAAAACAGTTGCAAGTCTTCTGCAGCACTAGTATTAAAAGAGGTGAAAATCACTACAGTCTGGTCATGATGAGGCTGCAGAGATATCCTCAGTGACTGAACAGATCATGGACACAGACAGCTATGATGACCTTCAGGTGTGTAGTCTTTCTGTTCACATTGCTTTACAGTGGGATACTTCAGTTTTACAACAACTAAGTCTTTCTTGAGTGAAAAAAACAAACAAAATATCACATGTCTAAATAATGATAGAAATTAAACAGAACAAAAACTGACTTGTTTCTTCCCATTAACTGTGATACAACTTATTTTTCCATAATAAGATCCCATAGAGCACAAATGGAAGGGGCAGAACTTCAGCACTCTGTAGCCTACACTAACTTGCAATGCCCAAACTGTAATGATCTGTAGTTAAAAATAGGACTGAAATGTCTTGGAGCTGTTATCTGGACTCAGGCAATATCACTGTGCGCATTAGGAACATTATGTTTGATTAGAGCATTGTTGGGTTTGGTCTTTTTGTTATTTGATGACACTAACAGGAATAACAGATTTTAAGAAAGACAGATTTACCTTTTATCTCATCCATGACTTGGATAAGCTCATCCTTCATATACACAGACTAATAATAATAATAATAATAATAATAATAATAATAATAATAATAATAATAATAATAATAATAATAATAATAATAATATACATTGCCAAACAGTTTCTTATTTACAATGGCAGCCAGATAAGTACTTGCAGCATTATACAAGCTTAAAAGGTTCTGCCTCCAAAATTTTCTCCCCTGCAAAATATTTAGAGTGTAATGTCTTCTGCTGAACTGCTCCCTCTTTAGCTTTTCCTCCAGACACAACTGAATGAGGCTGTTTCCACTGTGACCACATCTTTCTGTTTTGTCCATTAACTGTTCTTCCCACAGTTAGTTCAGACAGCAGAGCATCAGCCTGGGAAGGAAACTGGAAAAGAGGCAGCCCCTGAAGAAGCTCTGGTAGACGTCTGTCTCTGCTTGGTGGCTGTGACCAGTGGCAGTCGAGTTTCACCAGGAGAAAACGCTCACTTGCAATTCCCCTGTTCTTGCACGCTTTAATGTCCAACAGTGAGGCTGTGAACACATCAGAGTAAGGGGACACTGTCTGAGGAAGACTACGATCCTCTAACTTGATGGCTTTGTTGTGTTTATCAGTCCATTCCTCTGCTCTCTCCAAGGATTTCGGGGTCAAAACGAGCACAACTCTGTCACCCTGGCTGTTCATATTCAGCATCTGAGAGTAGTACCATTGCAGAGGTCCACTGGTCCACTGCCCTTTCCTGCTCCACTGGTCCACGGTCACACTGAAGCCTTGGTTGCAAAGCAGAGAGCCGAGCCCACACACCAACGCTGAAGCAGCTCCATCTGCATCTGGAGGACTCAGCAACAACACACAACCCTTTTTGCCAACTTTAGAGGAAAAAACACAAAAGGATCAGTGTCAGAGTGTGCTTGTACCATTATGAGGGCATGACTTTTTGACACAAGGAAAGGAAACTTACTCTTTACAAATCCTCCATGACGGCAACTCCAAACCCATCCTAAAAATCAGAAAATTATGAATAAACACCAGTATACTGAGTATAAGCAGTTGAATCTATAAAAGCAAAATGTATGCGTATCCTCAGAATCTTTAGTGATATTTAAATAAAGCCTAACTTTAATAAATATCAATTGATTTCTGAGACCATTTGTGATAAAATATCTGAGGAAAGTAGTAAAGATGACGGATGCTTTTTTTTTTTTTTTTTTTTTTCAATCATTATAGGTTGGTAAACAAAACGTAAACTACATACAGTACTCCAAAAAGAGAGAAGGGATGAAACTTACTCTTGACAAAGTTCCGAAGAAGATAAAATATCAGTATAGTCAAGCAAATGAGAAAAATCACAGCCACAGCAAAGAGACTCCAGCGCCACCTGTCAGCTGAAAGTATAACAAGACAAAACGCACTTTAAAAAGCAGAAACACTTAAAATTCTGTGTCTTGTTCAGCTTTGGCTTTTCACTTACTGTTACGATAGCAGACTGGACCCAGTTCATGGTTCATTCCCTTTACTTTCACCTGCACAAATGGACAAAAGTGAACATACTAGTAATGTTCAGAGACAGTATATATACATACTAAAGGTTTAAGTCAATAATACCCCTTACCATCATGCACGGGCATTTCTGGAGATCAATTTGTTCAAACACTCCAATTTTCCCCTAAAATTGCAGAAAATATAGATAGACACAAACATTTACTACAAAGAATCTGACAAATGCTAAGAAACAATAAGATTTTATACAGCATTATATGTCAAGAACAGCTGAAAGTTGAAGTAAAATGATCACATTAAGACTTTAAAGCAAAAACAAGTGGTCAAAATGGTGATTTTCTTACCCAAAGTCCCCTTTCATTTTGTATCCAGTTCTCCCTTGTAAAATTCTGTCTAAAGCCTTTTATTTCCCTGCAGCTGCTCAGTTTGGGCCCTCCAGTCCTCTCACAGGCCCACACTACACCTTCCAGCCTGCAGGGGGCAGACAAGTTCCACAGCAGCATCAAGCCATTGTCGTTCATTTGACCCTGGTGGACAGACACTGATAGATTCTCCCATACGTTCCTCTGGAAAATATCTGGAATATACACAAGGATGATCAGGATACATGCTCACTAACTGAAACTGAAGTGATGACAGTAAAAAGAAAAACACAGCTTTTCACCTTGGTGTTTAAAAGGGCATTTTTTAGCGCGCACCGACATCTGATCATGCTCATCCCAAACCTGTCGCACAAACAAACACATCAAACAAATAAGTGTGTATTGGACAGAAAATGATTGTATTACACTGAGCACTTGAAAAAATACAGCAACACAGTGGCATCTATATTATTAAGTGGATAAAAAGTTCGATTATAAAAATGTATTTTATAGCATTAATCAATGTTTTAAATGTTTTACAAATTAAAAACTATATGAAATATCCAAAAGTACTTGTAAATTCAAAATGGCTGAAGCCAAATATCTTGAAAAGTTAGTGAGTGTAAAAATACATTTTCTTAACTTTCCACATATATTTTTCTGTTTTTTTTCCTTCAACATATTTATTGTACAATTGTTGTGAAATATCTTTGGACAGTTTAAGTAAATGTTGCTTCATCATTCACTTTTTCCATTTAGAAAGCTTGATGTGTAAGTGAACATACCTCAATACATGTGCAGGAAGTGACTGAGTACAAGGGAATAGTCAACCAGTTCCATGGCTACAAAAAAAAAATTAATATCATCATATTATTGACATTGAAACAAGATACATAAACAACAGAAACAAGAGGAAGACACAGAATACCAAACACAAAGACTCAGTATGGTTGTAAATTCAACACACTGTCCCAATTAATTAATTATTATTATTATTATTATTTTTTTTTTTTTGCAAAAAGGCGCATGTCACCAGGATGTACCAACAATATTTTCTTTGGTCTTTAGAGTGTATATATATATATATATATATATATATATATATATATATATATATATATATATATTTATATATTTTTTTTTTTCCCACACAGCTTTGGACATAATAATAAAGACCACTGGGACACAATTATGAAAAGTCACATTTTGTCATAAATGTGACAGTGAAGCCATTAGAGATTTCATGTTTGCAAATCTGATGTAAAAGTCTGGCAAAACACACACAAAATGTTGACTTTGCAAATTTAATAGAGAAATGAGCTGCACTGAAATTAACAACAAAACAGGTACATGAATTAAGAATCGAATATGATATTAGAAAACAGTCAGAATCTCAAAAGGGTATTTGAGGGGTTCATGTATTGAATTTCTGTAGAAAATCACATTTCCTCCAAAGCTGTACTTGTACTTAAATATACAGTATAGCTTTAAAACATGGCTGTAGAATACAATGAACATGTGCAGGGGTAGGAACATTTGATCCTTTTTGATAAGCATTTGTGCTATATTAAACATACCTAAAAGCATATAAATTGCCTCATATCACAAACCATACTATAAAATGCCATTTACATGTAACTATATAAGTTTGTTTGCTCATAGGGGTTTGGTCATATTTATTTGGCACAGAGGCACAGAAAGTAAAAACAGAACAAACAGACGGGCCTCCCTAATCTGAATGACAAATGGCATTGAATAACAGATAACATTAACCCTAACCCTAACCCTAGTGGTCATTCATTATTCCATGCCATTTGTCATTCGGATTAGGGAAGCCCCAAACTGACTCAACATCTGCCACGAAGACTACACACTGACATACAGTATAACACTCACCTTGCATTTCCCATTACTCTCATTCTGGATGCACATGGAGGGGAGGCTTGTGTTACTGTCAGAAAAATGCAGCTCAACCTGTTTCAGTTCCTGGTCAACCTTGTGCCTAAATATGGGCACTGAAAGGAAAAAAGGAAAAACTAATTTATTTTAAGAAAAAAACAGAAAAAATTAAAGCAAAATGAAGTATGCAGGTGTAATTTACCATGGCAATCTTCTATAAACTCCTTTAGCTCCAGGGAACAAACTTAGGACAAAAAGGAAAACGTGTTATTGTCACACATGTTTTGATTTACAACCTCAATTCTACAACAGCTGCGCCGCTGTGTAAAATGTAAATAAAAACAGAATGCAATGATCTTCAAATCTCAAAACCCCTTATTTTTTTCATAATGGAACATACAAAACATATTTGTGTAAAGTGAGGTAATGAAATATTTTTGGAGAATTTTGGTAATATCTATATTATAAAGCCAAGTGGCCTGTGTGCATGCATGTGTATGTGTGTGTGTGTCTCGGGAATCACACAAAATCCGGAAAGAGGTGACTGCAGCAGTTGGGCATACTTTTGTATTTTTGGTCAAGGAAGACCACACACGTTTGGGAGATATTAGTAATTTTGGAATACAATAGCTGTACAATCATGTTGCTATGCCTGGAACGCTTTGGCAGTGACTGCTGGACAAATGTGGCACAGCATAAACGAATACAAACAGCATAAAAACTAACACATCTAGAACCCGTGGATCCCCACAGGTCAATGCGCTTCTTGAATTTAATATAGAACAGGGGTGTCAAACTCATTTTAGTTCAGGGGCCACATCCAGCCTAATATGATCTCAAGTGGGCCGGATCAGTAAAATAACAACAGTGAAAAAGTAAAATTACATTATGATAATGTTTACATCTACAACTTTTCCTTAAAAATCTGAATAACATGAACAACCTGAAATGTCTTAAGAAAAGCAAATGTAATTTACCAATGTTCTGCCTCAGTTTATCATTTACACATGTACATTACAACTTAAATTACACAAAACATTTAATAACAGGCAAAATATTGGTAAAATTGCATGTACTTTGCTTAAGACATTTCATATTATTCACATTTTTTGTAAGATACTTTGTTAATATAAACATTTTCATGTAATTATGTAATGTAATTATACTTTTTTACATTGCAGTTTTCATTATTTATAGGTTATTATGATAATATTTTAGTGGTCTGACCCAATTGAGATCAATTGTTCTGTATGTGGAACCTGAATTAAAATCTTCAGTGTTATTCATCCTACGGGCCGGATTTGGCCCCTGGGCCTTATGTTTGACACCTGTGATATAGAAGAATCTGGATGATGACCTGGCCTGCCTACAATCCAGACCAGTCACCAACTAAAAACATCTGGGTCTGACTGTTGAGCACCTGGAATCCTATATCAGATAAGAGTGGGACCACATTCCTCTCCTCTGTTGTTAAAATGGCACTGCCGAAACTTTTTTGAGAAACGTTGTTACCAACAAATTCTAAATTACAAGAATGTTTCTTAAAATAATTTATTTTCTCAGTTTAAATGTTTGATATGTTCATTATATTCTAATATAGAAAAAACAAATATGGGTCTATGAGATTTGAAAATCATTGTACTTTGTTTATTTAGGTTCCACACAATGTGTCATTGTTTTTGGAACTGGTGTTGTATGAGTATAACAGGAGTTTTATAATTCAGTGTGAGATACTATAAACTTACCTTCAACTAGAGAAGGCACAAAAACCTCTTTATTTAGACTGGCTTTAGGTGAATAAAGCAAAACTTGACTGCCGAAGGAAACCCCCTCTGGTTCAGTAATCACCATAGATATCTAAAGGAATCACACATATGAAGAGACATTTTTACATCTATTTATTTGGATTTTAGAGTTACTGATGCAGAATGACTGGAAATGAGCTTGTATCCGCATAAACAGTGTGGTGTTTACTCTGCCATACAAGGAGTCTGCACATACCTGTTCTTTATTGTGGTGAGAAAGAGCTGCATGACTGACCGTAAACTCCACCTTGTTGCACATGGGCAGGTTTTGAGGTGTTAGGTAACACACTGACAAAGAGCCTGTTGCAACAGAGATGACACATCACATGTAATCCTCAGTGTTCAGTAAATCAGTAATAGGCATTTCAACCTTAAGGGCAGCACAAACAAGTCACTCCCAAACAGATACCAGCAAATGTTTATTTAATACGTCACCTTTTAACTGAGTGTACTTATATCAACAACATTAAATTAATAACAGAAAAGACAAATCAACTTATCAGCCTTATCCCTGTGGTTTGTAACAGTACATTTACAGTTGTGAGGTAAAAAAAACAAAAACAAAACAACATGCAACACACATTTACACACTGCCCTTTTGACAACTTCACTGTTTGTTTATTCACTTTGCCTGTTTTATTGTGACAGTACTAATCTAGGACATGTTCAGTAAAGTGAAATCTGACTACTCTACTTCCTCTCCTTCCTCTCCTTTTTGAATATGAAAATGAAGTCTTTTTTTTTTTTTTCTTATATATGTATACATTTTCATGTTTTCTTAAAATCTGTTTTATTTCTAGGCACTAAGGTAGGATTATTTTGTTTGATTTGTTGCCTATTCAAAATAAACTGAACTGAAATCACTCTGCGTTTAACCCACCATTAGAACATGCAGGATCACACACACACACACACACACACACACACACACTGCAGATCAGGAGCAGAAGGAAGTCATGACAGGGAGCCAGGGAGGATTTTCTTTCTCATGGGCAGAAGAGCAAAAAATTTATCTGCTGATCTAGGAAATTGAACAGGCGACTCCTCGGTCACAAGCGTTTCTCTAATATTAACATCTATCGCTGTGCTCAAAAGCGCAGTTTCCTGACCAGGAATCAAACCCGGGCCACAGCGGTGAGAACACTGAATCCTAAGCACTAGACCACCAGAGACTGAGGTTGTCCAAAAGTGATAATTTTTCTTTGTTCAACGAAGGAAACTCATTTTAAAACACTAAATGATATTGATGAGACAAAGATTTAATATTGAGAAAAATAACTGTGTTTTCTGTGAATCTGAAATTGAATCTTTAGAACATTTATTTTTTGACTGCCTGTACACCAGGACATTTTGGACAGCATTTCAAGAATGGACATCTGAGAAGGACACTCATTTGCCCAAACTGGAAAAACAAAAAATGAGAAATTATGTACAACACTTTAATTATTATGGCTAAAAAAAATTATATAAAGATGTAGATTTATGAAAAACCGCCCACTGTTCTTAATTTACATAAATTAAATAACAAACTTCACAAAAACACTGAAACATGTAAAAACCAAACAAGCCTTGATTGTTTGTGAAAATTTGAATGTATTGATTCCTGATTAGATCTCTGGCTTTATTTTGTTATTTATTTATTTTTTATTTTAGTTTAATTTATTGTATTTTATTAATTTTTAAAAAAAATAATGTTCTTTACAAATACTGTTCAGATAAGTTTTGATGCTGTTCCACAGTCTGAAAAATAAATCTTTTTCCATGGAATTCATTTGAATGTATGACCAGATTTTGATTAACAAAGTAAACTTTTTAGTAAAAATAAACTTTGACAACAGTATTTGGAAATGTTAAAATATTATTATTATTATTATTTTTTTTTTCACTTTTTGACTTTGAACTTACATGTCGCCTTAGCTTTCTATGTTAAAAAAAAATCTAATTAACCACATTAAAGAATATTACCTTTTTAAAATTAGGAATGAGGACATACGACATATCAGGTGACATATCTGAAAGGGTGCGCCATTTGGAACTTCCAGACTATCAGTTGCTATGGGCAACAGCAGAGTAAAGATGTGCGGGAAAGAGCTGAATAAATCAAGATTTAAGGAAAAAAAAATGGATACGGTAGCGGCGAAAGGAGGGGGTCTCTATCTGGAAAAGCTCAACACCACTGCTAGGCAAAGGTATTTGGAGAAGATCAGAGATATGAAGGATATAGACCACTACGAGCTACCAGTGTTCGACTGGTGCAGGGATCTGGACTCTGCCACCCTGTACCTACATGCAGTTAGTTAACTATCTCGTTTTCGGCATAAGTTACTACACAGTGGAAGAATTCAAAAGCTTTAAGTCCTTTGACAGATATGGACAGTTTTGCTGTGGCTGGTTCAAGGTTTGGAGAGCTACAAACCTGATGACTGTGAAAACACTGTGGTGCTGTCAAAGGTCAGCCCGTGGATAGTTCAATGTTTATGTGTTGTAAACAAGGGGATAGTAATGATGAAATGGTAGTATCATTGTTTCATAGTCAATAGACAGCATCTTTTATGTTTTTGTTTCCTCCCTACATTCTTGTTCCATCTGTGAAGTGACGGGGGTTGGATTCTACTTTAGTGATGGTCTGGTTAGTGTGTTGGTGGGTTAGTGTGTGGGTTGTCGTACCAAATTCTACTCCCTGCCGAAAACTGCATCGCCAGCAGCTCCCGAAAGCAGCTCCCCTTCCTAAGTCAGCTAAAAAGAGGACAAAGTGCACCAAATTCACCCTGTCACACCAGAATAGCTCCAAATTTGAACTGCTAAAGTCATTTCATTCCTTCAGTTTCACAAGCTAATTCTTCTGATGGGGGATGCAGTTTTTGGCAGTACCCGGTGCCGAATTCTGCTCCCTGCCGAAAACTGCATCCCCAGCCGCAGGTAATGTAGTTTTCGGCAGTATCTGTTTATATTGTTATATATTTTGTGTGCTGTGTATCTAAGATTAAATTTTAGAAAATTTTATATACCTTACAGTTGCACATTCTTTAATAATAAACAGATGAAAAACCTAACTGCAATATTGTCCTCTTCATGGCTGACTTAGGAAGGGGGAGCACTTTTTGGCAGGGAGTACAATTCGGCACAACATGGGTAAGTGTAAATGCATTAAACTAGTCGGAAACCCAAAATAACGTACCTCCGGGTTTCTACGTTTGCTGTGTCAATCGCAGGAGTAACTGGAACAGTTTTAACGCAGCAGTGTGTCCCAGGCATCTACGATCGGACGGATTTTACAGACAATTTATGAAAGCAATGAACGCACTGCTGTGGGACTGTTGGCGCCTGTAAGGTCAAAATGGCGAAAAGGGGCGGGGACAGTGGTCGTTACGTCATCTCCTCAATCAGTCAAGTTTTTTATACCTGTCATATTCCTTGCATCCCCACTGTAATCATCTTCTCCAAGTGCAGAGTGACTCTCCACGACTTTATCTGGATGAATATCAACTTCGATGTCGATGGCCAGACACAGTATACATGATCTATCTTTGCAGCACAGTTTCACCTTTGGCACCAGGTTCACGATATCTACAACGTCATTCTCAGTGATCAGGAGGAACATTTCATTCTTCAAAGTGCAATCAGAGAGGCCCTAAGACGAAACACAGTATAAATGGAAAAAGAGAAAAACATACAGTTAATTTAAAGTGTGGCATTGAATTCAACATGACAGTAAATACAGGGTGACCCAAAAAAAACGGGAATTTTGAAGTGCATATTGGCAGACATGAGCAAGTGGCAGCACTGCAAGACAGTGACCTTGAGCAAGTAAACACACCCTCATTTTAGTAACCATTGGCGGCTGTGCGAGAATTGTTCGGTAACCGTGTGATCTCAAGATTTGGTAACGTTCCCTGGCCCCCTAGATCACCAGATTTGTCCGTTTGTGATTTTTTCTTGTGGGGCTATCTCAAGAGTAAAGTGTACACGACTCGACCAAGAACTCTGGATGAGTTAAAACATAGAATTCAGGATGAAATTCACAGTATCCCAGCTGAGATGTTGCAGCGGTCAATGAGGAATCTCAACAGCAGATTTCAAGAATGCATTCGTACAGAAGGACGCCATCTACAGGAAGTAATTTAAAAAAAATGAAAATTCCAGTATTACCTCCGCCAAGGAGGTTATGTTTTTGCCAGGGTTTGTTTGTTTGTTTGTTTGTTTGTCTGTCTGTTTGTTTGTCTGTCCGTTAGTGTGCAACATAACTCAAAAAGTTATGGACAGATTTGGATGAAATTTTCAGGGTTTGTTGGAAATGGGATAAGGAAGAAATGATTACATTTTGGTGGTGATCGGGGGTGGGGGGGGCCCACGGGGGGGGCCACTGATCAGCCTTGGCGGAGGTCTGCGCTCTCCGAGTGCTTCTAGTTGTTTCTTAAATGGCATGTTTTAAGGTTTCAATTACTATGAATAAAATATTTTTCTTCCATCACTCTTGGTTTTGTTGGATTGTTAAAAAGTTCCCGTTTTTTGTGTCACCCTGTATTTGCAGGGGCCAGTATGTAAATACTGTGCAACAGCTTCATTACTGAGAGTCATGTTGGCAGATGGCTACTGTTTGTCTGCTTTAAATCAAATGTTTGAGCACACTCTGTTAGTAAAGCAAGGAAATTAAACACCAGAGCTGGGAAATTAGTAGTGTTAGGAAATTAAAAGTTGAATCTGGGACTAAAATCAACAGGTGTTGTTCTGCAGCCCCGGAAATTTTAGCTGTATTTTAGTTTATCTAAACAAGAACCAGTGTCAGAGTAAACACATACCTGTGAACAAATAACGTCTTGATTGTCATATTCAGTCATCTCCAAGCTCCAAGCTGACATACACGAAGATAGTAAAACACACCATATGAAGGACTGTCCAAGACGAAACATTTTGCTTCAGGATGCTGAGAAATATCTAAGTCCTAGAGAATTTTTCTATAAATATCGTTCTCCATTAGTGATAGGAGAACCTTGTCTGACCAGTCTAGTGTTTTCAGTCTCATTATGACCTGAAGTTGACGATTAACTAAATTTCCCAAAAATGTACGCTGGCTGGCAACACAGGATGTTACCAAGGTTTCATTTTTGTTTGGACCTGGAAAAGAACAAACAAATGTTATGTTGTAGTTTTAATTTGACACTGATATGAATGAAACTCAATATGTGGTAAAACTGGTATTTGTCATTTTATCACAAAGTTTACTAAAATGCAGGAAGACAGCCTATTATGTCACGTTTACAGTAACTTAGAAAGTAATAACTGAGACCTGCATATAACACATTTTAACATTAAAGTTAAAACAGAACTATAACAAAACATAGGATAGGAATATCAATGTAACCTCTACAAATTAAAAATGTAATCTTAAACAGCTGCCATGTAAGGTACTTACTGTGTTAAATAATCCTTTTCAGGTAATCCATGGAGAGCATTCTCCCACAGCACCTCACATTATCACTGTAACTAAGAAATGTTTGAGTCATAAAAGTGCACGTCACTGTCATGTCTCAGGAGAGGCCCCTCCCTGCTCTCTCTCTCTCTCTCTCTCTCTCTCTCTCTCTCTCTCTCTCTCTCTCTCTCTAGTAAACTGCCTTTGATTTAGTCCCAACTTTGAATAAGGCCTTATCTACTTGTTAAAACACACACAATCCTTAAACTTCCTGCTGTGAATTTCTCATTACAGTATGTATCTACAGTGGTCAAAGTCCACTGCTTCTTTTTTTTTTGTAAACAAAATGACACCACCTTGGTTGCAGTAGGTTTACTTCTTTAACCTTTTGGATTTACTGTGGTGGCAACAATCTGTAACACGTAAAATATGTTGTTATGTATATTTTGCCAGAATAATACTTTTTCAGGTGCCAGTAAATTGCACCTTGTGAGACAAGTTTATTACCACTGTCGAGAAGAATCCACATACCTTTGACCAACACCGTGCAGTAACACAGTCCATTCACATAGTGTAGCACAATAAAATGTAGTTCACACAGTGGCTCAACTGGTTTGCCCACACTCTCGGGAACTGTTGTATGACAAAAGTGAAACAGAAAACCTACATGTGTACTTTGTTCACTGGTGTGACAGTTAATAGGCGCAGTGTATTTACATTGATTGTTGTTTTTCTATAGACGCCCCTGAGGAACTGGTATATTTACTCTGCTGCAGTTTAGAATAACAGTAATTTCATTGCATAACGTTCATTGTTGGCTTTAAAAAATCAAACATGTTTAACTTAAGATGCTCTGCATTTGTTAACACTACTGAATAACTGTAAAAATTAAAAACTACATAGGTTTATTATGTATGATTTCACTCTCTGCTAAGACCAGTTGTCCACTTTTCCTGTCATATCACTATATTTATTAAACCACAAATTATGATCTACATTTTCTTCTTTTATAGTTCCTGACTCGGTCAAGACCACTGCTGTAACTCTGTCACGACTTTTCTAGTGTTTTTTAATGATTAGCCTTTAAGATCATTGCAATGAATATTTGAAATGTAAAACGTTTTTCAAGCTCATGAGTCATCACTTACTCGCCCCTTCCCACATACCATTCTATATACAGTGGCTGTCATAATGTCCCTGCTGTGTATCTTGTCTGATGTTGTTTTTCTCAGTCTTACTCTTCCTCAGTCTTTTTGTCAACCCTTCATAGCTTAGTCTTATCTCAGTCTGACTAAATTCTGGGTCCCACAATGCATTATCAAAAGTAATGACTATTGTTATGTCTGAATGAACCCCCTTAAACAAATTAATGAAATATGCACAAAAAAATATGTACATATACTATATACATGGTTTTAACACTACAAAATGGCAAATTCACTTTATAGTAGACTGTAAGATGTACTAAGTAGTGATTGATCTCAGACACAGCCCTTGGCTTGCACATTAGTTTCCGTTACCAATTGCACAATACACTTTTGTATTTTATGCTAATTACTGTTGCTCAATTCCAAAGCTATTAGTTGTGATGCAAAATTGCAAAATGTCCGAAATCTCTGTTTAATGCTCACTACTGAGTGAACTTTGTTTTAATACAGGGAAATAAAGGACTGATTCACAAACTACTACTATTATTTTCTCCTTTTGATTTATTTACTGCCATTAAAAGCAAAAAAACCCTCCCATGTAAAAAAAAAAAAAAAAAAAGAAAAAGAACTTAAAAATTAAAAGTGAAAAACGTTCTTTAAAAAAATCATCATTCTTTCATGAAAACTGGTGCAGTAGTTTTTGTAGAAGTCTGCTGAAAGTTGGACAGGTGCTGCAGTGATCGCATAATGTTCTTGGTGAAGATACTAGACAAACACATAAGTCTTCATGTGTGAAAGCATATTTGAACAAAATGAAACAGAGGCATTATCCAAACAATCCTTTGGGTAAATATTAGACCATAAACTTAATACAAAACAACCAGACTCCTGGGATACTATTTATTTATTTATCTTTGCAACAGGTGGTAAACTTCCTATGCCTGATGTTTCAGTGTTTGCCTATTTTTTGTTAAGATGGTGTCATTTAAGGTGTGCCAGTATAGCTCCCAGTTACAGGGCTGTGACAGTGAAATGGTCCAGGGGTCTCTGCAGAACTGACTCAGCAGACGTGAGCCAACAGTTCAGTGATGGGGGGGATGCCACACTGTAATCAGCAGCATGGGATCTGCAAAACAAAAAACAAAGAAAGCAGCTTTGTATCTCAGAATAAGAACAGGATGTATGTAGGACGTTGACACTTTAACTGTAATCTTAGAATGCACAATCATGCTGTTACTTTTTCACACTAAGAACAGACTCCGAACTGTACCTGGTAACATTAATCTCCTGGTCGTTGATCTTTACTTTTGTTACAGACTGTTGCACTTCCTCACGAGCTTCTGGCTTTAAAACTGGAATCACAGACACATAGTAAATCAATGCCATGTCCTTTAATTTAATTATACAAGTCATAATTATACTCCTATTATTATATATTCACAAACCTAAAATTCCCTCCGTGTTGTTGTCCGATGGCACCTGTCTTAAAACCGGCCAGAGGAATTGTTTTCCAGCTGTTTCATGAAGTAAGATGACCAGACGTGTCTCTCCAACAGTAATATCTGTCTCCTTGTCCCGTTTGATCACAGTCGCTCTAAAAATACACAACATGTCTTAACTGTTTGACGTTTTCTTATTAGACATGCACTAATTTTTTCCGCCAGTATTAATATCAACATAAAAGATATCTTTTGACCAATTGCAGTGGCAGATATTTATTTTCAACTGTAGTGTTATATTAAAGGTTTTTTATTTATTTATTTTGTTTTATTTATTTTATTTTAATACACAGAGTGTATGTTTCAGTCTGTGTTCATTCAAAACATAGCACGATGACTTTAAAATGTTTTTTTTTTTTTAATTCATAGAGAAGATTTCTTTGTTTACTGGCAGATAAATAACAACACATACAAAATAAGGAAAATTAAGTAAAATCAGTATTGGCATCAGCAATTGACCAAAATGTCATTTTAAACATCACTAATGGTATAGGCCAAGAATTTTACAATCAGTACATTCCTATTCTTCTATTCCATTGTATGTTTCTATCTCAGAGCTTTGTCTTTGTTCTGTTGTTACACCAACATGAACAAAGAGCTCCTATGACATTTAATCCATGTAAACCTATTCCTTCATGCAGAGGTGCACCTTGTTTATTTTACATCACCTTCCAGCAGCGATGTTATCCTGTCCTGCGTAACGTGTGGATATCTGTCCCTCTCTAACAGTGAATCCACTGGTGTCGACCTCAATAGTCAGGTTAGTTTGGAAGTGGATGACAATCCTTTGAAAGCCTCCATTTGGTGCTGAATCAAGCTCACCATTCACAGAAAGTTCTAGTACCCACAACAAAAAAATGACGGATATATGGAATATTTAGTTTTAGATTATGCATTATTTAGCAACATTTTGGTAAAGACCTCAAAGAAAAGCATTACTGACGCCAGTTGGGATGGTGGAGAAGTTTAAGACGGGTGTTTGAGACATCAAAGCATAGTGGAAGGGACAGATGCTCGGCTTTTGTTAAAAACCTGTGAACAGGGGAAACTAGAGAAGAAAACAGGCATAAGACAACAACAGACACATGGTACTCTCTGCTCTTGTTTAATTCATGTCTTTCCAATGAAAAATGAAGTTGTGTCTTTCGTGGCACAGAAATCTTTGTGTTTAACATGAATTCACATTGAAATTTACAGAGCAAATGTCCATCTGCATGTATGTTTAAGCAATGAATTAATATGTAGATATATGATGACAATAATTATTTACTTTATTTCCAGAGACAGGTTTATTAAATACTAATTGTTTAAATGGTTTCAGTGCAATACTTTACCAGGAGGTGTTGGTACAGGAGGTGGCGTTTCGATAGCTGTGTTTGATATCATAGTGGCAGCTACAACTTCATAATCCATATCATATGCCACTGTAGACAAATAAAGATAGTTAACATGAAGTTGTTTTTTTTTTGCTTTTTGGTTGTTGTTTTTTTTTTCTTTTTATGAGCTCATTTTGGATGTAGTAGTCTGAATGGGTCTGTTTAACATATGAATATATTAAATATATTATATAGAGATGTAAATTTATAATATCTCATCAGATTAGGATTTGCAGGCAGATGTATTTGCTCCCTGGAGGCTTCTTGATCTGAACAGCAAAAATATAACTAAAATATTGGATAGATACTCTTCTACATGAAGCTCATATAAACTGGATACCTCATGTAACTTTGTGAAACTCCATGGCTTTACTTGCCATCCAGTGGCCAACGTACCAAGATGCCTACATCTGATCTATTGCTCTGTGATAGTACACTTTGGGCTGGATCTACTAAGATCCCAATTTGCATGTACTAATTTGTGTGTTCTAATTTGCGTGCGCAATGTAGAATTTTGCGTGTGGGGTTGAACCATGGTTTGTAGGTGATTTACTAAGATTGCCTGCGCAAATGACAACAGGTGCAAAGTCTTGGAGACCACCCTATGTAAAAGAGGATTTTGCGTGCACTACTTGTTGTTGTCATGGAGACAATACGCTGTAAAAACTGTTCTGGGATACACCAGCACTAATGGTAACAGTGTGCTGGAATGATCCAGATGCAAGGAGATGTAAGGTTGCGAGGAGTTTTGTCATAGAAGGTATGGTATGACTCCTCCTTGTGACTGGCCCTAAACCATCCCCTAGTTCATCCAGAAGTTCTAAAATGCATTGCTGGGCAGCGATTCATTTTAAATTGCTTTTGGGTTTGATAAATCACTTTGCGTGTGCTAAATTAATATATTTACATTTTCTCCTCCCAGCACATGCACAATTGAGTGTAAATGCCCCATATTGCATATTCATTGTGGCAGATGCGCTATTTTGCACCTTTGAAAGATGTAACCCTTAGTGCACACTGTCAGTAAATCAATTTGTAATTTTTTTGTGCATGTGTAATGAGTTTTCACGTGTTTTTATACATGCAAACCTTGACTAGATCCAGCCCAGTGTTGCAGCTGCAGGTTACATTATCTCAAATGCAGCTTTATCAAACTGGCTAATATAAGTCCTCATTATGAATGCTGATGTGTAAAGTCTGCCTTGGTCACATTGCCAATTCAAATAATATTAACACTGGGTTGTTACAGATATACAGTACAAGATACAGACCAGACAGATCAGGTGGACCAGGCAGACCAGGTCGACCAGGTGGACCAGATGCTTTAGAAAGAGAACGCATCAGTTAATGACAGTCTCTAAGGAGCTCTCTCACTCTGTGTGTGTGTGTGTGTGTGTGTGTGTATACATATATATATATATATATATATATATATATATGTATATATATATATATATATATATATATATATATATATATATATATGTATATGTATATATATACATATATATATGTATATATACACACACACACACACACACACACACACACACATATATATATATATATATATATATATATATATATATATATATATATATATATATATATATATATATATATATATATACAGGGTGGGGAAGCAACATTTACAATGAACATTTAGTTGTTTTTTCTCAGCAGGCACTATGTCAATTGTTTTGAAACCAAACATATATTGATGTCATAATCATACCTAACACTATTATCCATACCTTTTCAGAAACTTTTGCCCATATGAGTAATCAGGAAAGCAAACGTCAAAGAGTGTGTGATTTGCTGAATGCACTCGTCACACCAAAGGAGATTTCAAAAATAGTTGGAGTGTCCATAAAGACTGTTTATAATGTAAAGAAGAGAATGACTATGAGCAAAACTATTACGAGAAAGTCTGGAGGTGGAGGAAGCAACAAAAAATGTACTAAAGCTTTTATTAAAGCTCTCAAATCCAAAATCCTAAAGGATCCAACCAAACCCATGAGAAAAATGGCAACTGAACTTGAAATAGACGACAAGACCGTTAGAAACGCAGTAAAATATGATTTGAAGTTAAAATCTTACACAAGAACACCAAAACACTTGTTGACAACAGCTATGAAGGAAAAGAGATTGGAAAGGTGCAAGAAAATTATTACATGGTTCAAGAAAAAGTCCTCCATTGTAACGATCTTTTCAGATGAAAAGATCTTCACTGTCGTTGCTGTTCTGAACCGCAGAAATGACAGATTTATCACAAAATTGAAAGCTGAGGTTAAGGGGACATTCAGAACGAAACATCCTGCTCAAGTTATGGCTTTTGGTGTTGTGGCTTCCGATGGAAAGAAAATGCCTATAAAATTCTACAAAGCTGACGAAAAAAATCAATGTTAATACTTACTACAAGACTCTGAGATACCAGGTATTGCCATGGCTTAAAGCAAACTACCCAGATGGTAATTATGTATGGACACAGGATGGTGCTCCAGCCCACACAGCTAGAAAAATACAAGATTTCTGTAAATCCAACTTTAGCAATTTTTGGGAATCATGTTTATGGCCGCCTTCTAGCCCAGATCTAAACCCTCTGGATTATGCTATTTGAGGCGTTTTAGAACATGCTACCAATAGAACATCACACAGCAATGTCGACTTTCTTAAAGATACTATTAAAGAAGAATGGGAGAAGTTGTCACCCGAATATTTGAGGAACACTTGCGCAAGTTTCAGGAAGTGTGTGAAGGCAGTTATTGAGAAAGAAGGAGGACACGTAGAATAAAAACATTTTCTATTATGTCAATTTTCTTGTGGCAAATAAATTCTCATGACTTTCAATAAACTAACTGGTCATACACTGTCTTTCAATCCCTGCCACAAAATATTATAAATTTTGCTTCCCCATCCTGTATATATATATATATGTGTATATACATATATATATATATATATATATATATATATATGTATATATGTATATATATATATATATATATATATATATATATACATATACATACATACATACATACATACATACATATATATATATATATATATATATATGTGTGTGTGTGTGTGTGTGTGTGTGTGTGTATATATATACACACACACACACATACATACATATGTGTGTGTGTGTGTGTGTGTGTGTGTGTGTATGTATGTATATATAAAAATTACTCATGTGCAATTGGGAAATAAGGTGAGATACCGTAACCGCTGCCAAATGGGCGCCATCTACCTCCACCTCCACGACCAGCTGCACCTACACCTGCACCTGCTACAATCAAAAACACAGACATTATTGCTAGTCAATGAAGTTTCATGTTTGCTGTTTTTACAGAATAAAAATATTTTTTGATCTATGTCAGATTTTTTAATTTAAACTATTTTTAACTGAAACACTGAATAGTCCAGCATTAAGTAGTTGACTAAAAAAAACACTGTATTATTATACTGTAACTATATACTGCAAAGAAAATTACTCACTTCCTCCACCATAACCAGGAGCAAACCTGGACAGGCGACTACCTCTAACATATAATTACCATATACTGAAGTTTCATGTTCACCATTTTAAAGGAACCCAATATTTTGGATTGGGCTTATATCACAATAAGTGTAGGCCTATGTGTGTGTTAGGTTTAATTTGAAAGGAAGATAATATATATTATATAACAGTTTTTTTTAAGGTAACCTGAACCCTGATGTGTTTGCATAAAGATTTGGCTGTGATTCACCCATCATGCCTGGTGCCAACAGTACAAGCCTGTGGGGGCAGTGTAATGTTCTGGGGATGTTTCAGTTGGTCCGGTCTATGTTCAGCAACATTATATGTTCAATAAGTCAGCTGCCTACCTGAATGTACTGAATGACCACGATTGAACATCATTGGAATTTTTCTTCCCTGATGAAATGGTATATTACCAGAACCAACATTTTGTGTGTGACTTTTTTCGTTGCCGGAGAATGTGTAATATTGTTTACTTGCAGGTCCTTGACTGTGATGATCAAGTCTTTCTCCTTCCTTGGGTTTATGAAGTACATCTGTTCTTTCACCTGGGGGCTTGGTGACCACCATGGATGTAAGTGGAGTCACAAAGCTGTACTTGAGTGATAACTCCATGGCTTCTTTCTTCACCGTCTCTTTTTCAGGTCCAGATAATTGCAGCCTGTTTGGAAAAATATTACTTAAAATCAAAACATACAACATAGAACATCAGATTCTATTTCTGCAACTACATCCCACTATAACTTACACACTGAACTGTTACATTGAAAAACAGGCAAAGGTTTTATCAGTAATCTTGCCAATGAAGACCCAGTGCACTAAGAATATAGAGACTTTTAAAATCACACTCACTCTTTCTCCAGAAGTTGTTTGACTGTGAGGTAGGCCCAGACCCTCTGGATGCGGTTGTCGGATATTGTCCCAGTTAATTCCACTGTGACGTCGGTGTTTGTAAATGTCATTCTTGTATTTCTCTGTCATAATGTCATAAATAATGTTACTTAACACAGTGGCTTTCATAAACCCTTTCGAACGTGAGAGCACATACAGTGAACATGTGTTCCTTACAGAGATGGCCAGAACTTGTGGAGTGAAGGTTTCAATGTTGTTGTCAGTGATCTGACCGGCTACCACAATCTCAGAGCCATTATAATACTGACTGAAGTTAGTCTGGGTTAGATTAGTCCCACCAATATAGATCATCGTCACATCAGTCAACAGTGGAGTGGCCACCTCTTCATAGAAACCCTGATGACATATGAACACTGATATGAGTCCTCTGTCCAGTCAGCACTGGTTCATGAATAGAAATGTGGCGAATTACAGAATGTACAAAGATTTTACAACATTTAACCACTTTGAAATACCTTCAATTGCAAATCAGCATCAGAGTCTTCATAAATCCGCCGTGCCACACCATCGTTCTGCAGTGACATGCTCTCAAGGAACTCAAAATTGACATCAAAACCAAATCCAAGACAGTAGAGGGGGAATTTACTTGCGATGGCCTTTTTTACATTTGATTGTATTCTTTCACGATTTGTCTCTCCTGCAAAGGTACAAGACGTGTTTTAAAAAGGTATCTCGTGATTTTCAGTGGAGAAAAGTAGAAAAATGGCCTCCGTTGCGTTCCTTTAGTTAGTTTTGCACATGCATATGTGTATTTTTTTTATTCATTCATTCATTTTCTGAACCCGCTTTTTCCTCACTAGGGTCACTGGAGCCTGTCCCAGCTACTTATGGGCAAAGGCAGGCTACACCCTGGACATGTTGCCAGTTCATCACAGGGCTGACACAGAGACAACAAGAAAAGTACTCGGTTCCCCAACCTTCTTGCTCTGAGGCACAAGTGCTATCCACTGCACCACCATGTCGCCCTCTGTTGTTTTGTTTGTGTGTTTTTTTTAAGGTTTTTTTTAAAGTGTATAATAAATACTAACCGGATGTTGGGTCTCCATCAGTGAGGAGTATAAGGATAGATGCTGAACCTTCTCTTGGATGTGCATTCAGCATTCGTGCACCTTCTAGCACCGCTCTATTAATGTCTGTGGCTGAAATAAGATAAAACAAAATGTTTTACCGAGGAGATTCTTAGGCCACATATTCATAGGCCAAAAATAATTGCTGAAGGATCTCACATCCTCTGTCACGAATATTCCGTGCAAATTCCTTGGCACTTCCCACATTTTGCTGGTTTGCTTGAACAAGTTCTCGTTTCCAATGAAAGATGTTACCATCAAAAGTGATGAGACCAAAAAAATCTTCTTCTGCCAGATCATTCAGTATATGGATTAAAGCTATTCGGGTCTGGAAGAAAAATACAAAAACATTCACAAATCAGGAGTAGATCTTTTATTGAAGAAATAGAAATACATTTTTTCAAGTTAGACAAACATTACTTGAAATTGAAATTTTATTAAGAGAAAAACTTATAATGTTCAGACACTTTACCTGATGTATTTTTCTGCCGCTCATGGAACCACTTTGGTCAATAACAAAAACAACATTTTTTGGAATGCGAGTCAGACTAGATGGAGCAAAATGATGAACAAAATACCCAGCAGATGCCTTGAAGGGAGTTCAAAGAACGTTTGGTTAGAAAACAGAAGAGACGAGAGGATATTGGCATATGATATGTGACAAAGAATGGTATATGTACCGTGATGTCTCCTAATGTGGTGTCCCTGTTGACATCATAAACAATCACCAGATCTCCATTCATACCCTGCTCTCCACAGCTGTCACATGTTTTCTGTTGATCTTCTGTTGGGTAGAAATAAACCCACGCCTAGAAAAAGGATAATTCGTGTTTTAAAGAGTGTTGACCAACACCAAAAATAGCAATAACCTTATACAGTAAAATAAGGTCAGAAAATGGATGAAAAAAATGAAGTAAAAAAAAAAAGCATTAAATGCCAATTCATTTCTACTGGACTGTGTCGCTGGAGAACTAGTGGGAGGTCACACAAACAGTAACAGAGCACATTAGAGGATTGTACATATTGCATATACTCTAAGACTTAAGTAAATAAAAAGAGAGGTTAGTTGAATACTAGTCTAAAATCTGCATTACAGCTATTGACTATAAAAATAGTGGATGAAGCCTCTGTGTCATCACCCACTGGTTTGTGAACTGTTGTTGTGAAGGTCTTTTGGAAAAAACAAAACACTTAACTGCCCAATTTGCACTGGAAACCCAGTTGTTCCACATAAGAATAGTACTATCTGACACATGTATTCCAAAATAAAATATGTGCTGCACAAGGGGCAAGGACCTTGGCTCCAAAATGAAGCCAATGTAAAAGTAGCTTAAACACATACATTCAAAATAAACAAATAAATAAATATATAAAATATGGAGCCCTAACCCTGCCACAAATTATTTCTCAAAAACTGCAGTTGTATTTTTTATTGTTTTTGTTTGTTTGTTTGTTTGTTTGTTGTATTGGATAAAGTTATTTTGTAATTTCCCCTCAGGCTGACTGAAATGCTGTCAGCTCACCAGCCGACATTAACCACTGTTAGCTTGTTGGCTATTGAGAGTTAAATGATGGAAAAGTAATTGATTAAAAAACACCACACATGCTATGATGTGACATCCTAATATAAACCTTAATGTTAAACCTGAACACAGATGAGTTATATAAATATTCACTCCATATACTTGTCGTGAAAAGACAAATTAGCTGTAAAGACCAAATCCACTTTTGTACCAGGTTGTAAATATGTTTATTTCAGCCTGAGGTTGGGTATTTTTACACAGGGGTTCACAGGAATAGAATCTCTTTTGAAGTCAACCTGATGTGGACATTCAAGAAATAGTATTTTGGCTCACTCTTCACCCACAGAGTTTGCTGACTGATTACAACACACTCTTACCTGTTTGTCTGCAAGTGTTTTGGTGATTGCGTTTCCCAGAGCTTTGGTGCTCAGTCCTCCTTTAACTTCCAAGAAATTAATGCCGGCTTCCTCATGGATGTACACATCAACCTGTGTTAGAAAATATGAAATAATATTAAACAAATTAAATATATACAATTAAATGATCTTGATCATTAACAACATTGTTTTCTTAAACCTCAGTCACTGAATTATTCCAACATGACCAACCTTGAAATCTTTAACAGGCTGCATGGGCCGAGCATGGATTTGGAGCTCATATTTACCGAGCTTACGTTTCAGCAGCTCCTCATACGTGAGTTCAAAGGTCACCTTTTTGTGAGCAGCCACATTCACAGAGGTCTTAAACTCCTCTAGGGTCCTCCCAACAGAACTACAACAGAAATCATTATTCCCATTCTGTGAACATTGAGATTTCTGTTTGAACTGCATGGGTTTTAACTCTATCTTTGTACCTGACAATCCCTGCACTTTGGCCTCGGGACACAGCCTCAGTGTACTGCTGCTGAGCCTGCTCCTTAGCTTTCACAACACCATCGTACACTTCCCCATCCATAAACCTAAAGAGAACAAGCTTTGGTTATACTGTATGTATGTGCTCCTGAACAGCTCATGTTTCCTCAGTGTTTGACGTCTAATGATGCTTAAACGTGAATGGACAACACCAACATTTCACACCCACATTCTGAATTTACTGATGAAGGCGTTCTTTGGAATACGAACATGGAACTCAATTTCCTTTGACTCGTCCATACGATTGGCCACACGGCTGGTGATGACAGTGGTGGCATAACGACTGCTCACTGTAGAGTTGATGTGGAAGCTGTAGATGTCCCAGTCGTCCTGAGCAAACACAGCAAACACATTTCACAATAAAGAAAACAGTTTATTTGATTGTGTTGGCTGTTGATTGATTTTCCTTGCTCTGACCAAAGATCAACTGATAGTAAAAAAAAAAAAATTGTTGGAGACATGAGTGAAATTTAATTGGTCTGACAGCAGAAACACCCAGTTGATTTCCTTTTTTTTCTTACCTTGTAGTTGAATTTTAAATGGAAATAACTTGACAAATATTCCCATGCACCTAATGTGTTAAAAAGACAGCAGCTTGCACACACAGTAGTATGGCTATATCTTTATAGACAGTCCATTAACACCCATTCCCTATGTCCTTATACTAACCTCAACCCTAAAACCAAGTCTTAATTCTCAAAAATCAGTTTGCAGACTTTGGTTTTGTTCTCACAGTGACAGCAGGTCCCCCTGGTATTCCAAACTCTACATTATTCAGTCACTTCAAAATCCATGGGATATAAAAATAAATACACAAATACACTCACAGTTACGTCATTTTATGTAACTGCTTGGCCCAAACTCTTACCTTAATCTAACTCAACCTACCCCCTGAAATATACTTTTTGTTGGCCAAGTACCCCAATTCTCACTTCAGCATTTCTGAATGAAAAAAATTAGGCAAAATTTGTTCCTGTGCCAAAGGTGTCTCTTTATATTTTCAAAATTTGTAAACAAACAACATATATTTAACTGTAATATATAAAAAATAACATTTTTTTTTTTAAAGTCAATTTTTATGCAACAATAAATTGAAAAGTGCCCTTTCATTGTTAAGAAAAATAAGTAAATTGGTCATTAATTAATAAATGAATCTTTCATCAACAAAAAATAATTACTCAGCCACTCAAATAAAGTCATGTTGAATAATCTAAAATAGAAATGTTCGTAAAATGTTTCCAAAGCTTAAACAAGATGACTGACAATAAAACTATTATATGAATGCATTTATTGTGTTTTATATTTCAGCATTAATTCTTATTATTTATTTTGTTTTCAGTACATGATGACTTATTTAATGTATTTTAACTAAAAAAAAATTCAAGTATCCCTTGGGCGTCTTCCAAGTACCCCTGGGGGTATGCATACCCCACTGTGGGAATCTGACCTAACTGTACCGTAAGCCGAAACACACTCAAACACAAGCCTCTAATACGTTACCAGTGTAAGTGTCCTTTGCAATGGGATAACAATTGTTTCCTCACCTTGTTTGGTAGTGTGGTGACCACAGCCAGCAGCACCCCTAGGAGGGCGATGCTCACAGCAGCTCTCTCCATGACGACACCCTCCAATATGAGTCCAGGCAGCTGAAACTGTCTTTTAACCTCTGACAGACAGGGACAGCACATGTGTACACAGGGCAAACTCTGCTTTCTCTCACTTCAAAAACACCTCCCCAAACATTTTCTACTGCTGGGAATCAAACGCACAGCAAAGGACAATCAATATGATACAGTTCATGGGAATTAGTGCCTTAAAATTGTTTGCCTCTGCTAACCACTCAAGCAGCACTTTACATCCATATCTGTCAAGACTCATACAGTATGGCTGAATCCCAATTCACCCCTTGGCCCTCCCCCTTACCCCCAACCCTCCGTTTTGCGCGTACACGTGAAGGGGTAGTGTGGTCCTGATTCTCGATTATTCAGAGGGGAAGGGCTAAGGCGGAGGGCAGTATAGGAATCACAACAGAGATATTTCAGGACCACACTACAAATGGAGGGGTAGGAGAAGTTTCCCATAATTCTGTTCGAACTGTTGGCAAGATGGAGGTAAACATAGCCAAAAAGTGCAGCAGTGTGATGAAAGAAACACACAAATGTACGTATTTTCTTCGTAAACAACTTAATCTTTTGATCGACCCTTAAATGCGATTTCAATGTGTTATAGACCGCATTTCTGCGGTTTATAGTTGATTGCTGCAAAAAGATGACCAAAACCCATGCAACAGAGACGGTTACAGCTACTGACGGCATGGGGAATACTTTTGTAAAAAAAAAAAAAAAAGTTATTGCATCTGTTAATAGCGGCATCAATGATTTTCTACCACATTAATATGTATGATTACCATGAGAAGCATACTGTCTTCATTTGTAGACTTTTAACCTTTTATCGGGCAAGTGAATTCTTCATTAATTAAAGTCCACAGGCCCACCTTCAACCCTATTTCTGATGCTGCATTTCAGAGTCCTGGGAGATGGGAAGTTTCCAACGTTCAACTCAGTAAAATGCACTGGAACACCTTTCCAAGCCGGAGGTCCTGTTGTGGGAGTTTCCCGTCAGTCAAAATCAAATGAAGACTATATTCTGACACTAATTTACCGTAACTGAATACTAAGTCCTATTTTAATAGAAGTTAAAAAACTTAACTATACTCTATTACTAAGTGGTGATCTGATACAGACACTTCTGCATCAAAGATGAGCCGAGCCAGTCAGTCTTCAGAGCCTTACCTGTGTTTATTCATGAAGCACACAAAGTAAACACACGGGACGGTTCTCCGGAGAAGAGCCGACGTCGTTCTGAATTCACAAGCTTTTATACCCTTTTTCCCATCCTTCTAGAAGGTTCAGGGTGTTTTTCCACTTGCAGAAACCATCCCACGGTTTCTATCACCCCCGGAAGCTCCCCCCATTAAGACCATCTTTGGTCAGGCACATCTGTGCCATTTACCCTACTTGCTGCATACCACACTCGTTCATTTTGGTCTTCTTATCACTTGTTTTGTTTCTTTTTAAATTAAGTAATGCAGCTGAGTCACTAGATGGTCTGGGCGTACTGCCCAGAAGTTATTAAGCCAGCACCAACCCGGCCTACCATGGTCAACATGGTTTGCAGGGTCAGCAGCCGGTCACGGAACTTCATACCACAACCAGCAGAGAATCTTCCTTTCACAATTATTTACAAAAGCTTGCACCTGCAGAATCATCAGCAGGGCCTTCTTCCATGAAAAGACACATGCAGGGCCTTCTCCAAACAGTGTCTCTTTACATTATTTACCTTATTTTATTTTCTACCTTATTTTATTTTCTACAGTCCTAGATGCAAAGTGGGGCCAGTTTGAAGTACCCCGACCTCACCACAAACTACATCGTGATGTCAACACAATAATGGTGGCACACAGTGTGCAAGTTCACAATGAAAAAAATCTTCACAATGTATAATTAGTTCATCCATCATTTTGCTTCTTCCGTCTCGTTTGCATATATGATTACACTGGACCGTCGACAGTCAAAATGCCTCTTCAGTAACAAAGCAAATAGGAGCTTAGATCTGTGATCTCCATGTTTGTTGTTTATGTTCAACATGGATCACCTGGAATACTTTGAGGTAGAATGTAGTTAACTCCAAGTGAGATATTTTCTACCTCCCAGGACTCTGGAATGCAGCATGAGTAATGACACCAGAAAGGTTGTTTTGAGCGCTGGCCCTTTAAATGCAAATGAGCCACTTCATGCCCCACCCCCTTCAGGTTGTTGGCTGTGCTGCTCTGTCCTGTTCATCCACTGGTGTTCATTAATACAGCCAACAACTGAACATTTTAGGTAATCAGCTCGAAGTTTGGACATAGTTTCAGTTTGGACTACAACCGCTGCTGCTGAAAAACAACTATGGCGTACTTAGAGAAATGTTCGTCAGAAGTCTTGACCTTACATGTCATGTCATGATGCAACTAGTTATATACACACAACAAATTAAGAAGGAATTAAAACAGGTTGTAGAAATCCACTTGATTTTTGTCAAAATGAATCTAAACATAGCTTTGCAGCACCTGGAGGGTTCAAATTCAAACTTTTTGAACTATTAGGGTCCAAATACACAAATAAATGTACCACAGACTAATAAAGTGGGTTTAGCAAAATATGACCCCTTTAACTTGATACAAGACAACCATAAATTTGGGTTACTATTTATTTGGTACATGTTAGCAACAGGTGGTTATTCCAAACCATGAGGACTCAAAGTCCTTCTGGAACCAGCAGAAAACACACAGATGGAGGTTGTTCTTCCAGGAGCTGTGGAACTCCATGGCGATCCCAGAGGTCATACAGAGACAGAACCCCTGTGGTCTCTGTGAAGGAAGTACCAGTGGTCTGGAACTCCACTACCACGACAGCAGCACTTGATGGACACGAGGGGGTTCTGTCTCTGTATGACCTCTGGGATCACCATGGAGTTCCACAGCACCTGGAAGAACAACCTCCATCTGTGTATTTTCTGCTGGTCCCAGAGGGATCCACAGTCAATAGAACCAAATCACTGAAGGACATTGAAGCAAATGGAGCTCAAGCTCCACGTCTGGCCCCAGTCGAACCTCATGCCTTAACCGCGACCCAAGAAACACAATTCATACTGAACCGTGGATGACCTGTACCATCCCTATTGTTCACCACTTTTAATGGTTATACTTAACCTCCTGAGACCCAGCAATGCATTTTTGTCCTCTGTAGGGGACAGAAGTTTGACAGTTTTACTTAAAAAAAAATGTTGTCCATTGCAAATGACATTCCATTAAATAAATAAATAAATAAATAAGAATAATTTCAAAAATGTATCTGAAAAAACTGTTGCATTCTGCAGTTTCCAAATAAGACAACTGTTTAATGTAAAAAAGCTAAAAGATTTTCACTTTCCTGGGTTTCAGGAGGTTAATATACAGCCGACAGGTGACCGTAGGTCTACTACCATACTTAGTACTCTGTCTCTGGGCACTGAGCAGGCCCGGACTGTCTAATCGGGAGGACCGGGACAATTCCTGGTGGGCCGGTGAAATATTTAGGCTGCGAGGGCCGGAGTTCACTTTAAATATGTATTTAATATTTTATTTATTTATTTATTTATTGGGGGCCGGTGTTCAGTCATAGCACTGAGTTGATTACGTAATCTGCAGCCGCTGTTCCTGGGCCCCACCCCCTCTACTAGCCATCTGTTTGTTTTCTTCCTCTTTTTTGCAGACACACCATGACCTGACGTAATCTGTCCTTGCATACGGTTAGTAGCTCTGTACTGTAGCTGTGGAGCATATACCATCTGTGCTCTGTAGGCTGTCCATGGTCAGCTGTGTTTGCTGTTTGAAACATGGATAATAGAAAGAGCAAGGGTGGTGTGGAGAAGGCAAGAATTAAAAAGAGGAAAGCTCTGGAAGCAAACTCAGCCAAATGTGCCAAAATCGGCAACTTTTTCCACAAAAACTACCTCCCGGTTGGAAACTAAGGACAATGAAATGGGTAAACCACCTTTCAAGTTAGTTAACTATCGAGTCAGTGAACTGTGTGGCATTGTGGCGTGGAACATAATGTTATGTAATTTAAATAATAGTATGATGCGACGCCACAGAACTGGGAAACTTTGTCTTGTAGCTCCTCAGAGTCAGAAAGCAGATCCAGCAGCAGACACCAGCCATGAGCCCACAAGTCCAGAGTGGGCAGGTAGGACTGCTCAGAGAGGGAAGATTATTAGAATAAATAGACTACAATGAAGAGTATGGTGTAGGTCTGTTCAATATGAAAGGTGCTCTGAGATGCTCCAGGATTCAGCACTACATGAATGAAACTGACACCAAGGCTTTGAAAATAGAAGATTTGTGCTGAGAATTATGACCATTTTTAAAATGTGTTTTAGTGTCAGAAGCAGAGCCAGGAGCCAGTAGTGATGAGGGGATTGTTCCTGTCAGGATGGAAGGAAAAGGTGAGCTGTTGGAACAGACTGTGTGAACAAGCATTAGTTCCAGTAAAACCACTTTCTAGACCCAAACCATAGTACTGGCCTATTTTATTTTTGATCATTAGAAGTGAGACAGTAAATACACAAAGCCCACAACTGAAAGGCAATAGCATGAAGTAATATTAAATAAGCCTGCTGTAGCGTTCGACATCACGCAGCAGTCTATCGTGTCAGTTACCAATCGTGGCTCATTAGCATAGGCTAATATTCACGGGAGAAAAGAAACACAGACCGCTATCCATTTTGGTCAGGGAAAACTCACAGACCGTTTTATTCTGCGCATGCTCATAACATTCCAGTTACGCAGGTGAACGCGCTTTTGTGTGACATCATCACGCACGCTATTTTAACATGGCTTTGTAACCATATTAACAGAATATGCTTAACACTCCCACTCAAAGACATGTTTATAGCTCTCTATACTGGTAAATAAAAATAAAGTACATATTTCCAAAAATGAAACATTTGGTATACTGGCAGTGTTCTGAAAACCTCAAAAAAAAATTACATGTGACAGTTCACATTCCTCTCCAAAATGTACTTACATACGTCAGTTCCTATTATTCTCCAAACAAATATCCCTTGAACCTCTCAAATTTTGTTTTTGTCACTGGTTTGGTACAGACATCTGCTACCATATTCACAGTAGGGCAGTATTCTATGAAAATTTTCCCTTCTCTGTGTGCAGACCGTACAAAGTGGTATTTTATATCCACATGTTTGCTTCTTTGCCTGCATACTGGGTTCTTAGACAAAGCTATCGCCCCCTGGTTGTCTTCATATATCTTGACAGGTACATGTTGATTACTACTATCTATCCCTTTCAACAGTTGTACAAGGTACATACTCTCTTGAGTAGTGGCTGCTAGTGCCATGTATTCGGCTTCGCAGGTGGATAATGCCACCGTAGGCTGTTTTCTACTCTTCCATGATATGACTGGACCATTTTGAGTTAAACTGAAACAGTACCCAGTTGTGCTTCTTCTATCATTTTTATCAGCTGCCCAATCAGCATCACTATATCCCTCAAGCTGTAGGTTTTTCTGACATTTTTGATAATGTAATTCTTGATCTACGGTACCCTTTAAGTACCTCAGTAAGTGTTTTGCTGCAACCCAATGCTGCTGCTTTGGTTCTGTTAGGTGCTGTGAAAGTTTTCCAACAATCCAGCTCAGGTCAGGTCTTGTACATGTCATAATATAAATCAAGCTACCTATTATCTCTCTATATCCTGTTGGATCAATAATCTCACCCTCATTGTCAAAATTCAACTTTTGCTCACATGGGGTGGATCTTGGTTTACATTCAGACATTCCGAATTTTGTCAACATCTTCTCTATGTGTCTCTTTTGAGTCATTTTGATCTCTCCATCACTATGACTAAAATCAATACCTAGGAAGTGTTTAAGTGGACCCATATCTTTCATCTTAAACCTTTTCTTCAACATTTCTTTTACCTCGCTGAGTAAGGTGTTGTTACTTGCTGCTATGATTAAGTCATCAACCCATACTAATAGTATGACTTTCTCATTCTCAGATTCTCTGGTATAAACACAATGATCAGCATCATTTTGTACAAAACCATTCTTTGTAAGGTGATCATGTAGTAAAATATTCCAGTTACGTCCGGACTGTTTTAAACCATACAATGATTTGTTGAGTTTACACACTAAGTGTTCTCCTGTTTCTGATTTGATCTCAAAACCTTCCGGTTGTTCCATATATACCTCACAGTCCATCGTAGCATGGAGGTAAGCAGTCTTCACATCCATTTGATGTAGGGTAAGATCCTCCTGTACAGCCACCTGCATCAACGCTCGGACAGAGGTCATGTTAGCTGTTGGTGAAAAAGTCTCTTTATAGTCAATCCCTTCCACTTGACCATACCCTTTTGCCACATATCTGGCTTTACAAGTCTCAGAACCATCTGGGCCCTCTTTCACTGCATACACCCAGCGACCTCCCACTGCTTGTTTGCCTTTTGGCAGTGGGGTCAAAATGAAAGTGTCATTCTCTGTCAAAGAGTTCATCTCCTCTTTCATTGCATCAGTCCACATTTTTGATTTTTTAGAGCTCATAGCCTCTCTGAATGTTTTAGGTACATCATAAGTCACTCTGTAGAAATAATCTACATTTTCCATTACATCATCATTACACTCAACTTTGCACTGATACTCATTTAAGTATTCCGGAGCCTTTCTCTGCCTCATTGGATATCTCCTTTCTTCTTGTTCTCTCTGAGTACTATCTACATGGGATGGACCTGTCTCAGTAGTTTCTCCAACACTGGACCCTTGACTCTCTTTGGGCTCTCTCTGGCCCTGATAAATCATCTTCTGTGGTGTATTTCCATAAACTTCAATGTTGTCCCCCATGTCACAATCTGTCTGAGTCTGGCTATCTGCACTACCTTTGGTGATGAATTTTACCAGCCTATGTTTTAGGACTCTTCCTGTCTCAGGATAATACACATTGTATGCCGGACTATATTTATCATAGCCCACAAAGATCCCCTTTTCACATCTAGAATCCAGCTTCTTCTTGTCCTGCTTATAAACGTAGCATTCAGAACCAAATAAGTTCATGTTAGATAGGTTAGGTGTTTTTCCTGTGAAAACATGGTAAGGTGTCTGCTCTAGTCGCCTACTGTAACATCTGTTGCGGATTTGAGCTGCTGTCTGTACAGCATAGGTCCATAATTGTTTTGGGAGGTTGCTCTCTAATAGCATACATCTCGCCATCTCAAATAAGGTTCTCCAACCTCTCTCTGCAGTTCCATTCTGATGGGGTGAGTAGGGCGCACTTGTCTCGTGCCTTATCCCGTTACTCCTAAGTAAAATCTGGAACTCCTGCCCGGTAAATTCTGTACCATTATCAGACCTCATGCATTTTATCTTTCCAAATGGAGCTATGTCTGCTATGAATTTTTCTGTAGCTTTTGTTGTGTCACTCTTTGCTTTGATAAAGTATGGAAAAATCATCCCACTGTAATCATCAGTAAATGCTATTGCATATCTGTATCCATCCTTATCTACTGGTTCTATAGGGCCACACAAATCTGTGTGTACTAGTTCTAGTACAGTTGTAGCTTTAGCATCTGCCTGTCTGTTTCTACTTTGTGTAAATTTGCCCTGAATGCATATTTCACAGTTTTGATTGGATTTGTCATTTTTCCCTTTTATGGACATCCCTTCAACTACTTTTTCTAATTTTGCAACATCATCAAAATTACAATGACCAAGTATTCTATGCCATGTTTGAATATCATGACAACCACACACTTCATCAACATTTTCATCTTCCACTGTGCTAAGGTAATACAGCCTACCATACACGTCCATTTTGAACTTGGTACCATCCTTGTTGACCAGCCAGTCATCACCGTCCCTGAAGCGGACCTCTGCTCCATTGGCTGTTGCTGTTTTGACTGAGAAGATGTTCTGTGGAAACGATGGGATGTAGAGTGCTTGCTTGAGCCTTGCTTTTACCCGTCGTCCCTCGCTGTCCAGCAAGCAGACTTCTGCGTCTCCCCTCATCTTTGCCATCCCGCTTACCTTGGTTCCATCAGCAAGCTCGATTATGTGGTCCTCTGGTCTGAAGCTCTTGTCAACTGTTTTGAACTTTGTGGCATCATTAATCATGTGTGATGTGGCACCACAGTCAACCAAGAGACCTTTCTTGTTTCCTTGTGTAGGACAGTCACTTAACTTGAAGAAACAGAAGGACGTAGGCTCTGCTTCCGTCCCTCCATCAGCTTTCTTCACATGGTCACGGCCTCGTCCTCGACCGCGCCCTTTTCCTCCTTGTAGTGTGTCCCACCTCCGATCGTCTCTTCTCTTTTGCGTGTCATCAGGACATGTTCTGGCAAAGTGTCCCTTTTTACCGCACGCATAACACTCGACATCAGCCACATCCACTTTCTTTCCTCGTCCTCTCCCACGTGACCTTGTTGCACCGCTAGTTTTCATCACATTGTCCTCTGCATTCGTGTCACTTCTTCCGTATTTTTCAGTACTTTCGTAACTTCGCAGTTTCGTTTTAAACTCGCCGAACGTTACAACATCATTTGTCTGTGTGATGTGCACGACGAATGGCTTATATGAATCAGGTAGCCCCTTGACTACCATGGCTATCTGAAGACCATCACTAATTAGCTCGTCTGCTCTTCTCAATGACGTGAAAATAGTCTCTGCTCTGATAATATAGTCAGTGACAGTTTCATTACTAGTTTTGTAGAGTGAGGAAAGTTCACAGTACAAACTTACAACGCGGGGTTTGTCCTTTCCCGCATAATGTTCGCGAAGAATCTCCAGTGCTCTTCTTCCATCACGTTTGGCGTCCCTCATTACTAGTGATAAACTCTTGTTGTCCAGACATTGCACCAGCTCTGCATATGCCTCTCCGTTCTTTGCCTCATCCTCTGCGAGAGCTTCCTCGTCTCCATCGTCTATCTCCGGCTCCACTGAGATAACTTCTCTGAGGCCGCGCAACTCCATGTGCGCGAGGAATCTCGTTTCCCAAAGTTCGTAACTTTTCTCATCACCGTCGAATAAAAGTCTGAGCCACCTATGGCCTGCTTGACTGGGCCCATAACCTGTAGCGTTCGACATCACGCAGCAGTCTATCGTGTCAGTTACCAATCGTGGCTAATTAGCATAGGCTAATATTCACGGGAGAAAAGAAACACAGACCGCTATCCATTTTGGTCAGGGAAAACTCACAGACCGTTTTATTCTGCGCATGCTCATAACATTCCAGTTACGCAGGTAACGCGCTTTTGTGTGACATCATCACGCACGCTATTTTAACATGGCTTTGTAACCATATTAACAGAATATGCTTAACACCTGCATATTTTGCCAATGTAAATATCTTAATTGGTTAAATAAGTCAAAATGTCTGTAGATATTATTTTTTATTGTGATACAGGTGCAGGCGAGTCTAGGGAAACTGGAGGAAGTGTGAAAGGGAGAGCAGAGTCTACTGATGACAGAGGAGCAGCTCAGCAGCACAACCCTGAACCACTAGTCACAAATGAGACAGATGAAGATAACATGTAAGATTAGAATTGCATGATTTTAATAATAATCGGTCGTGATCTAAAGTGGGCCGGTCTGAGGTATGAAACTCCAGGGCTGAAAATGAGTCTCAGTCCGGCCCTGGCACTGAGTTCCTTATATTTTTCTCCCCGGTTGGTTAAAACAGAGGGGATCCTGTAGAAAGACTTCCTTTCACCATGTCTGACTGTTAGAGCAGCCTATTACTGCACAAAGTTAACCATGACTACAATTCATTCATTCATTTTCTGAACCCGCTTTATCCTCACTAGGGTCACGGGGGTCGCTTGGAGCCTATCCCAGCGACATAGGGGCGAAGGCAGGGTACACCCTGGACAAGTCGCCAGTTCATTGCAGGGCTGACATATAGAGACAAACAATCACTCTCACATTCACACCTATGGGTAATTTAGATTTTTACCTAACTAGAATTAACCTATCAGTGCATGTCTTTGGATGGTGGGAAGAAGCCGGAGTACCTGGAGAGAACCCACGCAGACACGAGGAGAACATGCAGACTCCACACAGAAAGGTCCCACCCCCTGTCTACTGGTGTTGGAATCGAACCCAGGACCTTCTTGCTGTGAGGCATGAGTGCTAACCACTGCACCACCGTGTCACCGTGACTACAATTATTAAGTACAATTATCTGTCTAACAAGCCTGGCACTCCTCTTATAGCTTGTGGGCTGTCTTCCAATTTGGCCTGGTGTCATGTGGCAAGGGTCTATATTAGGATTAAGGAGATGACGTAACGACCATTAAATTCCCTCACAGCAGAATCCAGAATGGCATCTGGACTCGTTGACACAATAATGATGTGATAATTCTTGTTAAGATGATTTCTGTTTTGCTATGTGTTTAATCTATGTGTGTGGAAGTGTGTTTTTGTGTGAGTGTTTTTTGTGCACAGAAGGAAGAGAGAAAGCAGAGTTTGCCCTGTGTACACATGTGCTGTCCTTTACTTTTAGAGTTTAAAAGCTGCCTCCAGCTGCCTGGCGTCACTTTGGTGGGGGGCGTCATGGAGGGAGCTGCTATGAGAATAGCCCTCTTAGGGCTGCTGCTGGCTTTGGCCACCTCACTACCAAGCAAGGTGAGCAAAAGTCCCATTCCAAGTCAATGGAAGATTAATTTGCTTGTACAGGTTTCATCCCTGTAGACATACATATCAGAAGGTTGTATTTGAGTGTATTTATGCTACGGTACAGTTAGGTTAAAGTAAATGTTAGGGTCAAGCATGTCTGTGCAAGTCCTTATAATAATGTGTGTGTTTGATTCTATATCCTGTTGAGGCCTGACATTGTTTTATGGTCAGGGTTAGAACTGGATAATGGTTAAGGTAAGGAGCTAGAGAACATCCACACAAGGGTACTGACACTGATTGTGTGCATATTAAAAGTTTTTACATTGACCTTTGAGGGTGTTCCAAACTGTTAAGTCTGTCTCAAAAACTACAGAACATTTTGAATAGAAAACACATTATCTTGGTCCTCCTAAAACATGGACTGGATATGGATCCTAATTCTAGAATTCTAGAAGGGGCACTTTTCACATTTTTGTGAGTTTCTATGACAGCTATAAGGAAATCACACACGTTGGATAACATCATTTATCAACATGTTCAGATTCTTGCTGATCCAGGAGACAATAACTGAGAGAACATTTTATTTTATTTGATAAAAAAAAAAATCTCAATCACAGAGACTTCAGATTTGGTATTTGCACTCACTGTTCATTTAAAACCGATCAAGAGCTTTAACATTAAATTGTATTTTTTATTTACTTACTTAATACTATTTTATATTCTCAAACACAGGTTGATGTGTACATCCATGAGGAAGCCGGCATTAATTTCTTGGAAGTTAAAGGAGGACTGAGCAACAGAGCTCTGGGAAATGCAATCACCAAAACACTTGCAGACAAACAGGTGGAATCGACTTTAACTGTGCACTGTAGATTTTGCACCTCACTGAACATACAGATCTATGAACATTTTTACTGTTCACTGCGTGTGTGTTGCTCATTCATATTTTTAAAATATTTTCATTATATTATTTTTAAAAAATCGTTAAATACGCCTATATCACATCTCCACGCTTGTGCTAATATTGTATATTACATACATACAACTTTTGTTTTAAATTACATTTGAATCTGGATTTACTTCTGATTTAAAACAATAATGCATGTTTAATGTGACAAAAGTGAGAGAAAAGTTTCGGCAGAAAAATCAACAGCAGTGCAGTGTGAGTGTCATGGACTGGCCACGAGGGTCCAGGTCTGTCCAACAATGTCACCATGCCCCCTCAGATCTGATGTATTCTGTTTTCAGGCGTGGGTTTATTTCTACCCAACAGAAGATCAACAAAAAACATGTGACAGCTGTGGAGAGCAGGGTATGAATGGAGATCTGGTGATTGTTTATGATGTCAACAGGGACACCACATTAGGAGATATCACGGTAGAGCAACAATGATTTTGACATCATATATAAAAATCCTTTTGTCTTTTCTGTAGTGTTTTCTAACCAAACATTCTTTGAAATCTCTTCAAGGCATCTGCTGGGTATTTTCTCCATCATTTTGCGCCATCAAGTCTGCCCCGCATTCCAAAAAATGTTGTCTTTGTTATTGATCAAAGTGGATCCATGCATGGTACAAAAATACATCAGGTAAAGTATCTGAAGGTTATAACACACTTTTAAATGTATGTTAACTCTATTAAGTCTGTTTACTTTATGCTTCATTTTGAATGTAAGCGGTATCTATGACATGATAAGTGTGGGACATAAAATTTGACCTTTTCTCACCTAATAAGTATATAATAAATACATATTCAAAATACTCAATACCCTACAGACTAAAATGTCTCCACTGAAGCCCACTCAAACTGCACTTTTTGATCCCACAACCCTTTCAGTCTTTATGTTATATTAGGCTTTGAATACAGATTTTTACTTTTTTTTGGGCATATTGAGTCATTTTCTTGTACTTTGCCCATAGGTAAATACATCCTATTTTTCCATTATGTGAGCTGTTCCTTTGTTATAGAAGACTGTAGGTCAGTGTGTTCAACAGAAACAATGTGTGTGTTGATATGGATGTGAGAGAGTGTTGTGTGTAAGGAAAACATGTATATGTGTACACCTGCATGTGTGTGTTTACAGGCATGACAAAAATGTAAAAATGCTTTAAAATCAATAAAGACGTTTAAAGCAGAGAAAATAAAAAAAAAAAAAAAAAAAATATATATATATATATATATATGTATATATATATATATATATATGTACACGCACACACACACACACACACACATATATATATATATATATATATATATATATATATATATATATATATATATATACATATATATACACATATATATGTAACCGGTTGTGTCGGACTCTGCGTTGTGTTCTTCTTCTCTTTTAATGATGAGACCCGCACGTGTGTGTCTTTGGAGATAGTCTCCGTTTATTGATCTGACAAAATGATTAAACAAAGACCTCCGGTCAGTACCCCCATGTAAAGCGCACTCCTCTCCCACAGAAAACCGGAACAAAAGGGAACAAAATACATTGAATTATTAAAACAAAATACAACATACCTGACAAAATGATTAAACAAAGACCTCCGGTCAGTACCCCCATGTAAAGCGCACTCCTGCACAAACCAAATAATAAAGAAATATGTTTAAACACACCACAAGTGCCTAATAAAGCCTAAACTAGCTGGTTCATGCAAAAAAAATTAAATTAACAAAGATTAAACCAAAAATTTTCACAAACTACATGGCTGCTTACCTCTCCCACAGAAAACCGGAACAAAAGGGAGGAGGCAAAGGCGCGAAAACTCAAGTTATAGTGCGCAGCGTCACACTGTAAACCATTCGATGGGGAACAGACCAAAACAAAAAGTTCCACACACACTGATCCGGAGGCCCACAATGTCAGGTATTAAACCAAAAGAAATTAAAATAAAATGCACAGATTTTGTGTAATTATAACAATACACAATATAATGAACCCACATTGCTGCTAGATAATTGACCCTGTTACACTCACCCCCCTAGAATTACACAAAAGTCTGAGCAGCAAAACAACCCACAAAAATAAACTGGCCATAGAGAAAACTACTAAATGACATGAATCAGCAATATAAGCTTCCCATGTAAAGGATAAGAGAATGAGAGATCTGCCTGGCGCCTAGCAAGAACTCACAGTACTCCACAGACAAGATGAGGTGCCTTATACACCACACATAGACAGGCCTACGATGTGGGAAAGTGAGAAAGGGAAAAAAAAAAAAAAAAAAGAAAAAAAAAAAAAAAAAAAAAAGAAAGAAAAAAAACAAGTTTTTTTTTTTGCTTAAAATGGCTCAATAGATAACATAACATAACACTATTATAAGAGAAAGAGCAGCTTAACATAACACGCTACCCTGATTCATACATTTCACACATGAAGAACAGAACGGGGGCCTGACTGAACCCCAAGAACAGACTCAAATTGTGCCATGGACTCAATCCAGCGGCACACTGGTTTAATGACTCTGCCAAACCGTGAGGTAAGTTGACCGTCAGTATTAGACGTCTGAGGTGGATCGGCAGGCAGTGGTTGTGGTAGGAGGGCTGGGGAAGCTGTTGGTGGGTCCAGAGCAGTGGCAGGGCCACTAGCAGCAGGGGAGTCTGCTACAGAGGGAGGTGGTGGACATCCAGAATTAGGGGCCTCATCAGCAGAGAACTGCTCACGGACCCATGAGGCAGTGCGGCCATCATCCCAGTCATCAGCACATGACAGAGAATCAGCCAGGGATGGCTCAGCCGTTGCAGCTGCCGTGTTAAACCCAGGCACGTCCGACTCATGCCAGTCAGATCCAGGGAGAGCATTGGTCATGTCAGGGGCGGGCATGGACGTGTGAGACTCACCATCTAAGACTTCCACCAGAGGAAGGAAGTTGACCTGAAGTAGCAGGTTTCGGTGAACCACACGTTCATTTCCCTCTGGATCTCTGATCCGATAGATATGCAGAGCAGGTTTAGAGGCCACCACCGTATGTACAACAGGTAACCACTTGTCAGAAAGCTTACGTTTCCCCTTGGTGCCTCTGTTTGCCAGCAGCACCTGGTCACCAAGAGACAAAGGCTGACCCTTGACTCGTTTGTTGTACTGGTCACACTGATGTCTCTGCTCAGCAGTACAGTTCTTTTGAGCCAGTGCCATGGCACAGTGTAGGTCATCCAAAAGGGATTTCACATAAGCATCATAGTCACACACAGTCACATCACAGAGCACATTCTTGAAGAGAAGGTCAACCGGCAACCTAGGGACTCTTCCAAACATCAAATAGAAGGGCGCAAACCCGGTGGTCTCATGAACAGTGCAATTGTACACAAAGGTCATGGTCTGGATCATTTGCGGCCACTTCTGTTTGGAGCGAAGAGGTAGAGATCTTAACATGTTGCCCAAGGTGCGGTTAAACCTCTCCGTGCCACCATTCCCCATAGGATGGTAAGGTGAGGTGTGGGACTTGTCAACCCCTGACAACTTCAAGAGCTCAGCGATCAGCTCGCTCTCAAAATTTGCTCCCTGGTCAGAATGGATGCGCTGTGGGAAGCCATAGATGCAGAAAAAATTGTCCCACAGCTTCTTAGCCACTCTCTTGGCTGTTTGGTCCTGGCAAGGAAAAGCATGTGCCAGCTTTGTGAAATGATCAGTGAGTACGAGAACATCCACAGACTTGTTGTGTCTGTCCTCAGCTGACCAAAAGTCGATGCACACAAGCTCAAGAGGAGCAGAGGTCTTAATGCTCTCTAGTGGTGCTCTAGCGGAAGGCTCAGGAGTTTTGCTGAGAACACATCTGTGACAGCGCTTCACATGATTACAGACATCCTTCTCCATGTCGTACCAGAAGAAACGCTGGCGAGCCAGAGAGAGTGTGCGGGGCTGACCTTGATGACCAGCATGATCATGAACGCCCGACAATGCATCTGCCTTCAGGGACTCAGGCACAACAAACTGGAACCTCTTCCGTTTGGTCAAGGGGTCCTTTGCGACCCTATAGAGGATGCCATCCAGAAGTGTTAACCTATCCCATTGCTTTAGGACTCTCAGAGTTGGCTGAGTCTCATTGCAGCGCTCACGCCTGGAGGGTCTACGCTTCCTACCAACATAGTGAGCAACCCTTGAGATGACTGGGTCCTGCTGCTGGTGTGACTGAAGCTCAGCAAGGGACAAGGAAGGCAACACGTCCTGGCCAGGAGATCCCAAAGTAGCGAGGTGGTCAGCCATGGAAGCTGCACGCTGCCTGGGAGCAGAGTCCCACTCGTCCACAGAGGAAAGAAGAGAAGAGACCTCATCTTCAGACATCGAGCCTGCAATGGCAGCAGAGTGAGAGGGACCCCCCAGTGACTGTGGCTGGCATGTGAGACGGAACACATCCTGCACACATCCATCACTGATGTCGCATACTTGGTCTAGTAACTCAGAGTAGGGTTCACACAGCAGCCGCTGCCTCAAAGGCTTAACAAATGGGTCTCTACTGAGGGCATCTGCCACCACATTCAGCCTACCAGGAATGTGTTTGATCTCAAAGGAATAAGGAGCCAGCTTAGAGACCCAACGCTGCTCACAGGCGTCAAGTTTGGGCTTCGTCAGGATGTATGTGAGGGGATTGTTGTCAGACCAGACAGTGAATCTGTGACCCTTGAGCCAGTGGCTAAACTTATCGCAGACCGCCCACTTCAAAGCTAAGAATTCTAGCCTATGAGCGGGATAGTTGGCCTGACTGCGACTGAGGGTTTTGCTCGCAAAGGCGATGGGTCTAGCCTTCTCCTCACCAGCGGGTACCTGAGATAGAACGGCACCCAAACCGTCAAAGGAAGCATCGGTGGAGAGGATGAAAGGCCTATCAAAGTCTGGGTGCACCAACACCACACTGTTAAGAAGTGCACTTTTCAGGTCTTCAAATGCTTTCTCACAGGCGGGAGTCCAATCCTGAGGAGTCAGCTCCCGAAAGGCACCAGCCCGTCTCCGACCAAAGGAGCCCTTAGCCCTCCTCTTTTGCCCTGCAGTCAAGGCGTAGAGTGGCTTTGCGATTGACGAACAGCCAGGAATAAAATGCTGATAATACAGCACCATCCCAAGGAAAGATTTGACCCTCCGCTGAGATGGGGTGCAGCCGTCATCGCTCATAAGGTCCTCCTTCCTGAAAGCTGAGATGGCCTTCACTTTCTCCTCGTCAACAGAGACGCCACTACTGTCCACCATGTGACCAAGAAACCTCACAGATCGACGCAGAAAGTAGCACTTCTTCTGCGCCAGCTTCAGGTTGTTGGCTCTGAGACGTGAGAAGACGGTCTCCAGCCGTTTCAGGGCCTCCTCCTCAGATGGAGCGAAGACCAGCAGGTCATCCAGATAACAGAGGAGGCTAGAGAAGTTCAAGTCACCAAACACACTGATCATCATTCGCATGAATGATGCGGGACTGTTGCATAAGCCCTGGGGAAGTCTGTTATATTCGTACAGGCCTAAGGGTGTCGTAAAGGCTGTATACCGCCTGTCAGACTCATGGAGGGGGATGTTGTAGAACCCCGATGTGAGATCCATGGTACTAAAAAAAGCGTTACCACCAAGGGCAGCAAGACAGTCGGCCTGGTGAGGTAGTGGGTGGGCGTCCTTGACTGTCTTGGCATTTAGCCAGCGAAAGTCAGTGCAGATCCTCAGTTCTCCTGACTTCTTCCAGACAAGAACCAGTGGTGAAGCATACTCACTCACAGACTTACTAATGATGCCTTTCAACTCCATCTCAGACAGCACCTCTCTCAGTTTATGATAGTGTGCTGGAGGGACCCGGCGGTAAGGTAGTCTGAAGGGGCGATCATCAGTGAGGTGAATACGGTGGACAAACTCTTTCGCTTCCCCGCAGTCCAACTTGTCTTTAGAGAAGACATCTTGGTAAGTGAGCACAAGCTCAGCTAGCTTTCGTTTCCATTCATCTGATACCTCACAGCCCTCAAGGTCTATGTCTGCCAAACCACAGACCTTAAGCTGCTGAAAGGGGGTAGAGGTGGCATCTGAGTTGGGGTTAGTGCCAGCTGACTGACTAGTCTCTCGCCTACTCACATTCTGGGAGAGCGGGAGATCCTCCACCGCCACACAAGGAAACACATCAGCCACTTTTGCATTGCGGCGCAGTGTCACAGGTCTCATTGTTGGGTTAAGGATCTTCATTGGGACCCAACGATCTCCCCACATGGGTGCCACAACCCGTCCAACAATGATGTCTTTTGGGGCTGAACGGGAGGTGGTGGGCTCCACAATGACAGTGCTCCCAAGTGACACAGGAGCATTACCAGGTAGCTTCCCCCACACCAGATACTCCCCCTGTGGTGCAAGAGTGATAGCCTGCCGCAGCCTGACAGTACCAACCCTATCAGGCAGCTCAGGACCAGACCAACGGGTAATGCAGCTGAGCAACTGAAGAAACTGCTCACAATCGGGGTCTGTAGTGTTGGAGTGGATAAGCTCCCAGTACTTCTCATCAGACTTCATTCTCTGTATCATGGGCCTAATGACATTGCTTCCAATGATAAGTTCGTCTCTCTGCCCTGGGACAAGGAATGTTGGTACAATGAATTTAGACCCATAAAGCTCAATTTCCAGGTCATATATGCATCTAGGTTGTGTCATAAGGCCACCACAGCCGATAAGAACCACCTTCTCAGGCACAGACTGAGGACTAGGGAGAACACCAGCGGCTGCAAGCTTGGCCTCTGCCTCTACACTGAGTGTGCATGACATGCTCCCTGAATCAAGCATCCCTCTTAAAGTAGACTGACCACTGACAGATACTGGAGCATAAAACAAATCACTAGCTCCTTCCAATCTATGTGAACCTACAACAATAACTGTTCTGCCATCAGGAAGATTACTACAGCTGTTCTCAAAGGTCAGTTGTAAATCATTTTCATCACTGAGGGTATCACCAGCACTGCCCATGCTACCCCTCTCACTACATGGGCGGGCTAGTTTAAACCAGCATTGGAGGGAGAAGGCGGTGGCATGGCTGAGGAGGTGGAGGCCTGTGGGCACTGATTTCTTATGTGACCAGGACTGAAGCAGTTAAGGCACAATCTATAAAGCCTACAGTGAGCATGGGTAGAGTGGTCTCTGGAGCCACAGACCTTGCATGTGAGGGGCTCTGAAGTCTGCTGGTTACGGGGTCGACCATTTTGACGGTGGGCTGATTGACGATCGCTTGGCTGGCGGCTGACTGGCTTGTGAGTGGAAGCAAGGGAAGCGTTGCACAATGACAGAACTTTGTCAAACATTGCCACAACCTGCTGAACACCAGGGTTAGTAGCAAGTGGGTCAATGGCAGCATGAGCTGAGTCAATTGTGGCAGAAGGAGGTGGGGATACGAAAGGAGGCTCACGTGGACTCACTACAACATCGTCTGACTGAGGCCGACTGCAGGCTGATGCAGAAGCCGGTAGAGAGGAAAGAGGTGGTTTTGACTGGTGTGCTACTAAAGCAGCCTGGGACATATTTATATCGAGTGGGTGAAAAGGCTCAGCCATGGGGCTCTGACTATAGGCTGACAAACCCACTGTATGTTGGGACTGGGCTGCTGTCCTCTTCATATTTCTCACGTGAGTGTCCAGACGTTCCTGAACCTCCCTTGCAGTCCACTGCTCAGGTGCCTTCAGCTGGAATGACACAGCAAGCCTGGGGTCAGGACAGTAATTAATGAACATCAAGACCACCTCACTACTAGGGTCCTCTACAGATTTACCCTGCCTCCTGAGACACTCATCAGCAGCATCGATGGACTTATTAAGGCGAATCCAGTAATCCACAGCATTCTCACCAGCACGGGGGATTGTGCTATAGAAATCTTTCATGGGCAGGTTAGAGTATGATAGCTCACTGAAGTTACCTTTCAAAATGTCAAACACAGCTGTGGGCATATCGGCGGTACTCAGTTCAGGGCGGCTACGGAGCGACACCTTCACCACATCTCTAGCTTTGCCTGTTAATCTGGACATTATCAGGTCAAACATTTCAGCATGAGTGTCACATTTCACCCTATTCAGGTAACATCTCATCATATCCTCCCATTCATGAACAGAGAATGCATCAGCATGATCACCTCTGAAGTAAGGTGGAGCTTTGGTGTCTGACTGTACAATAACCTTTAACTGTGACAAACTAGCATCGTTGGATGACTGATTTGTAGTGGGAGACTGAGGGTGGACAGAACTAGGCTGGTGCATAGTGTTAAGACTGGCTGAAATGTTTTCTCCAATCTGTTTAGCTAGATTTGCAATCATGCTTCCAAAATCATCAACAGATATGACTTGTGTGGGCTTGGGGTCTGACTGGGTAATTGGTGTAGAACTAGCAGTGGGGGTCAAAGGTGGGTTAACTGACTGATCGACTGTGTACTTGGGAACATGGGGTGACATCAACCGACCCCTATAAGCAACCTGTTGGCCCCTCCCCACTCCAAATGTGACACTATGCACACGTTCATCCATATTTGGAAACTACAAAAAAAAATATCTACCCCTGACACCACAAAGAGCTATACTAATATAGCAAAATAAGTGCAATAGCAGTAGAGAAAGAGAAAAAGAAAAAAAAAATGATAAAATGAAATAGAAATAAAAAAATAAACACCTTGAATACCAGTAGTCAGGCACAATTCAACAATATGAGTCCAGCATAACAATGCACAATTAAAGAGCATTAAATCCCCAAAAATGCACACATGTATGACCAACCACAAATGGTGATAAAAATAAATAAACGGATGCAAAACAGATGTAAAACTCACTGGTTCAGATAACCAATTACTTAACAATATAAACTATAGGCCTATCAACCAGCCTGCAATCATAAAATGTCCCAACAGGCTGGGTTTTTTTTCTATTAACAGTTCCTTGGTTGTAACCTTTTTTTTTTTTTTTTTTTTTTTACTCAAATGAATAAAGTGTCCCTTTTTATGCACTGGCTTGTCACAACAGTATCACAAGCACAAACCAACAGGAAATGAAATCACTGGAGAAAGAAAAGAGAAACCAAAAAAATAATAATACTAATCCACACACTCTAAAACAGTGGGTGCGTAACCCTCTAAGAAGCCGCTAATTGGCCAGCACACCTCGCGCGCACTCGGGAGCGAGCGCAGTTCTCCAACGCTGTGGAGCAGCAGCGGTGAGCAGGGAGGAGTTAGCAGGCGGGAACCGGGAGTTAGCAGACCGGAGCCGGAAGTTAGCTGGCGGGCACCGGGAGTTAGCAGACAGGAGCCGGGAGTTAGCTGGCGGGAACCGGGAGTTAGCAGACAGGAACCGGGAGTTAGCAGACCGGAGCCGGAAGTTAGCTGGCGGGAGCCGGGAGTTAGCAGCCGAACCCCGGGGACCAGGCGGGCGCTGATCAGGGATGCAACGGGTCGTAACGGCACCAAGTGTAACCGGTTGTGTCGGACTCTGCGTTGTGTTCTTCTTCTCTTTTAATGATGAGACCCGCACGTGTGTGTCTTTGGAGATAGTCTCCGTTTATTGATCTGACAAAATGATTAAACAAAGACCTCCGGTCAGTACCCCCATGTAAAGCGCACTCCTCTCCCACAGAAAACCGGAACAAAAGGGAACAAAATACATTGAATTATTAAAACAAAATACAACATACCTGACAAAATGATTAAACAAAGACCTCCGGTCAGTACCCCCATGTAAAGCGCACTCCTGCACAAACCAAATAATAAAGAAATATGTTTAAACACACCACAAGTGCCTAATAAAGCCTAAACTAGCTGGTTCATGCAAAAAAAATTAAATTAACAAAGATTAAACCAAAAATTTTCACAAACTACATGGCTGCTTACCTCTCCCACAGAAAACCGGAACAAAAGGGAGGAGGCAAAGGCGCGAAAACTCAAGTTATAGTGCGCAGCGTCACACTGTAAACCATTCGATGGGGAACAGACCAAAACAAAAAGTTCCACACACACTGATCCGGAGGCCCACAATGTCAGGTATTAAACCAAAAGAAATTAAAATAAAATGCACAGATTTTGTGTAATTATAACAATACACAATATAATGAACCCACATTGCTGCTAGATAATTGACCCTGTTACATATATATATATATCAGTGGCGGCTGCTTATCTTTCAGAGAGGGGAAGCTCATTGTCAGCTTACATTAAAAAAAAATTGTCAAGTTATTTAAACATAAATTCGGCCCTCCGTTCCTTGTTAAGAAAAGGGTCAATGACCTTATCGTACCAAGTAGGCATGTTTTCCAGGGACTTGATAGCTAGTTCACTCTGACCTAGCCAACAGTATGATTGATTTAACTATCTACAAAACGATATTAAACTTGAACAAGAAATGATTAAATTATGGAACTGAAACAAGAAAACATTGAAATTATGTTAAATTGAAACAAGGAAGTACAATGAGTGTGTTTTATTTACAGTGCAAGAAATGAACAAGTAATTTTGTAGTGGTTTCTCTCTCGATTTCACAGCAGAATGTGCGACGGTATTAAACTTAACTCTGTCAAGTGAAGGAGTAGATCTCAAAATAGCTGTCAATCAAATGGGATTCAGCCTTTTGACTGATCCTCCAATCAGCACGTGGAAGCCCGGCGTCCAGCCCAGCTGAGGTCCACCCAAAGCTCCATTCACCCCCAGAGACGCCGAGCGTCCTGGGGTGGGACAACATCGTGGCATTTATCCAATTACCATCCAGTTTTGAGGCAATGAAAAACACTGTTCCACTCAGTCCCATTGAAGCGCATGGACACTGAGCATGTATGGGCAAATGCACTGACCACAGATCGTATGAGAAAACAGTGCAATGGGAATGTATGAGACGTGAACAACATCGCGTCCGTTGATTTGAGATAAAGCTGATTCTGAACGAACTTGTCTTTGAGATGGACGCTGAGCTTCCCTTGCAGTCTTTGAGAAATCGCCTCTGATATATACAGGGGTTGGACAAAATAATGGAAACACCTTCACCTCAAGATGATAATGCCCCAATCCATACAGCTAGAATTGTTAAAGAATGGCATGAGGAACATTCTAATGAAGTTGAGCATCTCGTATGGCCGGCACAGTCCCCAGACCTCAACATCATTGAGCATTTATGGTCAGTTTTAGAGATTCAAGTAAGACGTCGATTTCCACCGCCATCATCTCTAAAAGAGTTGGAGGGTATTCTAACTGAAGAATGGCTTAAAATTCCTTTGGAAACAATTCACAAGTTGTATGAATCAATACCTCGGAGAATTGAGGCTGTAATTGCCGCAAAAGGCGGACCTACACCATATTAAATTATATTTTGTTGATTTTTTAAGGCGTTTCCATTATTTTGTCCAACCCCTGTATATTAGTGCTAGGCATCGATTAAATTTTTTAATTGCAATTAATCGCGTGGATTTCTGTGATTAATCGCGATTAATCGTATAGTTCTTTGGGGGGGTGCCGGCATCAACAGCGTGTATTGCCTTTAAGTGATATTTCAGACTTGAAGCACTCCGGTGATAAAAATAATTCCACATTGCAGTGCTTCAAAACAACTTTGTCCTTCTCAACTCCACCATCTGAAGACATTTAAAATGAAAATGTCCATGGAAAAGACCGGTACTTTTCTCCATGTTTATGTCCACACCAGTTTATTTCCGCTTGTGAGTGACTGACAGGAGTCTTAAGCCCACTAATAAGTACTAATACTAATAAGCCCAATAATATGTGATGCTCAGTTGTTAAAAGCAAGCAAAGGGGGCCCTGTAGTGGTCGGAATAAGTTGCACTAACGTATGTTTTGTCCTTTTGCTGTTACCATAGTCAGTTCGGACATAAGACGACACATTTCTTTCACTCTGTTTGTATGTCCCCAAAAACGTTTGCCTGTGAGTATTTTATGTTCAGTTATCAGAATGAATAGTATAAAATATCTCTGATGTGAACCTTTGTTGCTGGATAAAAAGACGTAAATCTTAAATTAAAGTTATACCTACCGATGTGGCATTTCTCACAGCACTTAGCAGAAGTTTGAACATGAACAACCCGCCTCTCTCCAAAGCCCCGCCCCCCTCCCGCCGCCTGAGCTCTGAGGCTCCTCCTCCTCTAATCTGATGCGCGATGAAAACGGAGGAGGAAGCAGAGGCGGAGATCCGGTCCGTTTTGGCGTGTCCGCGGACCCCTCCCTCAGTAATCAGATGCATCATCCACCTGCCGCAGGCCCGCGGCTCCTGTTCCATCAGTAGACCTGGTCTGTGCAGTACTGGGTCAGGGTCTTCACTGCAGTGCCCAGGGGATTGGCGCGCGCACTGTGAACGCGCGGCCTCCGCGAATTTTCCGTGGACATTTGAAGTTTCATAGTCCATACAATTATCATCCTACATCATCTTACATGTGTGACACCATGTACATGTACCTGTATGAGTCCCACCGTCATAAAAGCTGAGCTTTATGCAGACCTGTTCAGTCCAGTACAGCTGACTTCCGGACTTTTATCTCCATCCTTCATTCATCAGACTCCCGTTTGTGCCCCTCAGTTGTCGTTTCTGTTCATAAATCCGTTTAATCCCTTCCACATGTGCATGTCAGTTCTATCCAAACACATCCTAGACAGTAGACTGTGGTCAGTGTCAGGAGAAGCAGCGCGAATGAAGCGTCAGATTCAGAGGGACACATCAGATGTGAGACGGCGATAATGGATCAGATGCTGGACGGCCGTAATGGATGATTGACAGGAGGCTCAGTCAGGTTCGGCCAATTATTTTATTCGGACCGACTAAAATGATTGGTCAGACTTTTATCAGAAATATATGAGAATTAAACATTTTTGAGTTTCAATACCTGGTGGATTTCTTTTACATTTTAGTTTGACACACACTTATTAGGAGCATTTTAAGATGACAAAAGAAAAGTGTAAAAATGCCACATCATACGGTATAGCTTTAATCTGTAAATGCTAATTGTTAGTGTGTCTATGGATTTTCCCATTCAAGTTAGCATCGAGCTAATCACATGGTAAATAAGTAAAGGTTAGTTCAATGGCTGGTATATTGTACCTAAACACAACCAATGAATTTACATAAACTTAACATGAGCCTGCATAAAGAATTAGCAACCCATCTCTGACTGCTAGCATAAATGAATTAGCTTAAAAGTGTTAATAACACATTGTAATAAACACATCCAAAATAACGTCATAAACATGTTTCTAACGGCACGTTTGCATGTGAAATTATTTAGCAAACAACAGAATGATTGATGCATACAGGCGTTGAACTGCAGGAGTTAAACAAAGTTTGATTCAGCATTACTTGTTCGCTGGCTTTTCTCCTCTCAGCTACACCGGCACCGGCGCTTGGTTCTGAAGTACGTGTGGAGCGCCAAAATAAAAGCATGAGTTTCAAAATAAGAGTCCGTATGTATAAATGAACTAAGACTTGCTTGATAGGCAGAATGTACGGTGGCCCAGAGGTGCAACAGGCCAAAAAATTATTCACTAGATGAAAATAATTATCTACTACAAGAAAAAAAAAGAGAACAGCCTAAAAAAAATTATCCACTAGATGAAAAAAATTATCTACTACAAGAAAAAAAAAGACAACAGCCCAAAAAAATGATCCACTATAAGAAAAAAAAAAAGAGAACAGCCTAAAAAAATTATCCACTAGATGGAAAAAATTATCTACTACAAGAAAGAAAAAAAGAGAACAGCCTAAAAAAATTATCCACTAGATGAAAAAAGTTATCTACTACAAGAAAAAAACAAAGAGAACAGCCCCAAAAAATTATCCACTATAAGAAAAAAAAAGAGAACAGCCTAAAAAAATTATCCACTAGATGAAAAAAATTATCTACTACAAGAAAAAAAAGAGAACAGCCCAAAAAAATTATCCACTGTAAGAAAAAAAAAAGAGAACAGCCTAAAAAAAAATTATCCACTGGATGAAAAAAAAATCCCCTATAAGAAAAAAAAGAGACCAGCCAAAAAAAATTATCCACTAAAAGAAAAAAAAAAGAGAACAGGTGAAAAAAAATTATCTACTAGCCCAAAAAATTATTCACTATAAGAAAAAAAAAGAACAGGTGAAAAAAAATTATCTAGTATGAGAAAAAAAAGAGAGCAGCCCAACAAAATATCCACTATAAGAAAAAAAAAAACATCATCCATCTTTTCAATCACGGGGGCGCTATTTACCCGAAAGGTGTCTTGCTTTAAAATTAAGGCCACCACAAAAAATAAAAGGATAGGCTGAAAAATTTTAAGGCTTTCGGCTAATGTGGCTAATGCTAAGGAAGTACCCCACCAGAAGTGGAGGTCGTGCGCTAAAAAATAAAGTTATTTTAAAATATAGATATTTACATTAATATAGTTTACGGTTCCAGTGTCTGCTCAAGGTTAGGTATGGGCGTTAAATGGTTAAGGTTAGGGTTAGGGTATGATTGGGGTTAGTTTTCAATGGTAAATGGCCCTTGTGTGCACTGTGTGAAGGTTCGTTGCTAAGCTAATGCTAACGCGAAAAGTTGACGGCAACTTTGTGAACTACCAGTGCGAGTAAACAATTGTGTGATTACGGTGTTGAATTGTTCAACTGCCTGACATTCAATATCATTTTTGATGAATATTCACTACAAGAAGTTCTAAAATTATTTTATTTTGAGAGGAGGAGAAGAGGAGCTTCCTGTGGAGCTCCACTATCATGGCATCGCCCATTTGTTTGCAGGTAGACCTCTCCTCTTCAGCTCAGAGTGTCTTCACTAACACTAGCTCAAGAAGGACATTTTGTGGAGATAAAGATGTTTTGCGTTTTTTGTCGTGAACAGTTGTGCGAAGAAGGCTCATTTTGTGTGCACTGTGGTGGAGATCAAAGCGGTAATTGTTCACCATCAGAAGACCTCAATTTGTTAGACGGTTTGCTTTTTACGTACTTTCACAGCAGGGACGAGATCTCACTGTGGCCTGTGGCTTACTTCAATGGCAAATTGGCCTGTGGCACCTCGTCTGCGGCACTTCCGGTGGCTGTGGCACCGCTGCCAGAGGTGCCGGTGCCTATGGCTCACTATTTCTGGTGCCAGTGGCTTATTTCCAGTGGCTGTGGTACCGCTGCCACTGTTCTATTGGTAAAGAGCAGTTTACAATGGCTAGCGCATCATACAATTATATGGACGTTCAAGCCAGGCATGAAGTAAATGTGTTTGTTGGTTATGGAATGGGAGTCAGGCTAATAATGCAGACGTAAGTTTGTTCATGAATATAGACCAGATTTTGTTGAAACGAGTAATTGATTGAGTGAAGCAGACATTTTTTCAACTGAAATTTCGTATACGAAATACGACTTTATTCCCTCAATATTATGACTTTTATTCTCAATATACTATGACTTTATTCTGGTAAAATTATGACTCTTTTTGTATTGGACTTTATTCTGATGAAATTAGGGGTTTCACCTCGATATTTTACGACTTTACTCTCAAAGTGGGGTTAGCAAGGTCCACCTCTGCATGAACAGTAAGTGTAACTGCTTTGTTAGGTACCATGAAGTAATGTACTAATGTAAGGAAAGATGTTCAAAGAGATAATGTGTATGTTGACAGGTGTCTGTACTAGCACGTATGTTGTTCTAGTGCTGTAAAATAAATGTTCCTTTCAACTTATATGTACTTTTCTTGTGTTTTTTTTAATATATAATTCTTTGATTTATTTATTTGTTGACACTTATGGCAAGGAACCAAGTATGGTAACTTCATTGACCTTGGTTTTTTTGTTGTTGTGTTTTTGTTTTGTTTTTTACATAACGTTTAAAAAAACTGACAAATTTTACAAAAGTAATAAAGTCTTGTTATATCCTTCAATAACACACTAATGTTGAAATTTTGAATTTCAGAGGGTTGAGGGTTAACAAAAGCAAAATATTAATAATATAATAACTTATTATTTAAAAAAAACAACTTTTGACCAAATGCATGTTACTGACTTGACTGACACCATACCATGGCAACTTGCATCATGCCATGGTATCGGGCCGTGGTACCGCAGCACCTCGGCACCTGGCAACGAGCTGAGCTGTGGTACCAAGCCATGGTATGCGGTGCCATGCTGGGGTACCTGGCACCGAGCTGTGGCACCGCGGTGCCACGGCAAGTGGTTGGCACCAAGCCGTGGTACAGCGGCACCTCGCGGCACCAGCCGAGGTGCCACGGCACCTCGCGGCACCAACCGAGGTGCCGCGGCCCAAACCGGTGCCGCGGCACCTCGGGAGTACAATTTGGCACAACATGGGTAAGTGTAAATGCATTAAACTAGTCGGAAACCCAAAATAACGTACCTCCGGGTTTCTACATTTGCTGTGTCAATCGCGGGAGTAACTGGAACAGTTTTAACGCAGCAGTGTGTCCCAGGCATCTACGATCGGACGGATTTTACAGACAATTTATGAAAACAATGAACGCACTGCTGTGGGACTGTTGGCGCCTGTAAATTCAAAATGGCGAAATGGGGCGGGGACAGTGGTCGTTACGTCACCTCCTCAATCAGTCAAGTTTTTTATACCTGTCATATTCCTTGCATCCCCACTGTAATCATCTTCTCCAAGTGCAGAGCGACTCTCCACATCTTTATCTGGATGAATATCAACTCCGATGTCGATGGCCAGACACAGTATACATGATCTATCTTTGCAGCACAGTTTCACCTTTGGCACCAGGTTCACGATATCTACAACGTCATTCTCAGTGATCAGGAGGAACATTTCATTCTTCAAAGTGCAATCAGAGAGGCCCTAAGATGAAACACAGTATAAATGGAAAAAGAGAAAAACATACAGTTAATTTAAAGTGTGGCATTGAATTCAACATGACAGTAAATACAGGGTGACCCAAAAAAACGGGAATTTTTGAAGTGCATATTGGCAGACATGAGCAAGTGGCAGCACTGCAAGACAGTGACCTTGAGCAAGTAAACACACCCCCATTTTAGTAACCATTGGCGGCTGTGTGAGAATTGTTCGCTAACCGTGTGATCTCAAGATTCGGTAACGTTCCCTGGCCCCCTAGATCACCAGATTTGTCCGTTTGTGATTTTTTCTTGTGGGGCTATCTCAAGAGTAAAGTGTACACGACTCGACCAAGAACTCTGGATGAGTTAAAACATAGAATTCAGGATGAAATTCACAGTATCCCAGCTGAGATGTTGCAGCGGTCAATGAGGAATCTCAACAGCAGATTTCAAGAATGCATTCGTACAGGAGGACGCCATCTACAGGAAGTAATTTTTAAAAAATGAAAATTCCATTATTGTTTCTTAAATGGCATGTTTTAAGGTTTCAATTACTATGAATAAAATATTTTTCTTCCATCACTCTTGGTTTTGTTGGATTGTTAAAAAGTTCCCGTTTTTTGTGTCACCCTGTATTTGCAGGGGCCAGTATGTAAATACTGTGCAACAGCTTCATTACTGAGAGTCATGTTGGCAGATGGCTACTGTTTGTCTGCTTTAAATCAAATGTTTGAGCACACTCTGTTAGTAAAGCAAGGAAATTAAACACCAGAGCTGGGAAATTAGTAGTGTTAGGAAATTAAAAGTTTAATCTGGGACTAAAATCAACAGGTGTTGTTCTGCAGCACCGGAAATTTTAGCTGTATTTTAGTTTATCTAAACAAGAACCAGTGTCAGAGTAAACACATACCTGTGAACAAATAATGTCTTGATTGTCATATTCAGTCATCTCCAAGCTCCAAGCTGACATACACGAAGATAGTAAAACACACCATATGAAGGACTGTCCAAGACGAAACATTTTGCCTCAGGACGCTGAGAAATATCTAAGTCCTAGAGAATTTTTCTATAAATATCGTTCTCCATTAGTGATAGGAGAACCTTGTCTGACCAGTCTAGTGTTTTCAGTCTCATTATGACCTGCAGTTGACGATTAACTAAATTTCCCAAAAATGTACGCTGGCTGACAACACAGGATGTTACCAAGGTTTCATTTTTGTTTGGACCTGGAAAAGAACAAACATATGTTATGTTGTAGTTTTAATTTGACACTGATATGAATGAAACTCAATATGTGGTAAAACTGGTATTTGTCATTTTATCACAAAGTTTACTAAAATGCAGGAAGACAGCCTATTATGTCACGTTTACAGTAACTTAGAAAGTAATAACAGAGACCTGCATATAACACATTTTAATACTAAAGTTAAAACAGAACTATAACAAAACATAGGATAAGAATATCAATGTAACCTCTACAAATTAAAAATGTAATCTTAAACAGCTGCCATGTAAGGTACTTACTGTGTTAAATAATCCTTTTCAGGTAATCCATGGAGAGCATTCTCCCACAGCATCTCACATTATCACTGTAACTAAGAAATGTTTGAGTCATAAAAGTGCACGTCACTGTCATGTCTCAGGAGAGGCCCCTCCCTGCTCTCTCTCTCTCTCTAGTAAACTGCCTTTGATTTAGTCCCAACTTTGAATAAGGCCTTATCTACTTGTTAAAACGCATACAATCCTTAAACTTCCTGCTGTGAATTTCTCATTACAGTATGTATCTACAGTGGTCAAAGTCCACTGCTTCTTTTTTTTGTAAACAAAATGACACCACCTTGGTTGCAGTAGGTTTACTTCTTTAACCTTTTGGATTTACTGTGGTGGCAACAATCTGTAACACGTAAAATATGTTATGTATATTTTTCCAGAATAATACTTTTTCAGTTGCCAGTAAACTGCACCTTGTGAGACAAGTTTATTACCACTGTCGAGAAGAATCCACATACCTTTGACCAACACCGTGCAGTAACACAGTCCATTCACATAGTGTAGCACAATAAAATGTAGTTCACACAGTGGCTCAACTGGTTTGCCCACACTCTCGGGAACTGTTGTATGACAAAAGTGAAACAGAAAACCTACATGTGTACTTTGTTCACTGGTGTGACACTTAATAGGCGCAGTGTATTTACATTGATTGTTGTTTTTCTATAGACGCCCCTGAGGAACTGGTATATTTACTCTGCTGCAGTTTAGAATAACAGTAATTTCATTGCATAATGTTCATTGTTGGCTTTAAAAAAACAAACATGTTTAACTTAAGATGCTCTGCATTTGTTAACACTACTGAATAACTGTAAAAATTAAAAACTACATAGGTTTATTATGTATGATTTCACTCTCTGCTAAGACCAGTTGTCCACTTTTCCTGTCATATCACTATATTTATTAAACCACAAATTATGATCTACATTTTCTTCTTTTATAGTTCCTGACTCGGTCAAGACCACTGCTGTAACTCTGTCACGACTTTTCTAGTGTTTTTTAATGATTAGCCTTTAAGATCATTGCAATGAATATTTGAAATGTAAAACGTTTTTTCAAGCTCATGAGTCATCACTTACTCGCCCCTTCCCACATACCATTCTATATACAGTGGCTGTCATAATGTCCCTGCTGTGTATCTTGTCTGATGTTGTTTTTCTCAGTCTTACTCTTCCTCAGTTTTTTTGTCAACCCTTCATAGCTTAGTCTTATCTCAGTCTGACTAAATTCTGGGTCCCACAATGCATTATCAAAAGTAATGACTATTGTTATGTCTGAATGAACCCCCTTAAACAAATTAATGAAATATGCACAAAAAAATATGTACATATACTATATACATGGTTTTAACACTACAAAATGGCAAATTCACTTTATAGTAGACTGTAAGATGTACTAAGTAGTGATTGATCTCAGACACAGCCCTTGGCTTGCACATTAGTTTCCGTTACCAATTGCACAATACACTTTTGTACTTTATGCTAATTACTGTTGCTCAATTCCAAAGCTATTAGTTGTGATGCAAAATTGCAAAATGTCCGAAATCTCTGTTTAATGCTCACTACTGAGTGAACTTTGTTTTAATACAGGGAAATAAAGGACTGATTCACAAACTACTACTATTATTTTCTCCTTTTGATTTATTTACTGCCATTAAAAGCAAAAAAACCCTCCCATGTAAAAAAAAAGAAAAAAAAGAAAAAGAACTTAAAAATTAAAAGTGAAAAAAGTTCTTTAAAAAAATCATCATTCTTTCATGAGAATTGGTGCAGTAGTTTTTGTAGAAGTCTGCTGAAAGTTGGACAGGTGCTGCAGTGATCGCATAATGTTCTTGGTGAAGATACTAGACAAACACATAAGTCTTCATGTGTGAAAGCATATTTGAACAAAATGAAACAGAGGCATTATCCAAACAATCCTTTGGGTAAATATTAGACCATAAACTTAATACAAAACAACCAGACTCCTGGGATACTATTTATTTATTTATCTTTGCAACAGGTGGTAAACTTCCTATGCCTGATGTTTCAGTGTTTGCCTATTTTTTGTTAAGATGGTGTCATTTAAGGTGTGCCAGTATAGCTCCCAGTTACAGGGCTGTGACAGTGAAATGGTCCAGGGGTCTCTGCAGAACTGACTCAGCAGACGTGAGCCAACAGTTCAGTGATGGGGGGGATGCCACACTGTAATCAGCAGCATGGGATCTGCAAAACAAAAAACAAAGAAAGCAGCTTGTATCTCAGAATAAGAACAGGATGTATGTAGGACGTTGACACTTTAACTGTAATCTTAGAATGCACAATCATGCTGTTACTTTTTCACACTAAGAACAGACTCCGAACTGTACCTGGTAACATTAATCTCCTGGTCGTTGATCTTTACTTTTGTTACAGACTGTTGCACTTCCTCACGAGCTTCTGGCTTTAAAACTGGAATCACAGACACATAGTAAATCAATGCCATGTCCTTTAATTTAATTATACAAGTCATAATTATACTCCTATTATTATATATTCACAAACCTAAAATTCCCTCCGTGTTGTTGTCCGATGGCACCTGTCTTAAAACCGGCCAGAGGAATTGTTTTCCAGCTGTTTCATGAAGTAAGATGACCAGACGTGTCTCTCCAACAGTAATATCTGTCTCCTTGTCCCGTTTGATCACAGTCGCTCTAAAAATACACAACATGTCTTAACTGTTTGACGTTTTCTTATTAGACATGCACTAATTTTTTCCGCCAGTATTAATATCAACATAAAAGATATCTTTTGACCAATTGCAGTGGCAGATATTTATTTTCAACTGTAGTGTTATATTAAAGGTTTTTTATTTATTTATTTTGTTTTATTTATTTTATTTTAATACACAGAGTGTATGTTTCAGTCTGTGTTCATTCAAAACATAGCACGATGACTTTAAAATGTTTTTTTTTTTTTTAATTCATAGAGAAGATTTCTTTGTTTACTGGCAGATAAATAACAACACATACAAAATAAGGAAAATTAAGTAAAATCAGTATTGGCATCAGCAATTGACCAAAATGTCATTTTAAACATCACTAATGGTATAGGCCAAGACTTTTACAATCAGTACATTCCTATTCTTCTATTCCATTGTATGTTTCTATCTCAGAGCTTTGTCTTTGTTCTGTTGTTACACCAACATGAACAAAGAGCTCCTATGACATTTAATCCATGTAAACCTATTCCTTCATGCAGAGGTGCACCTTGTTTATTTTACATCACCTTCCAGCAGCGATGTTATCCTGTCCTGTGTAACGTGTGGATATCTGTCCCTCTCTAACAGTGAATCCACTGGTGTCGACCTCAATAGTCAGGTTAGTTTGGAAGTGGATGACAATCCTTTGAAAGCCTCCATTTGGTGCTGAATCAAGCTCACCATTCACAGAAAGTTCTAGTACCCACAACAAAAAAATGACGGATATATGGAATATTTAGTTTTAGATTATGCATTATTTAGCAACATTTTGGTAAAGACCTCAAAGAAAAGCATTACTGACGCCAGTTGGGATGGTGGAGAAGTTTAAGACGGGTGTTTGAGACATCAAAGCATAGTGGAAGGGACAGATGCTCGGCTTTTGTTAAAAACCTGTGAACAGGGGAAACTAGAGAAGAAAACAGGCATAAGACAACAACAGACACATGGTACTCTCTGCTCTTGTTTAATTCATGTCTTTCCAATGAAAAATGAAGTTGTGTCTTTCGTGGCACAGAAATCTTTGTGTTTAACATGAATTCACATTGAAATTTACAGAGCAAATGTCCATCTGCATGTATGTTTAAGCAATGAATTAATATGTAGATATATGATGACAATAATTATTTACTTTATTTCCAGAGACAGGTTTATTAAATACTAATTGTTTAAATGGTTTCAGTGCAATACTTTACCAGGAGGTGTTGGTACAGGAGGTGGCGTTTCGATAGCTGATTTTGATACCATAGTGGCAGCTAGATCTTCATAATCATTTATCTCCATATCATATGCCACTGTAGACAAATAAAGATAGTTAACATGAAGGTGTTTTTTTTTTTCTTTTTGGTTGTTGTTTTTTTTTTCTTTTTATGAGCTCATTTTGGATGTAGTAGTCTGAATGGGTCTGTTTAACATATGAATATATTAAATATATTATATAGAGATGTAAATTTATAATATGTCATCAGATTAGGATTTGTAGGCAGATGTATTTGCTCCCTGGAGGCTTCTTGATCTGAACAGCAAAAATATAACTAAAATATTGGATAGATACTCTTCTACATGAAGCTCATATAAACTGGATACCTCATGTAACTTTGTGAAACTCCATGGCTTTACTTGCCATCCAGTGGCCAACGTACCAAGATGCCTACATCTGATCTATTGCTCTGTGATAGTACACTTTGGGCTGGATCTACTAAGATCCCAATTTGCATGTACTAATTTGTGTGTTCTAATTTGCGTGCGCAATGTAGAATTTTGCATGTGGGGTTGAACCACGGTTTGTAGGTGATTTACTAAGATTGCCTGCGCAAATGACAACAGGTGCAAAGTCTTGGAGACCACCCTATGTAAAAGAGGATTTTGCATGCACTACAGGGTGAGTCAGAAAAAACGCTCTTTCCATTTAAAGAAATTGTACTGCTAAAACGGAAACACTGATTTTTCTTTTGACCATACAGTCATATTGATGTGGTTATTGAGCATGTCTGGTGATGTAGTCATAGATTTATTGCATTGCATAAGAGAGAGAAGGTCCATTGTTTATTGGGCACTGAAATACCTGCCAACACAATGTATGCCACAGTGAACAAACTTGAAATTGACAACAATTACAGGAGTCGGGGCTTTGCTTTCACACTCAGGACATAGGCCTACATGACAGTGCCCAGGGAGTTTTCATCATGGCAAGACCACAGCGAATGCAGGTATTATTTCCTCATCGAGTTGTCTGTTTGGGTCAGGAGAGAGAGTGGCCACCTAGATCCCCGGACTTGACCCCCCTTGATTTTTTCTTGTGGGGGTATCTTAAAAACCGTGTGTATCAGACTGTTCCACAAACTCTTCAGGAACTCCGAAATCGCATCACGGCTGAAATCCAAGCCCTACGATGAACACGAATGGCGAAAAGAGCTGTGTTAGAGATGCGACAACGAGCACAGATTTGCATCAATCTGAACGGTAGCCAGGTTGAAGGTCGTGCCGGATGACTTCGTTGAGACAAAACATTTTGATGGCGAGTAAACATGCTGTAATGGTTGACAATTTCAATTTCATTCACGGTGGCATAAACTGTGTTGGCAGATATTTCGGTGCACAATAAAAAATGGACATTCTCTCTGTTATGCTATGCCATAAATCAATGATTCAATCGCCAGACATGCTCAGTAACCACATCAATATGACTGTATAATCAAAAGAAAAATAAGCATTTCCATTTCAGTGGTACAATTTCTTTAAATGAAAAGAGCGTTTTTTCTGACTCACCCTGTACTGGTTGTCGTCATGGAGACAATACGCTGTAAAAACTGTTCTGGGATACACCAGCACTAATGGTAACAGTGTGCTGGAATGATCCAGATGCAAGGAGATGTAAGGTTGCGAGGTTTTTTGTCATAGAAGGTATGGTATAACTCCTCCTTGTGACTGGCCCTAAACCATCCCCTAGTTCATCCAGAAGTTCTAAAATGCATTGCTGGGCAGCGATTCATTTTAAATTGCTTTCGGGTTTGATAAATCACTTTGCGTGTGCTAAATTAATATATTTACATTTTCTCCTCCCAGCACATGCACAATTGAGTGTAAATGCCCCATATTGCATATTCATTGTGGCAGACGCGCTATTTTGCACCTTTGAAAGATGTAACCCTTAGTGCACACTGTCAGTAAATCAATTTGTAATTTTTTTGTGCATGTGTAATGAGTTTTCACGTGTTTTTATACATGCAAACCTTGACTAGATCCAGCCCAGTGTTGCAGCTGCAGGTTACATTATCTCAAATGCAGCTTTATCAAACTGGCTAATATAAGTCCTCATCATGAATGCTGATGTGTAAAGTCTGCCTTGGTCACATTGCCAATTCAAATAATATTAACACTGGGTTGTTAAAGATATACAGTACAAGATACAGACCAGACAGATCAGGTGGACCAGGTAGACCAGGTGGACCAGGTGGACCAGGTGGACCAGATGAATGAACCATGTCTGGGACTTCAGAAAGAGAACAAATCAGTTTATGACAGTCTCTAAGGAGCTCTCTCACTCTATGTGTGTGTGTGTGTGTGTGTGTGTGTGTGTGTGTGTGTATATATATATATATATATATATATATATATATATATATATATATATATGTGTGTGTGTGTGTGTGTGTTTGTGTGTATGTGTGTGTATATATGTATGTATATATAAAAATTACTCACGTGCAATTGGGAAATAACCTTCAAGTAGACCATAATCTGGTGAGATACCGTAACCACGTGAGACGCTACCAAATGGGTGCCATCCACCACCAACTCCACCACCAGCTGCACCTGCACCTGCACCTGCTACAATCAAAAACACAGACATTATTGCCATTCAATGAAGTTTCATGTTTGCTGTTTTTACAGAATAAAAATATTTTTTGATCTATGTCAGATTTTTTAATTTAAACTATTTTTAACTGAAACACTGAATAGTCCAGCATTAAGTAGTTGACTAAAAAAAACACTGTATTATTATACTGTAACTATATACTGCAAAGAAAATTACTCACTTCCTCCACCATAACCAGGAGCAAACCTGGACAGGCGACTACCTCAAACATATAATTACCATATACTGAAGTTTCATGTTCACCATTTTAAAGGAACCCAATATTTTGGATTGGGCTTATATCACAATAAGTGTAGGCCTATGTGTGTGTTAGGTTTAATTTGAAAGGAAGATAATATATATTATATAACAGTTTTTTTTAAGGTAACCTGAACCCTGATGTGTTTGCATAAAGATTTGGCTGTGATTCACCCATCATGCCTGGTGCCAACAGTACAAGCCTGTGGGGGCAGTGTAATGTTCTGGGGATGTTTCAGTTGGTCCGGTCTATGTTCAGCAACATTATATGTTCAATAAGTCAGCTGCCTACCTGAATGTACTGAATGACCACGGTTGAACATCATTGGAATTTTTCTTCCCTGATGAAATGGTATATTACCAGATCCAACATTTTGTGTGTGACTTTTTTCGTTGCCGGAGAATGTGTAATATTGTTTACTTGCAGGTCCTTGACTGTGATGATCAAGTCTTTCTCCTTCCTTGGGTTTATGAAGTACATCTGTTCTTTCACCTGGGGGCTTGGTGACCACCATGGATGTAAGTGGAGTCACAAAGCTGTACTTAAGTGATAACTCCATGGCTTCTTTCTTCACCGTCTCTTTTTCAGGTCCAGATAATTGCAGCCTGTTTGGAAAAATATTACTTAAAATCAAAACATACAACATAGAACATCAGATTCTATTTCTGCAACTACATCCCACTATAACTTACACACTGAACTGTTACATTGAAAAACAGGCAAAGGTTTTATCAGTAATCTTGCCAATGAGGACCCAGTGCACTAAGAATATAGAGACTTTTAAAATCACACTCACTCTTTCTCCAGAAGTTGTTTGACTGTGAGGTAGGCCCAGACCCTCTGGATGCGGTTGTCGGATATTGTCCCAGTTAATTCCACTGTGACGTCGGTGTTTGTAAATGTCATTCTTGTATTTCTCTGTCATAATGTCATAAATAATGTTACTTAACACAGTGGCTTTCATAAACCCTTTCGAACGTGAGAGCACATACAGTGAACATGTGTTCCTTACAGAGATGGCCAGAACTTGTGGAGTGAAGGTTTCAATGTTGTTGTCAGTGATCTGACCGGCTACCACAATCTCAGAGCCATTATAATACTGACTGAAGTTAGTCTGGGTTAGATTAGTCCCACCAATATAGATCATCGTCACATCAGTCAACAGTGGAGTGGCCACCTCTTCATAGAAACCCTGATGACATATGAACACTGATATGAGTCCTTTTTCCAGTCTGCGCTGGTTCATGAATAGAAATGTGATGAATTACAGAATGTACAAAGATTTTACAACATTTAACCGCTTTGAAATACCTTCAATTGCAAATCGGCATCAGAGTCTTCATAAATCCGCCGTGCCACACCATCGTTCTGCAGTGACATGCTCTCAAGGAACTCAAAATTGACATCAAAACCAAATCCAAGACAGTAGAGGGGGAATTTACTTGCGATGGCCTTTTTTACATTTGATTGTATTCTTTCAAGATTTGTCTCTCCTGCAAAGGTACAAGACGTGTTTTAAAAAGGTATCTCGTGATTTTCAGTGGAGAAAAGTAGAAAAATGGCCTCCGTTGCGTTCCTTTAGTTAGTTTTACACATGCATATGTGCATTTTTTTTATTCATTCATTCATTTTCTGAACCCGCTTTTTCCTCACTAGGGTCACTGGAGCCTGTCCCAGCTACTTATGGGCAAAGGCAGGCTACACCCTGGACATGTTGCCAGTTCATCACAGGGCTGACACAGAGACAACAAGAAAAGTACTCGGTTCCCCAACCTTCTTGCTCTGAGGCACAAGTGCTATCCACTGCACCACCATGTCGCCCTCTGTTGTTTTGTTTGTGTGTTTTTTTTAAAGTGTATAATAAATACTAACCGGATGTTGGGTCTCCATCAGTGAGGAGTATAAGGATAGATGCTGAACCTTCTCTTGGATGTGCATTCAGCATTCGTGCACCTTCTAGCACCGCTCTATTAATGTCTGTGGCTGAAATAAGATAAAACAAAATGTTTTACCGAGGAGATTCTTAGGCCACATATTCATAGGCCAAAAATAAATATGAATATTTGCTGAAGGATCTCACATCCTCTGTCACGAATATTCCGTGCAAATTCCTTGGCACTTCCCACATTTTGCTGGTTTGCTTGAACAAGTTCTCGTTTCCAATGAAAGATGTTACCATCAAAAGTGATGAGACCAAAAAAATCTTCTTCTGCCAGATCATTCAGTATATGGATTAAAGCTATTCGGGTCTGGAAGAAAAATACAAAAACATTCACAAATCAGGAGTAGATCTTTTATTGAAGAAATAGAAATACATTTTTTCAAGTTAGACAAACATTACTTGAAATTGAAATTTTATTAAGAGAAAAACTTATAATGTTCAGACACTTTACCTGATGTATTTTTCTGCCGCTCATGGAACCACTTTGGTCAATAACAAAAACAACATTTTTTGGAATGCGAGTCAGACTAGATGGAGCAAAATGATGAACAAAATACCCAGCAGATGCCTTGAAGGGAGTTCAAAGAACGTTTGGTTAGAAAACAGAAGAGACGAGAGGATATTGGCATATGATATGTGACAAAGAATGGTATATGTACCGTGATGTCTCCTAATGTGGTGTCCCTGTTGACATCATAAACAATCACCAGATCTCCATTCATACCCTGCTCTCCACAGCTGTCACATGTTTTCTGTTGATCTTCTGTTGGGTAGAAATAAACCCACGCCTAGAAAAAGGATAATTCGTGTTTTAAAGAGTGTTGACCAACACCAAAAATAGCAATAACCTTATACAGTAAAATAAGGTCAGAAAATGGATGAAAAAAATGAAGTTTAAAAACAACAAGAAAAAAAAAGCATTAAATGCCAATTCATTTCTACTGGACTGTGTCGCTGGAGAACTAATGGGAGGTCACACAAACAGTAACAGAGCACATTAGAGGATTGTACATATTGTATATACTCTAAGACTTAAGTAAATAAAAAGAGAGGTTAGTTGAATACTAGTCTAAAATCTGCATTACAGCTATTGACTATAAAAATAGTGGATGAAGCCTCTGTGTCATCACCCACTGGTTTGTGAACTGTTGTTGTGAAGGTCTTTTGGAAAAAACAAAACACTTAACTGCCCAATTTGCACTGGAAACCCAGTTGTTCCACATAAGAATAGTACTACCTGACACATGTATTCCAAAATAAAATATGTGCTGCACAAGGGGCAAGGACCTTGGCTCCAAAATGAAGCCAATGTAAAAGTAGCTTAAACACATACATTCAAAATAAACAAATAAATAAATATATAAAATATGGAGCCCTAACCCTGCCACAAATTATTTCTCAAAAACTGCAGTTGTATTTTTTATTGGTTTTTTTGTTTGTTTGTTTGTTTGTTGTATTGGATAAAGTTATTTTGTAATTTCCCCTCAGGCTGACTGAAATGCTGTCAGCTCACCAGCCGACATTAACCACTGTTAGCTTGTTGGCTATTGAGAGTTAAATGATGGAAAAGTAATTGATTAAAAAACACCACACATGCTATGATGTGACATCCTAATATAAACCTTAATGTTAAACCTGAACACAGATGAGTTATATAAATATTCACTCCCATATACTTGTCGTGAAAAGACAAATTAGCTGTAAAGACCAAATCCACTTTTGTACCAGGTTGTAAATATGTTTATTTCAGCCTGAGGTTGGGTGTTTTACACAGGGGTTCATAGGAATAGAATCATTTTTGAAGCCAACCTGATGTGGACATTCAAGAAATAGTATTTTGGCTCACTCTTCACCCACAGAGTTTGCTGACTGATTACAACACACTCTTACCTGTTTGTCTGCAAGTGTTTTGGTGATTGCGTTTCCCAGAGCTTTGGTGCTCAGTCCTCCTTTAACTTCCAAGAAATTAATGCCGGCTTCCTCATGGATGTACACATCAACCTGTGTTAGAAAATATGAAATAATATTAAACAAATTAAATATATACAATTAAATGATCTTGATCATTAACAACATTGTTTTCTTAAACCTCAGTCACTGAATTATTCCAACATGACCAACCTTGAAATCTTTAACAGGCTGCATGGGCCGAGCATGGATTTGGAGCTCATATTTACCGAGCTTACGTTTCAGCAGCTCCTCATACGTGAGTTCAAAGGTCACCTTTTTGTGAGCAGCCACATTCACAGAGGTCTTAAACTCCTCTAGGGTCCTCCCAACAGAACTACAACAGAAATCATTATTCCCATTCTGTGAACATTGAGATTTCTGTTTGAACTGTATGGGTTTTAACTCTATCTTTGTACCTGACAATCCCTGCACTTTGGCCTCGGGACACAGCCTCAGTGTACTGCTGCTGAGCCTGCTCCTTAGCTTTCACAACACCATCGTACACTTCCCCATCCATAAACCTAAAGAGAACAAGCTTTGGTTATACTGTATGTATGTGCTCCTGAACAGCTCATGTTTCCTCAGTGTTTGACGTCTAATGATGCTTAAACGTGAATGGACAACACCAACATTTCACACCCACATTCTGAATTTACTGATGAAGGCGTTCTTTGGAATACGAACGTGGAACTCAATTTCCTTTGACTCGTCCATACGATTGGCCACGCGGCTGGTGATGACAGTGGTGGCATAACGACTGCTCACTGTAGAGTTGATGTGGAAGCTGTAGATGTCCCAGTCGTCCTGAGCAAACACAGCAAACACATTTCACAATAAAGAAAACAGTTTATTTGATTGTGTTGGCTGTTGATTGATTTTCCTTGCTCTGACCAAAGATCAACTGATAGTAAAAAAAAAAAAATTGTTGGAGACATGAGTGAAATTTAATTGGTCTGACAGCAGAAACACCCAGTTGATTTCCTTTTTTTTTTCTTACCTTGTAGTTGAATTTTAAATGGAAATAACTTGACAAATATTCCCATGCACCTAATGTGTTAAAAAGACAGCAGCTTGCACACACAGTAGTATGGCTATATCTTTATAGACAGTCCATTAACACCCATTCCCTATGTCCTTATACTAACCTCAACCCTAAAACCAAGTCTTAATTCTCAAAAATCAGTTTGCAGACTTTGGTTTTGTTCTCACAGTGACAGCAGGTCCCCCTGGTATTCCAAACTCTACATTATTCAGTCACTTCAAAATCCATGGGATATAAAAATAAATACACAAATACACTCACAGTTACGTCATTTTATGTAACTGCTTGGCCCAAACTCTTACCTTAATCTAACTCAACCTACCCCCTGAAATATACTTTTTGTTGGCCAAGTACCCCAATTCTCACTTCAGCATTTCTGAATGAAAAAATTAGGCAAAATTTGTTCCTGTGCCAAAGGTGTCTCTTTATATTTTCAAAATTTGTAAACAAACAACATATATTTAACTGTAATATATAAAAAATAACATTTTTTTTTAAAGTCAATTTTTATGCAACAATAAATTGAAAAGTGCCCTTTCATTGTTAAGAAAAATAAGTAAATTGGTCATTAATTAATAAATGAATCTTTCATCAACAAAAAATAATTACTCAGCCACTCAAATAAAGTCATGTTGAATAATCTAAAATAGAAATGTTCGTAAAATGTTTCCAAAGCTTAAACAAGATGACTGACAATAAAACTATTATATGAATGCATTTATTGTGTTTTATAGTTCAGCATTAATTCTTATTATTTATTTTGTTTTCAGTACATGATGACTTATTTAATGTATTTTAACTAAAAAAAAATTCAAGTATCCCTTGGGCGTCTTCCAAGTACCCCTGGGGGTATGCGTACCCCACTGTGGGAATCTGACCTAACTGTACCGTAAGCCGAAACACACTCAAACACAAGCCTCTAATACGTTACCAGTGTAAGTGTCCTTTGCAATGGGATAACAATTGTTTCCTCACCTTGTTTGGTAGTGTGGTGACCACAGCCAGCAGCACCCCTAGGAGGGCGATGCTCACAGCAGCTCTCTCCATGACGACACCCTCCAATATGAGTCCAGGCAGCTGAAACTGTCTTTTAACCTCTGACAGACAGGGACAGCACATGTGTACACAGGGCAAACTCTGCTTTCTCTCACTTCAAAAACACCTCCCCAAACATTTTCTACTGCTGGGAATCAAACGCACAGCAAAGGACAATCAATATGATACAATTCACGGGAATTAGTGCCTTAAAATTGTTTGCCTCTGCTAACCACTCAAGCAGCACTTTACATCCATATCTGTCAAGACTCATACAGTATGGCTGAATCCCAATTCACCCCTTGGCCCTCCCCCTTACCCCCAACCCTCCGTTTTGCGCGTACACGTGAAGGGGTAGTGTGGTCCTGATTCTCGATTATTCAGAGGGGAAGGGCTAAGGCGGAGGGCAGTATAGGAATCGCAACAGAGATATTTCAGGACCACACTAAAAATGGAGGGGTAGGAGAAGTTTCCCATAATTCTGTTGGAACTGTTGGCAAGATGGAGGTAAACATAGCCAAAAAGTGCAGCAGTGTGATGAAAGAAACACACAAATGTACGTATTTTCTTCGTAAACAACTTAATCTTTTGATCAACCATTAAATGCGATTTCAATGTGTTATAGACCGCATTTCTGCGGTTTATAGTTGATTGCTGCAAAAGGATGACCAAAGCCCATGCAACAGAGACGGTTACAGCTACTGACGGCATGGAAAGTACTTTTGTAAAAAAAAAGTTATTGCATCTGTTAATAGCGGCATCAATGATTTCCACTACATTAACATGTATGATTACCATGAGAAGTATACCGTCTTCATTTGTAGACTTTTAACCCTTTATCGGGCAAGTGAATTCTTCATTAATTAAAGTCCACAGGCCCACCTTCAACCCTATGTCTGATGCTGTATTCCAGAGTCCTGGGAGATGGGAAGTTTCTGACGTTCAACTCAGTAAAGTGCACTGGAACGCCTGCCCAAGCCGGAGGTCCTAGATGCAAAGTGGGGCCAGTTTGAAGTACCCCGACCTCACCACAAACTACATCGTGATGTCAACACAATAATGGTGGCACACAGTGTGCAAGTTCACAATGAAAAAAATCTTCACAATGTATAATTAGTTCATCCACCATTTCACTTCTTCCGTCTCGTTTGCATATATGATTACACTGGACCGTCGACAGTCAAAATGCCTCTTCAGTAACAAAGCAAATAGGAGCTTAGATCTGCAATCTCCATGTTTGTTGTTTATGTTCAACATGGATCTCCTGGAATACTTTGAGGTAGAATGTAGTTAACTCCAAGTGAGATATATTCTACCTCCCAGGACTCTGGAATGCAGCATGAGTAATGACACCAGAAAGGTTGTTTTGAGCGCTGGCCCTTTAAATGCAAATGAGCCACTTCATGCCCCACCCCCTTCAGGTTGTTGGCTGTGCTGCTCTGTCCCGTTCATCCACTTGTGTTCATTAATACAGCCAACAACTGAACATTTTAGGTAATCAGCTCGAAGTTTGGACATAGTTTCAGTTTGGACTACAACCGCTGCTGCTGAAAAACAACTATGGCGTACTTGGAGAAATGTTCGTCAGAAGTCTTGACCTTACATGTCATGTCATGATGCAACTAGTTATATACACACAACAAATTAAGAAGGAATTAAAACAGGTTGTAGAAATCCACTTGATTTTTGTCAAAATGAATCTAAACATAGCTTTGCAGCACCTGGAGGGTTCAAATTCAAACTTTTTGAACTATTAGGGTCCAAATACACAAATAAATGTACCACAGACTAATAAAGTGGGTTTAGCAAAATATGACCCCTTTAACTTGATACAAGACAACCATAAATTTGGGTTACTATTTATTTGGTACATGTTAGCAACAGGTGGTTATTCCAAACCATGAGGACTCAAAGTCCTTCTGGAACCAGCAGAAAACACACAGATGGAGGTTGTTCTTCCAGGAGCTGTGGAACTCCATGGCGATCCCAGAGGTCATACAGAGACAGAACCCCTGTGGTCTCTGTGAAGGAAGTACCAGTGGTCTGGAACTCCACTACCACGACAGCAGCACTTGATGGACACGAGGGGGTTCTGTCTCTGTATGACCTCTGGGATCACCATGGAGTTCCACAGCACCTGGAAGAACAATCTCCATCTGTGTATTTTCTGCTGGTCCCAGAGGGATCCACAGTCAATAGAACCAAATCACTGAAGGACATTGAAGCAAATGGAGCTCAAGCTCCACGTCTGGCCCCAGTCGAACCTCATGCCTTAACCGCGACCCAAGAAACACAATTCATACTGAACCATGGATGACCTGTACCATCCCTATTGTTCACCACTTTTAATGGTTATACTTAACCTCCTGAGACCCAGCAATGCATTTTTGTCCTCTGTAGGGGACAGAAGTTTGACAGTTTAACTTAAAAAAAATGTTGTCCATTGCAAATGACATTCCATTAAATAAATAAATAAATAAATAAGAATAATTTCAAAAATGTATCTGAAAAAAAAACTGTTGCATTATGCAGTTTCCAATTAAGACAACTGTTTAATGTAAAAAAGCTAAAGATTTTCACTTTCCTGGGTCTCAGGAGGTTAATATACAGCCGACAGGTGACCGTAGGTCTACTACCATACTCAGTACTCTGTCTCTGGGCACTGAGTTCCTTATATTTTTCTCCCCGGTTGGTTAAAACAGAGGGGATCCTGTAGAAAGACTTCTTTTCACCATGTCTCACTGTTAGAGCAGCCTATTACTGCACCAAGTTAACCATGACTACAATTCATTCATTCATTCATTCATTATCTGAACTCGCTTTATCCTCACTAGGGTCGCGGGGGTCGCTTGGAGCCTATCCCAGCTACATAGGGGCGAAGGCGGGGTACACCCTGGACAAGTCGCCAGTTCATCGCAGGGCTGACATATAGAGACAATCACTCTCACATTCACACCTATGGGTAATTTAGATTAACCAATTAACCTATTAGTGCATGTCTTTGGATGGTGGGAAGAAGCCGGAGTACCTGGAGAGAACCCACGCAGACACGAGGAGAACATGCAGACTCCACACAGAAAGGTCCCACCCCCCGTCGACTGGTGTTGGAATCGAACCCAGGACCTTCTTGCTGTGAGGCATGAGTGCTAACCACTGCACCACCGTGTCACCGTGACTACAATTATTAAGTACAATTATCTGTCTAACAAGCCTGGCACTCCTCTTATAGCTTGTGGGCTGTCTTCCAATTTGGCCTGGTGTCATGTGGCAAGGGTCTATATTAGGATTAAGGAGATGACGTAACGACCATTAAATTCCCTCACAGCAGAATCCAGAATGGCATCTGGACTCGTTGACACAATAATGATGTGATAATTCTTGTTAAGATGATTTCTGTTTTGCTATGTGTTTAATCTATGTGTGTGGAAGTGTGTTTTTGTGTGAGTGTTTTTTGTGCACAGGAGGAAGAGAGAAAGCAGAGTTTGCCCTGTGTACACATGTGCTGTCCTTTACTTTTAGAGTTTAAAAGCTGCCTCCAGCTGCCTGGCGTCACTTTGGTGGGGGGCGTCATGGAGGGAGCTGCTATGAGAATAGCCCTCTTAGGGCTGCTGCTGGCTTTGGCCACCTCACTACCAAGCAAGGTGAGCAAAAGTCCCATTCCAAGTCAATGGAAGATTAATTTGCTTGTACAGGTTTCATCCCTGTAGACATACATATCAGAAGGTTGTATTTGAGTGTATTTATGCTACGGTACAGTTAGGTTAAAGTAAATGTTAGGGTCAAGCATGTCTGTGCAAGTCCTTATAATAATGTGTGTGTTTGATTCTATATCCTGTTGAGGCCTGACATTGTTTTATGGTCAGGGTTAGAACTGGATAATGGTTAAGGTAAGGAGCTAGAGAACATCCACACAAGGGTACTGACACTGATTGTGTGCATATTAAAAGTTTTTACATTGACCTTTGAGGGTGTTCCAAACTGTTAAGTCTGTCTCAAAAACTACAGAACATTTTGAATAGAAAACACATTATCTTGGTCCTCCTAAAACATGGACTGGATATGGATCCTAATTCTAGAATTCTAGAAGGGGCACTTTTCACATTTTTGTGAGTTTCTATGACAGCTATAAGGAAATCACACACGTTGGATAACATCATTTATCAACATGTTCAGATTCTTGCTGATCCAGGAGACAATAACTGAGAGAACATTTTATTTTACTTGATAAAAAAAAAAATCTCGATCACAGAGACTTCAGATTTGGTATTTGCACTCACTGTTCATTTAAAACCTGTCCATAGTCTGAAAATAGAAGTGACAAAATAATACTGACATCAACTCCAAAACGTGACAGAAACTTGGATCTAAATCCTGAGATATTCTGTTAAAGGCCATCAAGGAACTTATTTATATGTATAACACATACAGGGGTTGGACAAAATAATGGAAACACCTTCACCTCAAGATGATAATGCCCCAATCCATACAGCTAGAATTGTTAAAGAATGGCATGAGGAACATTCTAATGAAGTTGAGCATCTCGTATGGCCGGCACAGTCCCCAGACCTCAACATTATTGAGCATTTATGGTCAGTTTTAGAGATTCAAGTAAGACGTTGATTTCCACCGCCATGGTCTCTAAAAGAGTTGGAGGGTATTCTAACTGAAGAATGGCTTAAAATTCCTTTGGAAACAATTCACAAGTTGTATGAATCAATACCTCGGAGAATTGAGGCTGTAATTGCCGCAAAAGGCGGACCTACACCATATTAAATTATATTTTGTTGATTTTTTTAAGGTGTTTCCATTATTTTGTCCAACCCCTGTGTGTGTTGCTTTGATTTATGTGTTTATTCAGGTCATGGTAATTTATTAGTGTGGTGTATATAATTTAAAAGGCAGTAAAAACTGTAAAATAAACTGGGTGTTTCTGCTGTTAGACCAATTAAATGTGACTTTTTGTTGCCTTTTTTTCTTTTTTTCCATTATCTGATCTTTGGTCCATTGATCATTAGCCAGTGAGTTCAAATAAACTTGTTTTTCTTTATTGTGAAATGTGTTTGCTGTGTTTGCTCAGGACGACTGGGACATCTACAGCTTCCACATCAACTCTACAGTGAGCAGTCGTTATGCCACCACTGTCATCACCAGCCGTGTGGCCAATCGTATGGATGAGTCAAAGGAAATTGAGTTCCACGTTCGTATTCCAAAGAACGCTTTCATCAGTAAATTCAGAATGTGGGTGTGAAATGTTGGTGTTGTCCATTCACGTTTAAGCATCATTAGACGTCAAACACTGAGGAAACATGAGCTGTTCAGGAGCACATACATACAGTATAACCAAAGCTTGTTCTCTTTAGGTTTATGGATGGGGAAGTGTACGATGGTGTTGTGAAAGCTAAGGAGCAGGCTCAGCAGCAGTACACTGAGGCTGTGTCCCGAGGCCAAAGTGCAGGGATTGTCAGGTACAAAGATAGAGTTAAAACCCATGCAGTTCAAACAGAAATCTCAATGTTCACAGAATGGGAATAATGATTTCTGTTGTAGTTCTGTTGGGAGGACCCTAGAGGAGTTTAAGACCTCTGTGAATGTGGCTGCTCACAAAAAGGTGACCTTTGAACTCACGTATGAGGAGCTGCTGAAACGTAAGCTCGGTAAATATGAGCTCCAAATCCATGCTCGGCCCATGCAGCCTGTTAAAGATTTCAAGGTTGGTCATGTTGGAATAATTCAGTGACTGATGTTTAAGAAAACAATGTTAACAATCAAGAGCTTTAACATTAAATTGTATTTTTTATTTACTTACTTAATACTATTTTATATTCTCAAACACAGGTTGATGTGTACATCCATGAGGAAGCCGGCATTAATTTCTTGGAAGTTAAAGGAGGACTGAGCACCAGAGCTCTGGGAAATGCAATCACCAAAACACTTGCAGACAAACAGGTGGAATCGACTTTAACTGTGCACTGTAGATTTTGCACCTCACTGAACATACAGATCTATGAACATTTTTACTGTTCACTGCGTGTGTGTTGCTCATTCATATTTTTAAAATATTTTCATTATATTATTTTTTAAAAATTGTTAAATACGCCTATATCACATCTCCACGCTTGTGCTAATATTGTATATTACATACATACAACTTTTGTTTTAAATTACATTTGAATCTGGATTTACTTCTGATTTAAAACAATAATGCATGTTTAATGTGACAAAAGTGAGAGAAAAGTTTCGGCAGAAAAATCAACAGCAGTGCAGTGTGAGTGTCATGGACTGGCCACGAGGGTCCAGGTCTGTCCAACAATGTCACCATGCCCCCTCAGATCTGATGTATTCTGTTTTCAGGCGTGGGTTTATTTCTACCCAACAGAAGATCAACAAAAAACATGTGACAGCTGTGGAGAGCAGGGTATGAATGGAGATCTGGTGATTGTTTATGATGTCAACAGGGACACCACATTAGGAGATATCACGGTAGAGCAACAATGATTTTGACATCATATATAAAATCCTTTTGTCTTTTCTGTAGTGTTTTCTAACCAAACATTCTTTGAAATCTCTTCAAGGCATCTGCTGGGTATTTTCTCCATCATTTTGCTCCATCAAGTCTGCCCCGCATTCCAAAAAATGTTGTCTTTGTTATTGATCAAAGTGGATCCATGCATGGTACAAAAATACATCAGGTAAAGTATCTGAAGGTTATAACACACTTTTAAATGTATGTTAACTCTATTAAGTCTGTTTATTTTATGCTTCATTGTGAATGTAAGCGGTATCTATGACATGATAAGTGTGGGACATAAAATTTGACCTTTTCTCACCTAAAAAGTATATAATAAATACATATTCAAAATACTCAATACCCTACAGACTAAAATGTCGCCATTGAACCCCACTGAAACTGCACTTTTTGATCCCACAACCTTTTCAGTCTTTATGTTATATTAGGCTTTGAATACAGATTTTTACTTTTTTTTGGGCATATTGAGTCATTTTCTTGTACTTGGCCCATAGGGTAAATACATCCTATTTTTCCATTATGTGAGCTGTTCCTTTGTTATAGAAGACTGTAGGTCAGTGTGTAACTGATATATATATATATATATATATATATGTATATATATATATATATATATATATATATATATATATATATATATATATATATATATATATATATATATACACATATCAGTGGCGGCTGCTTATCTTTCAGAGAGGGGAAGCTCATTGTCAGCTTACATAAAAAAAAAAAAAAAAATTGTCAAGTTATTTAAACATAAATTCGGCCCTCCGTTCCTTGTTAAGAAAATGGTCAGTGACCTTATCGTACCAAGTAGGTATGTTTTCCAGGGACTTGATAGCTAGTTCACTCTGACCTAGCCAACAGTATGATTGATTTAACTATCTACAAAACGATATTAAACTTGAACAAGAAATGATTAAATTATGGAACTGAAACAAGAAAACATTGAAATTATGTTAAATTGAAACAAGGAAGTACAATGAGTGTGTTTTATTTACAGTGCAAGAAATGAACAAGTAATTTTGTAGTGGTTTCTCTCTCGATTTCACAGCAGAATGTGCGACGGTATTAAACTTAACTCTGTCATGTGAAGGAGTAGATCTCAAAATAGCTGTCAATCAAATGGGATTCAGCCTTTCAACTGATCCTCCAATCAGCACGTGGAAGCCCGGCGTCCAGCCCAGCTGAGGTGCACCCAAAGCTCCATTCACCCCCAGAGACGCCGAGCGTCCTGGGGTGGGACAACATCGTGGCATTTATCCAATTACCATCCAGTTTTGAGGCAATGAAAAACACTGTTCCACTCAGTCCCATTGAAGCGCATGGACACTGAGCATGTATGGGCAAATGCACTGACCACAGATCATGTGAGAAAACAGTGCAACGGGAATGTATGAGACGTGAACAACATCGCGTCCGTTGATTTGAGATAAAGCTGATTCTGAACGAACTTGTCTTTGAGATGGACGCTGAGCTTCCCTTGCAGTCTTTGAGAAATCGCCTCTAATATATATATTAGTGCTAGGCATCGATTAAATTTTTTAAATTGCAATTAATCGCGTGGATTTCTGCGATTAATCGCAATTAATAGCATAGTTATTTGGGGGGGGTTGCCGGCATCAACAGCGTGTATTGCCTTTAAGTGATATTTCAGACTTGAAGCACTCCGGTGATAAAAATAATTCCACATTGCAGTGCCTCAAAACAACTTTGTCCTTCTCAACTCCACCATCTGAAGACATTTAAAATGAAAATGTCCATGGAAAAGACCAGTACTTTTCTCCATGTTTATGTCCCCACCAGTTTATTTCCGCTTGTGAGTGACTGACAGGAGTCTTAAGCCCACTAATAAGTACAAATACTAATAAGCCCAATAATATGTAATGTTCAGTTGTTAAAAGCAAGCAAAGGGGGGCCTCTAGTGGTCGGAATAAGTTGCACTAACGTATGTTTCGTCCTTTTGCTGTTACCATAGTCAGTTCGGACATAAGACGACACATTTCTTTCACTCTGTTTGTATGTCCCCAAAAACGTTTGCCTGTGAGTATTTTATGTTCAGTTGTCAGAATGAATAGTATAAAATATCTCTGATGTGAACCTTTGTTGCTGACTAAAAAGACGTAAATCTTAAATTAATCTGTAAATGCTAATCATTAGTGTGTCTATGGATTTTCCCATTCAAGTTAGCATCGAGCTAATCACATGGTAAATAAGTAAAGGTTAGTTCAATGGCTAGTATATTGTACCTAAACACAACCAATGAATTTACATAAACTTAACATGAGCCTGCATAAAGAATTAGCAACCCATCTCTGACTGCTAGCATAAACGAATTAGCTTAAACATGTTAATAACACATTGTAATAAACACATCCAAAATAACGTCATAAACATGTTTCTAACGGCACGTTTGCATGCGAAATTATTTAGCAAACAACAGAATGATTGATACATACAGGCGTTGAACTGCAGGAGTTAAACAAAGTTTGATTCAGCATTACTCGAATAGTTCGCCGGCTTTTCTCCTCTCAGCTACACCGGCACCGGCGCTTGGTTCTGAAGTACATGTGGAGCGCCAAAATAAAAGCATGAGTTTCAAAATAAGAGTCCGTGTGTATAAATGAACTAAGACTTGCTTGATAGGCAGAATGGCATTAACGGGAGATAAAAAAAAAAAAAATTGTCGGCGTTATTTAATGAATGCGTTAACGCGGTAATAACGCGTTAACTTGCCCAGCCCTAATACATACATACATACATATATATATATATATATATATATATATATATATATATATATATATATGTATATGTATATGTATATATATATATATCAACAACAAAATAGAAACTCATCAAAAACAGTGTTGGTGCCAATCACTAACCTACCCGAAAATCATCCAATAAAACCATCCTGCGTCTTTTATATGAAAAATATCTTATCTTTTTTTTCTCCAGAAAAAAGAATGAATTGCCATTTAAGGGTTTAAAGCTCTAAAAGTTCATGAGAAAACTTGTGATATGGGTTAAACTTGATGAAAATATTTAACTCATTTGAAGGCAAAAATGGCAATATTGTATCTAATATGACAATACAACATCTTGATGACATCTTTACCCATTGACCATTTTTGGCTTGTAAAGTCTGCAAAGGAAGTTTTGGAAGCCAGACACGAGGGTTTTATTTAGGGACTTTATGTAGGACAAAAACTGATTATTAAGGATAATTAATGGATCTATTAGTTGAATAAAACCAATAATTTGTTAATAATTTATACTTTTTCTAGACCCGAATAGCTTTAATCCATATACTGAAAGACCTGGCAGAGGATGATTTTTTTGGTCTCATCACTTTTGATGGTAGCATTTTTCACTGGAAACGAGAACTTGTTCAAGCAAACCAGCAAAATGTGGAGAGTGCCAAGGAATTTGCACGGAATATTCGTGACAGAGGAGGTGAGCTCCTTCAACAAATACTTATATTTATTTTTGGCCTATTAACACGTGACCCAAGAATGTCCTCAGTAAAACATTTTGTTTTATCTTATTTCAGCCACAGACATTAATACAGCAGTACTGGAAGGTGTACGAATGCTGAATGCACATCCAAGAGAAGGTTCAGCATCTATCCTTATACTCCTCACTGATGGAGACCCAACATCCGGTTAATATATATCATATATTTAAAAAAAACGAAACACATGCATGTGACCAAAAACTTATCGTACAGTTTAAGACATTTTAAAAGCATGTTTCTTGTACCTTTGCAGGAGAGACAAACCTTGAAAGAATACAATCAAATGTAAAAAAGGCCATCGCAAGTAAATTCCCCCTCTACTGTCTTGGATTTGGTTTTGATGTCAATTTTGAGTTCCTTGAGAGCATGTCACTGCAGAACGATGGTGTGGCACGGCGGATTTATGAAGACTCTGATGCTGATTTGCAATTGAAGGTATTTCAAAGCGGTTAAATGTTGTAAAATCTTTGTACATTCTGTAATTCGCCACATTTCTATTCAAGAACCAGCGCTGACTGGAAAGAGGACTCATATCAGTGTTCATATGTCATCAGGGTTTCTATGAAGAGGTGGCCACTCCACTGTTGACTGATGTGACGATGATCTATATTGGTGGGACTAATCTAACCCAGACTAACTTCAGTCAGTATTATAATGGCTCTGAGATTGTGGTAGCCGGTCAGATCACTGACAACAACATTGAAACCTTCACTCCACAAGTTCTGGCCATCTCTGTAAGGAACACATGTTCACTGTATGTGCTCTCACGTTCGAAAGGGTTTATGAAAGCCACTGTGTTAAGTAACATTATTTATGATGTTATGACAGAGAAATACAAGAATGACATTTACAAACACCGACGTCACAGTGGAATTAACTGGGACAACATCCGACAACCGCATCCAGAGGGTCTGGGCCTACCTCACAGTCAAACAACTTCTGGAGAAAGAGTGAGTGTAATTTTAAAAGTCTCTTTATTCTTAGTGCACTGGGTCCTCATTTGCAAAATTATTGATAAAACCTTTGGCTGTTTTTCAATGGAACGGTTCAGTGTGTAAGTTATAGTGGGATGTAGTTGCAGAAATAGAATTTAATGTTCATTAGTGCGTTTTGATTTTAAGTAATATCTTTGCAAACAGGCTGCAATTATCTGGACCTGAAAAAGAGACGGTGAAGAAAGAAGCCATGGAGTTATCACTCAATTACAGCTTTGTGACTCCACTTACATCCATGGTGGTCACCAAGCCTCCAGGTGAAAGAACAGATGTACTTCATAAACCCAAGGAAGGAGAAAGACCTGATCTGCAAAGCTATCATTTCACAACAGCCAACCGAGGTAGAAAAAAAGCGTCTTCTCAGAAAAAACTTCGTGGTGAGTAATTTTTAGTTGTTTTTGAAAATAAATCCAAACTTAAAATCTCAACAAGAGTAAAGCACTTACCACCTTGTTGGTGTTTATTTTTTCCTTTCTTGCACTGGAAGTAAATAAAAGTAGTTGGTTGACAGACAGTAGTTTCAATTTAAATTTAACTGAATTGAATCCCAGCACCCCTAAAATTAAAGAGATTTTTTTTTTTTTTTTGTACTTTATATCCATTTTTGAGAAGCTAGAAAAATGTGAAAACTGTATACAGTATATGGTTGAAACCAGTGGTGGCTGGTGAAATTATTTTTTGGTGGGGTACAGTATCTAAGTCAGTTTTCAGCTGCACTATAACCACATGTCATCACTAGGATACACCAAAGTACATGGAGCAGTATTTTAAAATATTAATTTAAACTAAAATAAAAATACACAGTATGTCTTTTCAGACATGTATTTTTTATACGTAAATTTCACCCATCTATCCTTCAGACATGCACAGTTTTCTATGACTCCAAAGTCAGGCATGTCCCTGACAACAAGTGTCTTTTCCACTGATAGTATGACCGATGCCTTTAAACCAGCGGTGAAGGTAGTAGGTATGGAAGCCAAGAACGGACATGGATTTACATATTATTTTATGCTCATTATCTCGTGATAATAAATTTATTCATTTGTTTTCTCAAGATAACAAAGATCATTTTCTCGTGATAACAAATTAATTGATTTTGTTATTTCGTAATAGAGAACTACATACAGAACTTAGATGTGAGCAGGTACCACATCCTCCCTATCACAGCCTTCATGAGCTGCTGCTTACATGTGCTGTACAGAGCAGAACAGACATTCAACAACAACTTACAGCAAGTTACAGTAACTACAAGAAAATGAACGTTGTTATGTCAAGATAATGAATTAATGTATTTTGTTATCATGAGAAAATGAACTTTGATATCACGAGGTAACAAATTAATTCGTTATCTCGAGGTAACAGTTTCTCACAGTTACTGTAACTTGCTGTAAGTTACTGTAAGTAATTTGAAACTGAAAATAATAAAATCTGAATGTGACAAGATAAAACATGCAACTGACAAAAAAAATAAAACCTCAAATATCAAAATGTGTTTGAAAGTAAAAAATGAAAAATAAGTAATTTATTCAAAACAATTACTGAAGTGAATCAAAATTATATTCAACCTGAAAAAAACTTTTCATACACTTAGTTTTAATTTGAATACATTGTTGTATTTTTCAAAATTCAAGATCAAAACTTGAATTTTCAGTTTCAATTTTGATTTTTCCATGTACACAATATTTAGCCCGAGTACGCCAAACAACGAGGCCTCGTTATGGTCATTATGGAACCACCCAGCGTGCAGGTAAGTATCTATGCAGTTTTACTATGACTACAGTAACAATATTTTTAACTGATACATTTTGGCTAAAATTTTCTCTGTTTTTTTAGAGATCCCTGTTATGTTAAACCATGGTTCTGTGTTTCCCCGCACAAGTCACCCTGACCCTGACCTTATTCAACTCCTCAAAAGGCCATCTGGTACGACATGCTCACCTATATCGTCTGTATGTGCACAATAAGGCTGTGTTAATATTACCTGAAGGGGCAACATGTCCAAGACCAAGATTACACATTTGGATTCATGTGAGGCCTCCTTTGATGAAGCTGTATACAGCAGAAACTGGGACAGTAATTAATAGTTATCAATGTTGGTTCATTCATGTTTTATTCATTAATCCCCTGGTGGGATATAACAATCAGTTTATTGTAACATTAAATTAGTTTAAAGAGGATGTTCACAGTTTGTGAGTTGGACAGCTTTTAAAGAATTTTATCTGGAATTATCAGGAAAGAACAATTGGATGACAATATAACAAAAGACCATTAGAACTACGTTAGCAAAGTCACATTCAAACACATATCTGCTACTTTGTAAGTCATTCACATGTTAAATACCTATCTACCTGTATCCTGAATAGTTATCCTGTCCTAAAAACAAACATGTTGACTTAACAACAAAAATGAACAGATTCCATGAGCCTTTTTCAGTTGACAGCTCACAAAGGCCAATTGAAACAGCTAATGCTATGGTAATGTTTTAAAAAGGCCACAGAAAACTGTTGCATAATTTTTTTCATTAATGTTGTTTTGCTGGTTTTGTTAAATCAAGGTGCAACATATAAATCGCAGTCAGACCATGCAGTGAATCTGGGCCCTGAAGGAGCATGGTTTTGACACTCGGGGAAAATCATTAACCCAGAACAGAACTTTATTCACGGTGTTACAGCTCTACTGAACAGATTTCTGCTACACACTGACATGTTAAGCTTTGGAAAGATGCTAAAAAAAGTCAATGTTTCGACAATGTTGAGCAAAGGGGAAAATGTTTACTCTAAGATAAATGGTTCTGTATCATGAAATTGGATTTTATGTGGTGGTGGTGGTGGTGGTAGTAGCTGAGCTCCTGCATTATTAGATTTTTTATCCTGCATTATGCCACTATTTATGATCTCTCAGCATGTCCCACTTTGTCCGACACAATTATACACTTTGTCCACATTTGGCATGTCATCTGGATAACCTTGATGAAAGCCAGGCAGGAGAGGTGACAAGAATTATTTAGTTTACCTGAGCTCCTGATGAAGATCTGAGACACTTCTGTGTTTATTTTGTAAAGTGAAGCTGACAGTTGCAGAGGTGTGTACTGGCAGTGCAGCATTCACTACTCTTCTGATGAAGGGAAAGCTGAGCTCAATTAACTCTACATTTATTTTGCAGTTGCAAAAAAAATGCTCTGGCTACTTCAGTACAAGCAGCCACAATTTCACTTTTCTGCATGTAAACTTTTTGTGCTAGTTTTGAATCATCCTTCTATTATTGTAGTTATGCTAAAATTTAAAAATGCTGAAACCCTGATCGGTTGATATGAAAGATGTGTTGTATGCATCTAAAATGTAAATGAAGTAAAAAAAAAAAAAAAAAAAAAAAAAGAAATAGCTGAAGGATAGTGAGACCCTGCCTTCAAAATATGTTGTGTGTGTGTATATATATATATATATATATATATATATATATATATATATGTACAGGGTGGGGAAGCAAAATTTACAATATTTTGAGGCAGGGATTGAAAGACAGTGTATGACCAATTAGTTTATTGAAAGTCATGAGAATTTATTTGCCACAAGAAAATTGACATAATAGAAAATGTTTTTATTCTATGTGTCCTCCTTCTTTCTCAATAACTGCCTTCACACGCTTCCTGAAACTTGCGCAAGTGTTCCTCAAATATTTGGGTGACAACTTCTCCCATTCTTCTTTAATAGTATCTTCCAGACTTTCTCGTAATAGTTTTGCTCATAGTCATTCTCTTCTTTACATTATAAACAGTCTTTATGGACACTCCAACTATTTTTGAAATCTCCTTTGGTGTGACGAGTGCATTCAGCAAATCACACACTCTTTGACGTTTGCTTTCCTGATTACTCATATGGGCAAAAGTTTCTGAAAAGGTATGGATAATAGTGTTAGGTATGATTATGACATCAATATATGTTTGGTTTCAAAACAATTGACGTAGTGCCTGCTGAGAAAAAACAACTAAATGTTCATTGTAAATTTTGCTTCCCCACCCTTTATATATATATATGTGTATATATATATATATATATATATATATATATATATATATATATATATATATGTGTGTGTGTGTGTGTGTGTGTGTGTGTGTGTGTGTGTGTGTGTGTGTGTTATTAACTTTAAGCAATTTGGTTTTCAGGGTCAGATCCGTATCTTGATGTGTTCCACGACCCTTCCACTGTGAAACTATATTCACCTACTGCAACAACACCTCCTGGTAGAGTTTTACATTGATGCAATTTAAAGTATTGGTTTACAACAAATCTGTCTTATTAATTCATGTGTCTCTTATTGTCTCATTCTCTTATTGTTTTCCTCTGTAGTTTCCTCTGTTCATAGGTTTTTGATTAAAGCTGATAATCTGTCCCTTCCACTATGCTTTGACGTCTCAAACAGTATCCGTCTTAAACTACTCCACCATCCCAACAAGGGTCAGTAATGCTTTTCTTTGTCCCATCCCCATTAATAACAACTTTTACAGTTTACTTTTTTGTTTCAATCAGATTCATGACCTTCTTCACAAAAATGTCATTAAATATTCCATTTTTCCATGGTCCATGTGCTAAGTTATTTTTATTCTTCTGGGTACTAGAGCTTTCTGTGAATGGTGAGCTTGATTCAGCACCAAATGGAGGCTTTCAAAGGATCGTCATCCACTTCCAAACTAACCTGACTATTGAGGTCGACACCAGTGGATTCACTGTTAGAGAGGGACAGATATCCACACACTACACAGGACAGGATAACACCGCTGCTGGAAGGTGATGTAAAATAAACAAAGTGCACCTCTACATGACAGAATAGGTTTACATGGATTAAATGTCATAGGAGCTCTTTATTCATGTACCTTGCCAGTGTAACAACAGTAGAGAAACAAATTCAAAAAAAGCCCTGAACACATTCATATTTAAAGCATTTACTTTGTCGATAGATAACTATTATAACTGACCAGTGGAATTTCATGAATGATGCTAATATCAGCAAAGGTCAAACAGTTAAGACCTGTTGTGTATTTTTAGAGTGACTGTGATCAAACGGGACAAGGAGACAGATATTACTGTTGGAGAGACTCGTCTGGTCATCTTACTTCATGAAACAGCTGGAAAACAATTCCTCTGGCCGGTTTTAAGACAGGCGCCATCGGACAACAACACGGAGGGAATTTTAGGTTTGTGAATATATAATAATAGGAGTATAATTATGAATTGTATAATTAAATTAAAGGACATGGCATTGATTTACTATGTGTCTGTGATTCCAGTTTTAAAGCCAGAAGCTCGTGAGGAAGTGCAACAGTCTGTAACAAAAGTAATGATCAATGACCAGGAGATTAATGTTATCAGGTACAGTTTGGACAGTGTTATTGCATTTACATCCATATATTACAGTAAGACAATAGTACATTAACATCCGATTCTTATTTTATTCTAATACAAAAAAGCTGTATGATGAGCTATTTTCTATTGAAGTATATGGTTTTAATTTCTCTGTTTTTTGTTTTGCAGATCCCATGCTGCTGATTACAGTATGGCATGGCCCCCATCACTGAACTGTTGGCTCACGTCTGCTGAGTCAGTCCTGCAGAGACCACTGGACCATTTCACTGTCTCAGACCTGTAGTTGTGCTTAAAAGATACAATTCTAACAGGAACTAAGGCAAACTTTGAGTCCTCATGGTTTGGAATAACCACCTGTTGCTAACATGTACCAAATAAATAGTAACCCAAATTTTTGGTTGTCTTGTATCAAGTTAAAGGGGTCATATTTTGCTAAACCCACTTTTACTAGTCTTTGGTACATTTATTATTTGTGTATTTGGACCCTAATAGTTCAAAAAGTTTGAATTTGAACCTTCCAGGTGCTGCAAAGCTATGTTTAGATTCATTTTGGCAAAAATCGAGTGGATTTCTACAACCTGTTTTAATTCCTTCTTAATTTGTTGTGCATGTATAATTAGTTACATCATGACATGACATGTAAGGTCAAGACTTCTGACGAACATTTCTCTAAGTACGCCATAGTTGTTTTTCAGCAGCAGCGGTTGTAGTCCAAACTGAAACTATGTCCAAACCTCGAGTCAATTACTTAAATGTTCAGTTGTTGGCTGTATTAATGAACACAAGTGGATGAACGGGACAGAGCAGCACAGCCAACAACCTGGAGGGTGAAGTGGCTCATTTGCATTTAAAGGGCCAGCGCTCAAAACAACCTTTCCGGTGTCATTACTCATGCTGCATTCCAGAGTCCTGGGAGGTAGAATATATCTCACTTGGAGTTAACTACATTCTACCTCAAAGTATTCCAGGAGATCCATGTTGAACATAAACAACAAACATGGAGATTGCAGATCTAAGCTCCTATTTGCTTTGTTACTGAAGAGGCATTTTGACTGTCGACAGTCCAGTGTAATCATATATGCAAATGAGACGGAAGAAGCAAAATGGCGGATGAACTAATTATACATTGTGAAGATTTTTTTCATTGTGAACTTGCACACTGTGTGCCACCATTATTGTGTTGACATCACGCGGTAGTTTGTGGTGAGGTCAGAGTAATTCGAACTGGCCCCACTTTGCATCTAGGACCTCCGGCTTGGGCAGGCGTTCCAATGCATTTTACTGAGTTGAACGTCAGAAACTTCCCATCTCCCAGGACTCTGGAATACAGCATCAGACATAGGGTTGAAGGTGGGCCTGTGGACTTTAATTAATGAAGAATTCAGACCCAAGCACAATATTTACAGTTTATGTAGACCACAGGGAAACATTTTAAAATGCATAATTCCATTTTAAAAAGCAAAATATCAGTCCTTTAATGAATACAGAGCTTTAGAGAAAAAAATAGAGACTAAATTTAGATTAATTTGCTGCCACAAGTTACAGTTTGTTCCTTCATTTGAATAAATATACGGCCCAATTTGATGAAATATTTCCTTCTTTTTGATCAATCTGTAGCCTGGAAATAAGTATCTTGTATCCACAATTGACACATATAGTGTGATAAACCATTTTCTCCCTGAAGCACTGCACTTGCTTCAATAACTCAGTCAAAAAATAAAAATGTTGAAGCAAAAATGACTCCTTATTTGAACTTGGTATGGTTGTTTGGATATTGGTTTTTAAGTTGTTTTTTGGTTGCTTGTGCAGTGGATGTGGTTTGTGTGGTGGACTAAGGTTTAGATGGAAGTGCACAGGCTGATACACCCTTTAATACATCTGACAGTGGTGTAAAAACAGTGCAGGCAGTGCGGTGGTTGTGGGGTCTGTTTGAGCTGAGAATGGAATGGAATAGAATGATTCGGATTACCATCTCAGAAAGACATTGGAAGAAGAACTTGCATTATTTTGCCCAAGATGATTTTCTTTAAGTACATGTGCTTTTCAAAGGGATTCAAGGTACCTGATGGTTGTTAAAATTTGGGATTCAGTACGAAGCCGAGGTCCTGTTTCATGTTATTTTACAGATGTTGGTAAAGCCTCACCACGGTGAAATAAACAGCTCTTCCTCTTCAACGCGTTGTTTTATGATTAAGCCACTGCCATGTTTAATAGGAAACAATACCACTGGTTTGTGGACCAAAGCACTGAGATGGTCTTCACCATGTTGAACCAAGCAGCTATGGTAGGACCAGAGTGTGGAGAAGAGCAAAGACTGAAAGAGAAATTTACTGAAAAAACTGAGTATATCACCAAAGAATTCAGCTACTAAATGAATGTTGACATGGACATTTCTTCTTGCTAACAGCAACTTTAACTCTGTGTAATATATAAGCCATGCGGTAAGAACGTCCGGTCCAAAGTGGGGTCAATGTTGAAGTATCTTATTGTTGTAATACCACTGACTGCCACTAGGATGGGCTCCACAAAACTGTATTTTCCCCCCCCAAGGGTTTCTGGTGGAATAAAAGGCCTCATTATCCACCATGTTGTGCTTTGATTGGGACTTCAACATTTTGACAGCTCTACTGAAGTTCTAGGTAACAGATTCCACTCAGAAACCTGTCTAAAAACTGTCACAAAATGCTCGATTAAGTTTACAGTTTTACAGAGTCAGTATGCTGGCAGTTAGTTTTAGCTCACCTATTACCTCTCCTATCATAACCTATTGTGCTCCTACCACTTCATTCCCTTCATCCAAATGTGGTCACTTCCTGCTTAAAAATGCCAAACTCCTTGCATCACAACATTATCTCTGAATCAATGGATAACATCAAGTTTCCTCTGTTCACTACTACATGTGGTCTGTGGTACAAACACACCACTCTACGCTATGTGTGTCTAATCAGCAGACTGTCTGACAGACCATAATGCCTGATATAGTACAAATTACAGCTCATATTAGCTAATGTAGCTAAGTTTCACTAACTGACTATTGTAAATAAGGGACAGTAAACATCTTTCTCTTTTACCTCTCTACTTTCATAAATACAATGACTCTTACAACTGTAAAATCAGCACATACCTGGGCCTCATATGCAGACACATGTGTCCTTTAATTACATGACATGAAGATATGAGACCCCCCCACCCCCCTGCACAATGCATAGGTTTGTTATGGCCTTTGCTTATTGTATTACACAAGATGACCTGGCCCATCCAGCCAGTTATATGTAAAATATCCAATTTATTCAGATAACTCCAGCATACATTAACTTGTCGTGGTTTCAGCGAATGCAGTAGCATCATTTCAGAAGTAATATTTCTTTATACTTAAATTAACACTTCATCATATGTGGTCAAAACAACTTGTTTTAACACTTCATAGGGCACTCATAGAAATACTCTGAAAGTCAAAACTTAAACCTTAGTGTGTTATTTGAGGCCATAACAAGACTGTTACTTTTGTGAAAATTTTCAAAAGTTTTATTGTCGTGAAAAAAATGAAGGTCAATACAGTTACCATATTTGGTTCCTTATCCATATGTGGCAATAAATAAATTAATAAATACAAGAAGTATATATAAAAATACAAGAAAAAACACATGTAAGGTGAAAGGAACATGTATTTTAGAACATTAGAACATCACTTTCAGAACATAATAACAACATAAATGCTAATACAGACACCTGTCCACATCCACATTATCCCTTTGAACATCATTCCTTACATTAGTACCATTACTTCATGGTACCTAACAAAGCAATTACATTCACTGTTCATGCAGAGGTGGACCTTACAGACCCTGTAGACCACATTGGACCTGCGATTGTTGACTCACTGTAACTGCTGCTATCACTGCCTTGTGATGTTTGCTGAAATGACCAAAAGTAGTCACTTGCCCGATATAAGGTTAAAAGTCTACAAATGAAGACAGTATACTTCTCATGGTAATCATACATATTAATGTAGTGGAAAAAACGACTAGAATACCTTATATTAAATTCAGTCCCTGCATCTGGGCCCAATCCCAATTCACCCCTTATCCCTCCCCTTACCCCTACCTTTGGCCCTTGGACTTGGCTCTACCCCTGGAAACGGAGCTGCAAGGAGTAGGGGTTGAAACATTCCCCTGTGAAATGGGACAACCCTTCGTGACCTGTTACCTGTTATCAGCAGTCATTGGTGCTGCTATTAACAGATGCAATAACTTTGTTTTCCAAAAGTATTCCCCATGCCGTCAGTAGCTGTAACCGTCTCTGTTGCATGGGCTTTGGTCATCTTTTTACAGCTATCAACTATAAACCACAGAAATGCAGTCTATAACACACTGAAATGGCATTTAATGGTCGATCAAAAGATTAAGTTGTATACAAAGAAAATACGTACATTTGTGTGTTTCTTTCATCACACTGCTGCACTTTTTGGCTGTGTTTACCTCCATCTTGCCAACAGTTCAAACAGAATTATGGGAAACTTCTCCTACCCCTCCATTTGTAGCGTGGTCCTGAAATATCTCTGTTACAATTCCTATACAGCCCTCTGCCTTAGCCCTTTCCCTTTGTCTAATAGAGAATCAGGACCACACTACCCCTTCACATGTACGCACAAAACGCAGGGTTAGGGGTAAGGGGGAGGGCCAAGGGGTGAATTGGGTTTCAGCCATACTGTATGAGTCTTGACAGATATGGATGTAAAGTGCTGCTTGAGTGGTTAGCAGAGGCAAACAATTTTAAGGCACTAATTCCCGTTAATCGTATCATATTGATTTTCCTTTGCTGTGCGTTTGATTCCCAGCAGTAGAAAATGTTTGGGGAGGTGTTTTTGAAGTAAGAGTTTGCCCTGTGTACACATGTGCTGTCCCTGTCTGTCAGAGGTTAAAAGACAGTTTCAGCTGCCTGGACTCATATTGGAGGGTGTCGTCATGGAGAGAGCTGCTGTGAGCATCGCCCTCCTAGGGGTGCTGCTGGCTGTGGTCACCACACTACCAAACAAGGTGAGGAAACAATTGTTATCCCATTGCAAAGGACACTTACACTGGTAACGTATTAGAGGCTTGTGTTTGAGTGTGTTTCGGCTTACGGTACAGTTAGGTCAGGTTCCCACAGTGGGGTACTCATACCCCCAGGGGTACTTGGAAGAAGTCCAGGGGATACTCGAATTTTTTTTAGTTAAAATACATTAAATAAGTCATCATGTACTGAAAACAAAATAATGAGAATTAATGCTGAAATATAAAACACAATAAATATATTAATTTAACAGTTTTATTTTCAGTCATCCTTTTTAAGCTTTGGTAACATTTTAAGAACATTTCTACTTTATATAATTAAAAATGATGTTATTTGAGTGACTAAGTAATTATTTTTGGTTGATGAAAGGTTCATTTATTAATTGATGACCAGTTTATTTATTTTTCTTATCAATGAAAGAAGGCAGTTTTCAGTCAATGTTTTGCGTACAAAATTTACTTTAAAAAATGTGTGTGTGTTTGTTTTTTTGTTTGTTTGTTTTTTAATAAATACAATTAAATATATGTTTTTTTGTTTACAAAGTTTTGAAAATATAAACAGACACCTTTGGGACAGGAACAAATTTTGCCTAATTTTTTTCAATCAAAATTGCTGAAGCGAGAATTGGGGTACTTAGCTTAAAAAAGGTATATTTCAGGGGGTACTCCACTGTAAAAAGTTTGAGAACCACTGAGTAAGGTTAAGGTAAGGGTTGGGGTCAGGCAGTTACATAAAACTAGTGCATTGACCAGTGGGAATCCATGGGTTCTAGAAACAGTATAAAATGGGAAGCAAAGTTTTTGTAGAAGTTGGTCCGAAGTTATGCAAAGTTTGGATAAGCTTAGTGGTCTAACACATAGATTAGGAAGAACTACAAATGCCCTCATTTTGTTATGTATTGAAATTTCAAGTAACCAAAAAGAATGCATTCATAGTGATGTTAAATATTTATTTGAAAGGGCTTTACAGTAATGTTACTGTATGACTTCATCACATTCACATTACTTGATGACTTGACCAGTTTACTGGTGTAACACACACAGATTAGGAGGAAATAGAATGGCCCTCATTTAGTTTTGTGTAGACATGGACGTGGACCATAGACTTTTGCACACGACTGAACATGACAGTTTATTGTGACTCACTCCCAGTCCTGTATGTGGATCCAAACTCCGGTTCATCTGATCGGAGTCTGCAGAACGGTATGTCATTGGGCCGGTGTAACCAAGGACCGGGGGAGTCGGACCTTGCTAAAGGGAACATGTTAGTGTGTGTAGTGTCCCAATTCAGATCCACTGAAGTCAGATCTATCTGACTGGAGGCACAGGCTAGATCTGTCTAGTTTTTCAGTTAAAAAGCTGATACACACACACACACACACACACAAAGAGGTCACTTGGCTTTTATAACATAGATCATGTAAATGTGAGTGTATTTGTGTATTTATTTTTATATCCCATGGATTTTGAAGTGACTGAATGATGTAGACTTTGGAGTACCAGAGGGACCTGCTGTCACTGCGAGAACAAAACCAAAGTCTGCAAACTGATTTTTGAGAATTAAGACTTGGTTTTAGGGTTGAGGTTAGTATAAGGACATAGGGAATGGGTGTTAATGGACTGTCTATAAAGATATAGCCATACTACTGTGTGTGCAAGCTGCTGTCGTTTTAACACATTAGGTGCATGGGAATATTTGTCAAGTTATTTCCATTTCAAATTCAACTACAAGATAAGAAAAAAAAAGGAAATCAACTGGGTGTTTCTGCTGTCAGACCAATTAAATTTCACCTCTGCCTCCCACAAAATTTAGTTTTTGGTTTTTTTTTTAGGTTTTTTTTTTACTATCAGTTGATATTTGGTCAGAGCAAGGAAAATCAATCAACAGCACACATAATCAAATAAACTTGTTTTTCTTTATTGTGAAATGTGTTTGCTGTGTTTACTTAGAACGACTGGGACATCTACAGCTTCCACATTAACTCTACAGTGAGCAGTCGTTATACCACCACTGTCATCACCAGCCGTGTGGCCAATCGTATGGACGAGTCAAAGGAAATTGAGTTCCATGTTCGTATTCCGAAGAACGCCTTCATCAGTAAATTCAGAATGTGGGTGTGAAATGTTGGTGTTGTCCATTCACGTTTAAGCATCATTAGACGTCAAACACTGAGGAAACATGAGCTGTTCAGGAGCACATACATACAGTATAACCAAAGCTTGTTCTCTTTAGGTTTATGGATGGGGAAGTGTACGATGGTGTTGTGAAAGCTAAGGAGCAGGCTCAGCAGCAGTACACTGAGGCTGTGTCCCGAGGCCAAAGTGCAGGGATTGTCAGGTACAAAGATAGAGTTAAAACCCATGCAGTTCAAACAGAAATCTCAATGTTCACAGAATGGGAATAATGATTTCTGTTGTAGTTCTGTTGGGAGGACCCTAGAGGAGTTTAAGACCTCTGTGAATGTGGCTGCTCACAAAAAGGTGACCTTTGAACTCACGTATGAGGAGCTGCTGAAACGTAAGCTCGGTAAATATGAGCTCCAAATCCATGCTCGGCCCATGCAGCCTGTTAAAGATTTCAAGGTTGGTCATGTTGGAATAATTCAGTGACTGAGGTTTAAGAAAACAATGTTGTTAATGATCAAGATCATTTAATTGTATATATTTAATTTGTTTAATATTATTTCATATTTTCTAACACAGGTTGATGTGTACATCCATGAGGAAGCCGGCATTAATTTCTTGGAAGTTAAAGGAGGACTGAGCACCAAAGCTCTGGGAAACGCAATCACCAAAACACTTGCAGACAAACAGGTAAGAGTGTGTTGTAATCAGTCAGCAAACTCTGTGGGTGAAGAGTGAGCCAAAATACTATTTCTTGAATGTCCACATCAGGTTGACTTCAAAAGAGATTCTATTCCTGTGAACCCCTGTGTAAAAATACCCAACCTCAGGCTGAAATAAACATATTTACAACCTGGTACAAAAGTGGATTTGGTCTTTACAGCTAATTTGTCTTTTCACAACGAGCATATGGGAGTGAATATTTATATAACTCATCTGTGTTAATTACATTAAGGTTTATATTAGGATGTCACATCATAGCGTTTGTGGTTGTTTTTAATCAGTTACCTTTCCATTTTTATCAGTCATTTAATTCTCAATAGCCAACAAACTAACAGTGGTTGATGTTGGCTGGTGAGCTGACAGCATTTCAATCAGCCTGAGGGGAAATTACAAAATAGCTTTATCATAAAAAAAATAAAATAAAAATAGAAATAATAATAGAATAAAACACAATAAAAATACAACTGCGGTTTTTGAGAAATAATTTGTGGAAGGGTTAGGGTGCCATATTTTTACCTCCGCCAAGGAGGTTATGTTTTTGCCAGGGTTTGTTTGTTTGTTTGTCTGTCCGTTAGTGTGCAACATAACTCAAAAAGTTATGGACAGATTTGGATGAAATTTTCAGGGTTTGTTGGAAATGGGATAAGGAAGAAATGATTAAATTTTGGTGGTGATCGGGGGTGGGGGGGCCCACAGGGGGGGCGCAGACCACAAAATTTCATCAAAATCTGTCCATAACTTTTTGAGTTATGTTGCACACTAACGGACAGACAAACAGACAGACAGACAAACAAACAAACAAACCCTGGCAAACACATAACCTCCTTGGCGTGGGGGGGCCCACGGGGGGGGGGGGGGGGCACTGATCAGCCTTGGCGGAGGTCTGCGCTCTCCGAGTGCTTCTAGTTTATTTTGGAATACATGTGTCAGGTAGTACTATTCTTATGGGGAACAACTGGGTTTCCAGTGCAAATTGGGTAGTTAAGTGTTTGTTTTTTTCCAAAAGACCTTCACAACAACAGTTCACAAACCAGTGGGTGATGACACAGAGGCTTCATCCACTATTTTTATTGTCAATAGCTGTAATGCAGATTTTAGACTAGTATTCAACTAACCTCTTTTTTTTATTTACTTAAGTTTTAGAGTATATGCAATATGTACAATCCTCTAATGTGCTCTGTTACTGTTTGTGTGACCTCCCATTAGTTCTCCAATAACACAGTCCAGTAGAAATGAATTGGCATTTAATGCTTTTTTTTTTTTTTTTACTTCATTTTTTTCATCCATTTTCTGACCTTAGTTTACTGTACAGGGTGGGGAAGCAAAATTTACAATGAACATTTAGTGTTTTTTTCTCAGCAGGCACTACGTCAATTGTTTTGAAACCAAACATATATTGATGTCATAATCATACCTAACACTATTATCCATACCTTTTCAGAAACTTTTGCCCATATAAGTAATCAGGAAAGCAAACGTCAAAGAGTGTGTGATTTGCTGAATGCACTCGTCACACCAAAGGAGATTTCAAAAATAGTTGGAGTGTCCATAAAGACTGTTTATAATGTAAAGAAGAGAATGACTATGAGCAAAACTATTACGAGAAAGTCTGGAAGATACTATTAAAGAAGAATGGGAGAAGTTGTCACCTGAATATCTGAGGAACACTTGCGCAAGTTTCAGGAAGCGTGTGAAGGCAGTTATTGAGAAAGAAGGAGGACACATAGAATAAAAAAATTTTCTATTATGTCAATTTTCTTGTGGCAAATAAATTCTCATGACTTTCAATAAACTAATTGGTCATACACTGTCTTTCAATCCCTGCCTCAAAAGATTGTAAATTTTGCTTACCCACACTGTATAAGGTTATTGCTATTTTTGGTGTTGGTCGACACTCTTTAAAACATGAATTATCCTTTTTCTAGGGGTGGGTTTATTTCTACCCAACAGAAGATCAACAGAAAACATGTGACAGCTGTGGAGAGCAGGGTATGAATGGAGATCTGGTGATTGTTTATGATGTCAACAGGGACACCACATTAGGAGACATCACGGTACATATACCATTTTTTGTCACATATCATATGCCAATATCCTCTGGTCTCTTCTGTTTTCTAACCAACCGTTCTTTGAAATCCCTTCAAGGCATCTGCTGGGTATTTTGTTCATCATTTTGCTCCATCTAGTCTGACCCGCATTCCAAAAAATGTTGTTTTTGTTATTGACCAAAGTAGTTCCATGAGCGGTAGAAAAATACGTCAGGTAAAGTGTCTGAACATTATAAGTTTTTCTCTTAATAAAATTTCAACTTCAAGTAATTTTTATCTAATTTGAAAAAATATATTTTTATTTCTTCAATAAAAGATCTACTCCTGATTTGTGAATGTTTTTGTATTTTTCTTCCAGACCCGAATAGCTTTAATCCATATACTGAATGACCTGGCAGAAGAAGATTTTTTTGGTCTCATCACTTTTGATGGTAACATCTTTCATTGGAAACGAGAACTTGTTCAAGCAGACCATCTAAATGTGGAGAGTGCCAAGGAATTTGCACGGAATATTTATGACAGAGGATGTGAGATCCTTCAGCAAATGTTTATATACATTTTTGGCCGATTAATATGTGGCCTAAGAATCTCCTCAGTAAAACATTTTGTTTTATCTTATTTCAGCCACAGACATTAATATAGCAGTGCTGGAAGGTGTACGAATGCTGAATGAACATCCAAGAGAAGGTTCAGCATCTATCCTTATACTCCTCACTGATGGAGACCCAACATCCGGTTAGTATTTATTATATATTATTTAACAAACACATCTGCATGTGTAAAACTAACTAAGGGAAAGCAATGGAGGCCATTTTTCTACTTTTCTCCACTGAAAATCACGAGATACCTTTCTAAAACACGTCTTGTACCTTTGCAGGAGAGACAAATCTTGAAAGAATACAATCAAATGTAAAAAAGGCCATTGCAAGTAAATTCCCCCTCTACTGTCTTGGATTTGGTTTTGATGTCAATTTTGAGTTCCTTGAGAGCATGTCACTGCAGAACGATGGTGTGGCACGGCGGATTTATGAAGACTCTGATGCTGATTTGCAATTGAAGGTATTTCAAAGCGGTTAAATGCTGTAAAATCTTTGTACATTCTGTAATTCATCACATTTCTATTCATGAACCAGCGCTGACTGGACAGAGGACTCATATCAGTGTTCATATGTCATCAGGGTTTCTATGAAGAGGTGGCCACTCCACTGTTGACTGATGTGACGATGATCTATATTGGTGGGACTAATCTAACCCAGACTAACTTCAGTCAGTATTATAATGGCTCTGAGATTGTGGTAGCCGGTCAGATCACTGACAACAACATTGAAACCTTCACTCCACAAGTTCTGGCCATCTCTGTAAGGAACACATGTTCACTGTATGTGCTCTCACGTTCTAAAGGGTTTAGGAAAGCCACTGTGTTAAGTAACATTATTTATGACGTTATGACAGAGAAATACAAGAATGACATTTACAAGCATCAGCGTCACAGTGGAATTAACTGGGACAACATCCGACAACCGCATCCAGAGGGTCTGGGCCTACCTCACAGTCAAACAACTTCTGGAGAAAGAGTGAGTGTGATTTTAAAAGTCTCTATATTCTTAGTGCACTGGGTCCTCATTGGCAAGATTACTGATAAAACCTTTGGCTGTTTCTCAATGTAACAGTTCAGTGTGTAAGTTATAGTGGGATGTAGTTGCAGAAATAGAATCTGATGTTCTATGTTGTATGTTTTGATTTTAAGTAATATTTTTCCAAACAGGCTGCAATTATCTGGACCTGAAAAAGAGACGGTGAAGAAAGAAGCCATGGAGTTATCACTTAAGTACAGCTTTGTGACTCCACTTACATCCATGGTGGTCACCAAGCCCCCAGGTGAAAGAACAGATGTACTTCATAAACCCAAGGAAGGAGAAAGACTTGATCTGCACCAAGGTTATAATAGTTTTACATTTTTCATTATAGTTTAATTTTATTTAGTTTTGACTTTTTTTTTCTCTAATTCAGTTAGTTTTTAGAGCAGGTTTGCTAGTTTTTATTAGTTTTTGTTATTTTCTAAATGCTTAGTTTTAGTTTAGTTTTATATTTTTTTTATATCTTTTCTCTTCTTCGCCGTCGAATTCAAATAAATCCCAGACGCTTTCTCCCACCTTTAATCTCCATGTTTCCAGGTAGAGTGGGGACAAGAAGACAACTCTCAACCACAAACGATGAGAAGTGACAGGCTGTTAAATATCATATGGTGGCAGCAGCTAAAATTGCTTGAGGGAAATAAATCAATTTCACATCAATCCGACATTGACAAAGACGAAAACTAAGGGAATTTGATTCAGAATTTTTACACGTTTTAGTTAGTTTTGTAAGCACACAATACAATTTCAGTCAGTTATAGTTTTTATTTATTACAGTTAACGAAAATATTTTTACAATTCTCGTTTTTGTCATTTCTTTAGTTTTCGTTAACGATAATAACCTTGATCTGCACAGTCAAGGACCTGCAAAGTAAACAATATTACACATTCTCCGACAATAAAAAAGTCTCCCACAAAATGTTGGTTCTGGTAATATACCATTTCATCAGGGAAGAAAAATTCCAATGATCTCAACCGTGGTCATTCAGTACATTCAGGTAGGCAGCTGACTTATTGAACATATAATGTTGCTGAACGTAGCCCGGACCAACTGAAACATCCCCAGAACATTACACTGCCCCCACAGGCTTGAACTGTTGGCACCAGGCATGATGAGTGAATCACAGCCAAATCTTTATGCAAACACATCAGGGTTCAGGTTACCTTAAAAAAAACTGTTATATAATATATATTATCTTCCTTTCAAATTAAACCTAACACACACATAGGCCTACACTTATTGTGATATAAGCCCAATCCAAATTTGGGTTCCTTTAAAATGGTGAACATGAAACTTCATTATATGGTAATTATATGTTTGAGGTAGTCGCCTGTCCAGGTTTGCTCCTGGTTATGGTGGAGGAAGTGAGTAATTTTCTTTGCAGTATATAGTTACAGTATAATAATACAGTGTCTTTTTAGTCAACTACTTAATGCTGGACTATTCAGTGTTTCAGTTAAAAATAGTTTAAATTAAAAAATCTGACATAGATCAAAAACTATTTTTGTTCTGTAAAAACAGCAAACATGAAACTTCATTGAATGGCAATAATGTCTATGTTTTTGATTGTAGCACGTGCAGGTGCAGCTGGTCGTGGAGGTGGAAGTGGTGGAGGTCGTTGGATGTTTGCTACCAGTTGGTTGGGTACGTTTTCAGTTTTGAAAGCCACAGTTCGGTTTTTTTCGATTCATACGGGAAGAAAGAAAACTCCTCAAAATGTCTTTAATACATTTATTAGGAATTTTTGAACATTTCCCCCTCAATTTTTGGAGACAATAGAATATAGAAAAATAGGAATAATATAATTCTGCTGCTATAAATCCGACACGGTGGTGCAGTGGTTAGCACTCATGCCTCACAGCAAGAAGGTCCTGGGTTTGATTCCAACACCAGTCGACAGGGGGTGGGACCTTTCTGTGTGGAGTTTGCATGTTCTCCCTGTGTCTGCGTGGGTTCTCTCCGGGTACTCCGGCTTCCTCCCACCATCCAAAGACATGCACTGATAGGTTAATTGGTTAATCTAAATTGCCCATAGGTGTGAATGTGAGAGTGATTGTTTGTCTCTATATGTCAGCCCTGCGATGAACTGGCGACTTGTCCAGGGTGTACCCCGCCTTCGCCCCTATGTAGCTGGGATAGGCTCCAAGCGACCCCCGTGACCCTAGTGAGGATAAAGCGGGTTCAGAAAATGAATGAATGCTATAAATCCAATATAAAATAAAATAAATAGAATATTACTAAATGTATTTTAAACATTAAAAATGCACTTTTCCCAGAAAGGTAGTTTTGAACAAACAGCAAAAATCAAATCACAGTTCTGTCAGTTTACATTCTGTATAAAAATACCAACAAAATTCCACATGAAGTGCAACATTAAGAAGAGGGCAAACTCGTATTCTCTTTTAACAAACTGAAGAGCAACATTGACAACAAAATTAACCTAATTATTTATTTCAGGACAGCTAACAAACTGTTTAGGACACTTTGTGAATTTGTGTGTGTGTGCGTGCGCGTGCGCGTGTGTGTGTGTGTATATGTGTGTGTATATGTGCAGAGTGCGATTTGGCAAAAACACAGAGGGGGGATTTTTTTTTTTTTTTTGGTTGGAGTGAGGGGGGGTGCATTAATATACATTGGGGTGCTGTCCATAACTAATGCTGGTGTGAAACAAAAGTGAAACTTTACATACTATTCCTCTATTATACAGCGTGTGTGGGAGACAGCCAGAGAGAGTAAGTGTAAGTGTTTGAGAACTACCAGACATAGGTGGTTGTCTTTCACCTGAACCCTAACTGATCCCAAATGGGATTGTAATGATGGCAGAGGGTCTTCTGTCTCTTCCTTCCAGGTTGGCATCATATTTTTTTTTTTTTTTACCTTATATCAGCTGCTATTTTGTATTTCGGGTCAAAGGGTGCTCCTTCAATATGTTGGTGTGGAACTTGCGCGGATTTAAAGTTACACATCGACTGACGTCTTTCATTCCTTTTTCTCTTTCTCAACATACTGTGCTGTTTCGGTACAGCTGTGTACTGAACCGAACAGGTGTGCACCGAAACAGTTCGGTTCAGTATGTGTACCGTTACAGGACAAATATATAAATATATATATATATATATATATATATATATAGCCACTCCAGTAGCTTTTCGGTTCGTTACGTTTTCGGTTTTGAAAGCCACGGTTCCTTTTTTTTTTTTTGGTTCAGTACGGGAAGAAAGAAAACCCCTCAAAATGTCTTGAATGCATTTATGATTTTTTTTTGTAAAACATTTTTCCCAAAATTTTGGGAGTCAATAGAATATAGAATAACAACGATAATATAATTCTGCTGCTATAAATCAAATATAAAATAAATAAAATATTACTAAATGTATTTTAAACATTAGTATTGCACTTTTCCCTGAAAGGTAGGTTTGAACAAACAACAAATTTCTAATCACAGTTTTGTCAGTTCACATTCTGCATAAAAATAACTACAAAAAAATTCCACATGAAGTGCAACATTAAGAAGAGGGCAAACTGGTATTCTGTTTTAACAAACTGAAGAGCAACATTGACAACAAAATTAACCTAATTATTTATTTTGGGATAGTGAACAAACTGTTTGGGCCACTTTGTGTATCTGTGTCTGTGTGTGCAGGGTGCCATTTGTCAGAAACACAGAGGGAGGATTTATTTATTTATTTATTTAGTCGGAGCCGGGGTGGGGGTGCGGTCCACAACTAGCATAACTAACACTGGCGTGAAATGAAAGTGAAACTTTACATACTTTACATGTTATACAGCGTGTGTGTGTGTGTGTGAGAGAGAGAAAAACAGAGAGAGCAGGTGTTTTGCAACTACCATATTTCAAAGGGGCCAAACAGCGTTCGTCTTATCTTCTCTTTCCTCGTTGTTGTCTTTCACCGGGACCTGAAGTGATCCCACCTGAACACCGACCTGTGCACTGCCTGGACTGACTCCAAGAAAGTCTATGACTCAATGCCACACACCTGGATACTGGAGTGGCTAAAGCTGTCAAAAGCATCAACAGGACCCTAAGGGTGTTCATCCACAACTCGATGAGGCTATGGAACATGGCTCTGGAGGCCAACTCAAAATCAGCTGCTCAGGTGAGCATCCGATGCAGCATATATCAAAGAGATGCTCTGTTCCCCCTGCTGTTCTGCATAGACCTAAACCCCATCAGCCAGATCATCTCAAAGAGTGGCTTTGGGTACCAGTTCCGAAGTGGAACAACAATCAGCCACCTCCTCTACATGGATGACAGCAAGCTGTATGCCAAGAATGACTGTTACATTGACTCTCTGATCCACCTCACTTGGATCTATAGCAAAGACATTGGGATGTCATTTGGACAAGCTAAATGTGGGCAAATGGTATCTAGAAGAGGAAAGGTGATCACAACTGAAGGGGTTGAACTACCTGAAGGGAACATTACAGATATGCAGGACAGTTACAAATACCTGGGGATCCCACAGGCAAATGGTAATCATGAGGAGGCAGCTTGGAGGTCAGCCACAGCCAAATACCTACAGAGGGTAAGGCAGGTCCTGAAGAGTCAGCTGAACAGCAAAAATAAGATCCAGGCTATTAAAGCTATACCTACCGATGTGGCATTTCTCACAACACTTAGTGAAAGTTTGAACGTGAACATCCCGCCTCCCTCCAAAGCCCCGCCCACTTCCCTCTGCCTGAGCTCTGACACTATCCTCCTCTCATCTGATGCGCGCGGTGGAAGCTGAGGTAGAGGTCCAGTCCGCTTCGACGTGTCCGCGGACCCCTCCCTCAGTACTCAGACAGATCATCCAGCTGCCGCGGCTCGTGTTTCATCAGTAGACCCTGTATTTAAGAGTCTGGTCTGTGCAGCGCTGGGTCAGTGTCTTCACTCATCACCTGGGAGATGAGGTGCCCAGGCGATGGGTGCGTACACTGTGAATGTACAGCCTCCGCGAATTTTCCGTGGACAGTTGAGGTTTCATAGTCCGTACATTTATCATCCTACAACATCCTACACTGTATGACACCATGTACATGTACATGAACCTGTATGAGTCCCACGGTCATAAAAGCTGAGCTTTATGCAGACCTGTCTGTTTAGTCCAGTACAGCTGACTTCCGGACTTTTATCTCCATCCTTCATTCACTGGACTCCTGTTTGTTCCTCTTAGTTGTTGTTTCTGTTAATAAATCCATTTTTTTCTTACACATGTGCATTTGAGTTCTATCCATTCACATCCTGGACAGTGGACTGTGGTCAGTGACAGGAGGAGCAGTGTGAGTGAAGCATCAGATTCAGAGGGACACATATCAGATGCGGGGACGGCGATAATGGATCGGATGCTGGACGGCCATAATGGATGATTGACAAGAGGCTCAGCCAGGTTCGGCCAATTATTTCATTTGGACCGAATAAAATGATTGGTCAGAATTTTATCAGAAATATGAGCAATATATGAGAATTAAACATTTTTGAGTTTCAATACTAGGTGGATTCCTTTTACATTTTAGTTTGACACACGCTTATTAGGAGCATTTTAAGATGACAAAAGAAAAGTGTAAAAATGCCACATCATACGGTATAGCTACAACACCTATACCCTGCCAATAATCAGATACCCCACTGGCATAATATCCTGGCCACTGGAAGAGATACAAGCCACTGATATCAAGACGAGAAAGCTCCTTACCATGCAGGGAGGGTTTCACCCCAAGTCCAATGTCCTGAGGCTGTACATAAAGTGAAAAGAGGGGGGCTGAGAACTAGTAAGTGTCAAACCTACTGTCCAGGAGGAAACAACAAGCCTCCAGGAATATATCAAGAAGATGGCCCACAATGACCAACTCCTAATGTCTCAGGAAACAAAAGCCTAGTAAGGACGAGGAGCCCAAGGGGCTATCATGGAAGGACAAGCCCTTGTATGGCATGTACCACCAGCAAATTGAGGAAGTGGCTGATATCGAGAAAACATACCAGTGACTGGAAAAGGCTGAAATAAAAGACAGCACAGAGGCACCACTCATGGCTGCACAAGAACAGGCCCTGAACACCACAGCAATAGAGGCCGGGGTCTACCACACCTGACAAGTCCCCAGGTGTAGGCTGTGTAGAGAAGCCCCTGAGACAGTCCAGCACATCACCGCAGGGTGTAAGATGCTGGCAGGCAAGGCATACATGGAACGGCATAACCAGGTAGTGGGCATAGTGTACAGGAACATCTGTACCAAGTATGGACTGGAGGTCCCAGGGTCAAGATGGGAGTCACCCCCAAAGGTGACAGAGAACAAACAGGCCAAGATCCTGTGGGACTTCCAGATCCAGACCGATTAAGATGGTGATGGCCAATCAGCCTGACATAGTGGTAGTCGATGAACATCAGAAGACAGTGGTAGTGATAAATGTAGCAATCCCAAGTGATAGCAACACCAGAAAGAAAGAACATGAGAAGCTTGAGAAATACTAAGGGCAGAAAGAGGAGACAGAGAAAATGTGGGGTGTGAAGGCAACAGTGGTGCCAGTATTGATCAGGGTACTAGGGGCAGTAACCCCCAAACTGAGTGGATGGCTTCAGTATATACCAGAAACATCATAGATCTCTGTCCAACAGAGCACAGTCCTAGGAACAGGACTTCTGCACATACCCCTCTTCGTGCATGAATCGTTCGTTCTCAGAGGCTTGGAGCGTTTGTACAGGAAACAAAGCCAGAGCCAGAGCTTGGCTATATTAGTTATATTAGGATGGAAAGTTCACTGGCAAACTGTTTTGTCACTAACATAAATCACTAGGAAATGTAATTTTAGCCAGATAGGTATGAACTGGGGCTGTTCCGTAAGAGCGGGGTTGTTGGAGGAGACTGAATTAGGTATGCATGGATCGGCGCTGGAGCCAGGCGAATTGTTGCTGTGCAGCGCTCCTGAACCCTTGAGAACAAGCATTACGCTTACCAGTATTCTGGAGGTGTGGCTTCGGGGGGATGTCTGAAGAAAGGGGTTTGGACTTTTGAATTTTCATAATGTAGCTTGCTCGAACCATTTTCCAAAGGCTATGTTCAGACTGCAGCCAATTGTGGCCCAAATCCAGTTTTTTGCCGCTATTTGACCTGTATCTGACCTGTTAAAGACAGTTTAAATGGCACAAATCCGATTTTTTTCAAATACGACCCAGGCCACTTTCATATGCGGTCCTAAATCTGATACATATTGGATATTTTGCAATGTGATGTCAGTCTGAATGGCCAGGTCACATTTATCCAATCTTTACGTCATTAAAATGCCAGTACAGCCCAACTGCAACACGCTGGCGAACAGATATAGGTCACCGGAGATGAGTGTCTTGTCGTGAAAGTGTTATGGAGAGGCGGTCACAGATATTTTTAAACGTACTTCTTTTCATTTGAAAATTATGAATGAAGTCTGTGTCAGTGAAGCTGCTAACATCACTATCCCACCACTCCTGACTCCGACTCCGCATCCAAATACTCCATTGTACAGACATAGCAGCCATTGTACCACAAAAGGCCAGAGCAAAAAACCTGGCTCTCCTCCTTTTGAATCTTCTACTTAAAATTAATTGACTGTAATAGTACTGACTTCGGTTGTAGAGAAACTTTATCAGTGCCACACACACGCCGATACAAGATGCCTCCATATTTACTTCCGTAAACACAGTGCGTGTTGCGTGGTCACGTATTACGTCAGGACCTCTTTTGTGCATGTGGGTCACTTCAGGGTCACATTCAGATCATACTGAGAACTGATAGAAGTCACATTTCATTTGTAATATGAATGAGCACACAAAAAATCGGATTTCACAAAAAAATCCGAATTGTGCATTAAGACCTGCTGTCTGAACGTAGCCTAAGATCTCATACCCTACCTTTAACTCACCGAGATGAGGCACCGGCACGAACACAACTATGGACACAGTCACATGGACGTGGTCCCATCAACTTAACAAAATAAATATTTCCAATTAGCATTTGGATATTGCAAATGCATGTTTAAAACACTTTTCTGAATCACAACTCACCCAGGTGAGCCATATATTTCAAAACGGACCGTCTAGATGCCTTTTCTGTTCATTCTCATTGTGTAAGACCGAGGCTGAGAATCTAATGCGAGTTTCTGTCCGATGATCAGAGGGCGGGACTAATACTCTTACCAATAAATGAGAAGGTCATTATCACCCAACGTGACCATGATAACAGGGAAGTAAAAGTTAGAGAGAGAGGATCAAGGTTCCGCTTTTCAAGATAAACATTTCTCAAAATAAAATGGTGTAAGTGTATTAAAATAAATATAAGGAGAGGAATGAGGTAGGTGTCTTTACTGGGTTACACATGCAATACCTTTGATGACAAAACTCTTCACAACCTCACATTTCTGTGTTTCTGGATCATACCAGCACACTGTTGCCATTAGTGTGTATCCAAGAGCAGTTTTTACAGCGTACTGTCTCTACTAGTAGTGCACGCAAAATCCTCTTTTAAATAGGGTGGTCTCCAACACTTTGCACCTGTTGTCATTTGCGCAGGCAATCTTAGTAAATCACCTACAAACCACGGTTCAACCCCACACGCAAAATTCTACATTGCACACGCAAATTAGAACACAAATTAGTACACGCAAATTGGGATCTTTGTAGATCCAGCCCAAAGTGTACTATCACAGAGCAATAGATCAGATGTAGGTGTCTTGGTACGTTGGCCACTGGATGGCAGGTAAAGCCATGGAGTTTCACAAAGTCACATGAGGTATCCAGTTTATATGAGCTTCATGTAGAAGAGTATCTATCCAATATTGTACTTATATTTTTGCTGTTCAGATCAAGAAGCCTCCAGGGAGCAAATTCATCTGCCTGCAAATCCTAATCTGATGACATATTATAAATTTACATCTCTATATAATATATTTAATATATTCATATGTTAAACAGACCCATTCAGACTATTACATCCAAAATGAGCTCATAAAAAGAAAAAAAAAAAAAACAACAACCACAAAACAAAAAAAATGCCTTCATCTTAACTATCTTTATTTGTCTACACTGGCAGATGATACAGAGGAGGAAGAGGTTTTTGGGGCTCCAACTATGATATCAAACGCAGCTACCGAAACACCACCTCCTGTAACAACACCTCCTGGTAAAGTATTGCACTGAAACCATTTAAACAATTAGTATTTAATAAACCTGTCTATGGTAAGTGTTAACTCTTTAGGAAATAAAGTAAATAATTATTGTCATCATATATCTACATATTTATTCATTGCTTAAACATACATGCAGATGGACATTTGTTCTGTAAATTTCAATGTGAATTCATGTTAAACACAAAGATTTCTGTGCCACAAAAGACACAACTTCATTTTTCACTGGAAAGACATGAATTAAACAAGAGCAGAGAGTACCATGTGTCTGTTGTTGTCTTATACCCATTTTCTTCTCTAGTTTCCCCTGTTCACAGGTTTTTAATAAAAGCCGAGCATCTGTCCCTTCCACTATGCTTTGATGTCTCAAACACCCGTCTGAAACTACTCCACCATCCCAACTGGCGTCAGTAATGCTCCTCTTTAGGTCTTTACCAAAATGTTGCTAAATGATATATAATCTAAAACTAACTATTCCATATACCTGTCATTTTGTTCTTCTGGGTACTAGAGCTTTCTGTGAATGGTGAGCTTGACTCAACACCAAATGGAGGCTTTCAAAGGATCATCATCCACTTCCAAACTAACCTGACTATTGAAGTAGACACCAGTGGATTCACTGTTAGAAAGGGACAGATATCCACACGTTACACAGGACAGGATACCTTTGCTGCTAGAAGGTGATGTAAAATAAACAAGGTGCACCTCTGCATGACAGAATAGGTTTACATGGATTAAATGTCATAGGAGCTCTTTGTTCATGTACCTTGCCAGTGTGACAACAAATTCAAAGGTAGAAAATGTTCAGGTTTTCTGTCAGTCCTTGCAGCAAAAAGCCCTGAACACATTCATATTTAAAGCATTTACTTTGTTGATAGATAATTATTATAACTGACCAGAGGAATTTCATGAATGATGCTAATATAAGCAAAGGTCAAACAGTTAAGGCCTGTTGTGTATTTTTAGAGTGACTGTGATCAAACGGGACAAGGAGACAGATATTACTGTTGGAGAGACACGTCTGCTCATCTTACTTCATGAAACAGCTGGAAAACAATTCCTCTGGCCGGTTTTAAGACAGGTGCCATCGGACAACAACACTGAGGGAATTTTAGGTTTGTGAATATATAATAATAGGAATATAATTATGACTTGTATAATTAAATTAAAGGACATGGCATTGATTTACTATGTGTCTGTGATTCCAGTTTTAAAGCCAGAAGCTCGTGAGGAAGTGCAACAGTCTGTAACAAAAGTAAAGATCAACGACCAGGAGATTAATGTTACCAGGTACAGTTCGGAGTCTGTTCTTAGTGTGAAAAAGTAACAGCATGATTGTGCATTCTAAGATTACAGTTAAAGTGTCAACGTCCTACATACATCCTGTTCTTATTCTGAGATACAAAGCTTCTTTCTTTGTTTTTTGTTTTGCAGATCCCATGCTGCTGATTACAGTGTGGCATCCCCCCCATCACTGAACTGTTGGCTCACGTCTGCTGAGTCAGTTCTGCAGAGACCCCTGGACCATTTCACTGTCACAGCCCTGTAACTGGGAGCTATACTGGCACACCTTAAATGACACCATCTTAACAAAAAATAGGCAAACACTGAAACATCAGGCATAGGAAGTTTGCCACCTGTTGCAAAGATAAATAAATAAATAGTATCCCAGGAGTCTGGTTGTTTTGTATTAAGTTTATGGTCTAATATTTACCCAAAGGATTGTTTGGATAATGCCTCTGTTTCATTTTGTTCAAATATGCTTTCACACTTGAAGACTTATGTGTTTGTCTAGTATCTTCACCAAGAACATTATGCGATCACTGCAGCACCTGCCCAACTTTCACAGACTTCTACAAAAACTACTGCACCAATTTTCATGAAACTTTTTTTAAGAACTTTTTTCACTTGTAATTTTTAAGTTTATTTATTTATTTATTTATTTATTTTAACACAAGAGAGGTTTTTTCCCCCAACATAGGGCTTTTAATGGCAGTAGATAAATCAAAAGGAGAAAAAATAGTAGTAGTTAGTGAATAGAATTAGTCCTTTATTTCCCTGTATCCAAACCCAGTTCACTCAATAGTCAGCATTAAACAGATATTTTGGAAGTTTTGCTCCATGGACAAGTTCCATGAAAAGGCTAGATGTTAAAAGTATAATTGTTGGGGTAAAATGCTGTCTGTTTCATTCTAACTTTTTCTTACTTATGTATGTAGAAGTATTTAAGGTACATATACAATAAAGTGCGATGAAATGGTATTTGTGCTAGCTCTCTCTCAACCCTTAAAATCTATAAACATTACACATAAATAATAACAAGTGGTGCCAGGCACAACAAACCCCCACCCCTCACCCTAACCCTAGCTTATTTTGGCATCGATCCAGCTGATGTCATCATGTCTATGTATGTGGTGATGTCAGCATATCAACTGCCTTGATATATATGCCAAGTTTGAAGTAAATTGAAACTAAATCAATGTTTTTATAGACGTTAAATTTTGCGCATTATAATTAATGGGAGACAAAAAATAGTTTTGCTGCAGAGGCGATTTCTCACAGACTGCAAGGGCAGCTCAGCTTCCCCTAAAATTACAAAAATTAAATGGTCAAATATGTACGGTTGTATTGATATTTCATTGACTACAAATGTGTTAGAACACATTCATCTTAAAGATGAGCTCATTCAGAATCAGCTTTATCACAGATCAATGGACTCGATGTTGTTCACTTCTCATACATTCCCATTGCGCTGTTTTCTCATACAATCTATGGTCAGTGCATTTGTCTGTAAAAGCCCGGCATCCATGCACTTCAATGGGACTTCATTGAACAGTTTTTTTCATTGCCTCAAAACTGGAGGCTAATTGAATAAATGCCACAATGTTGTCCCGCCCCTGGACGCTGGACGTCTCTGGGGGTGAATGGAGCTGTGGGCGGACCTCGGCTGGACTGGACGCAGGGCTTCCATGTGCTGACTGGAGGATCAGTCGAAAGGCTGAATCCCATTTCATTGACAGCTATTTTGAGATCTACTCCTTCACTTAACAGAGTTTAGTTTAATACCGTCGCGCATTCTGCTTGTGAAATCGAGAGAGAAACCGCTACAAAATTACTTGTTCATTTCTTGCACTGTAAATAAAACAACCTCATTGTACTTCCTTGTTTCAATTTAACATTATTTCAACGTTTTCTTGTTTAGTTGGTACAATAAGGTCACAGACCATTTTCTTACAAAGGAACAGAGGGCCGAATTTACGTTTAAATTACTTGACTTTCTTTTTTTTTTTTTTTACTTAAGCCGACAATGAGCTTCCCCTGTCTGAAAGATGAGCAGCCGCCATTGTTTTGCTGCTGGAGTGTTAACAAACAAATGAAGAAAGAAACAAACCGAACCAAAAACAATACCCCTTGCCTCCCCTGTGGGGGACGGGGTAATGATAGTAATCTCTGTGAATATTTATACCTGTTCAGTAATCTGACCTCCATGAGGGAAGATAAGGTGATATGAAGAGCTTTCTTCCCACAGGGAGTCCTGAGAACATCCTGTTACTGTAATGGTGGTGATCCACTAATTTTCAATGTTCTTCTCACTGTCCCCATCAGGAGTTTACAGTCATTTGATGTAGCCAAACCACATTAATATCAGTTAAAATGTTTTTATTGTTGACCTGCAAAAACTGAATATAGGGTTATATGTTTCATTAGACACATCTGAAAATTAAGTCTCTGCTGTGTCTTTTTATGACACTGCTAACGTGCAGGGATTAGAAGGGTAAGAAACATGGATGTTCAGGACCTCAAAAGTGGTGACAATTTCAACAGAACAGGTGATGGAACAGATTGATTTATCCTGAAGTCAATTACAGGCTCCAGTCTGGTTAGTTCCTACAGGACCTGAATGCATCCAAAAAATGATGGTACTTTTTATCAAATACAGACAAACCTTGTTTGTCCTGTTTCAGATTTTTGTATGATTCATGTATATATGTGGAACTATCAGCAGAGCAAGAACTTAATTCTTAAGTTCTATTGATTCTTGTCTTTTGTAGGGTCACATTAAACTTGAACTCAGAGTGAGTGTTTGTGCAGTGTGTAGACAACCTGAGAAAACATAATGCGTCCATCCATGGCATTGGCAGCACAGAGGCAAAAAAAATAAAAATAAAAAAACATGCACAATGCATAGTGGTTTAGGAAATTCAGAGACACTGAAAGACACTTGGCTTTAAATGTTCAATATACTGTATCCTGTTAGAGAAAAAAATGACAAGCATTGTTTGGTGTCAAGCAAAAATGAATTTATTATTTTTGTCTTCAAGTATGTACAGCTTTATGAAAGAGTATTTCTGACCAGGTTAAGAACGTGTGGGGAAAACAGGTGAAACAGCAGGCAAAAGCAATCATACATCTAGCTTTCATTGCAAGCATTAAAGTGATCAAAGACAGAAATTACTGTGTAAAGCACAAAGAAATCTGCTGCATAGGAAATATTTTCCACATAATGAAATAATAATGAATTTTTAAAAAATCAGTAGTTTACGGAAGAAATATTTGTCACACTTTGTAAACAAAGGATTTTACATGTAATTGAATCAAAGAGACCAGAGTTTGTCACATGTCAAAACATGTTACACTGATATAACAGATTACAGTATTTAGAAGGAATTAAAGAGGAGAGGGCAATGCTTAACATTTCCATACAAAAAAATGTGCAGAAGTAATTCCCAAAGTAGGCATCATCATGGTTTGATGCAAAAAAATAATGCAGGTTTTAAAATAAATTTGCCCAGTATTAATAAATAGCCAAGTCATGTTAAATTTATGGGATTTCTGGATTATCAGTAAATTCAATTAACACTATAATATAATAATGTTTATGTCACCAAATACACTGAAATGGCTTGGATCAGCCTCGCGTAAAGCAGGCTGTTTTCAACCCTTATAATAAAGTGATACCCAAATTGGTTATGGTTATTTTTATAGCACTACCTCTGAATAACTGAAACTGTGATAGCATGATATTTGTTGACAGTATCTGAATTAAATCGGTCATTCTACATACAATTGTCTGGATGAGCCAGATAATCTTGTTTGGCCTAAATCTAATAAGCAAAATTCATAACAAACCTATGCGTTGTACAAATAACATGTCAACAAACAGCTGTGGCTTTTCATTAAAATTACATTCTCCATGTGCCTGTATCGACATTTAGCAAACGACAACCAACCACACATTAATCTCTTAAAAACCACAAAGGCAACAATATGTAAAGCTACAGATTGCATTTTTAGAGGTATGGGATGATTGTGATTTCAACTCGGACCTTGAGTCCTTCAGCCCTCCTTGTCTAATGGTTTCAATTCCACTTTGTAACAGTTTCCCTCCCATTACTCACCAACCTCATCAACCTGTGCACATTCAGAATATCAGTGTATTCATGCAGGTTGTGGTGCAGGTGGTGGAGCAATCCCAAGAAATCAACTTCAGTGAATTAGGAAAAACTTACTCTTACTCAAGATATTAAATAACTTAAATCAGATTGGGATATATATATATATATATATATATATATATATATATATATATATATATATATATATATATATATATATATATATATATATATATATATATATGTATATATATATATATTTTATTTTTTTTTGTTTTTGTTTTTTTTTTACATCTAAGATATTTTATGAACTACAACATGATTGGATTGTAGTGTTCAAGTGTCTTTTGTTGGTAAATTAATCATGTTCTAAACCCCATTCATTATTCAAATCATTTTTTAAGGTGAAAGCATATAGAGAATATCCAGTGTCTGCTTTAAACCTAAATGCTTTTCTTCAGAAAAGTGAAACTGCAATTCAAGGCACTCTCACAGGTGTTTTCTGTCACCTGAAGATAAAGTTCAAGTTCCTTCAAATCTCTTTAAGGATATTTTAAGCGCTTGTGCTGGAAGCATTTCATTGATGACTGATGAAACCTATCCTTGGACTGAGAAAGCAGATTAAAGCAACAGGTCCTAGTGACCAGGATGTCAAGTCTTCACAGTGACGGCATGATGGTGGCTAATAAGGTGCTGCTTTAAGACACACAGCTGCAGCACCGACCTACAGATTACCTAATGTTAACTGTACAAACACAGGAGCTATGTACAGACTAACAAGAGTTTATATACACACGGCAGCTTATACATAGGGGTGATATGAACAACACAATCTATTTATATAAACACAGCTTGGATGAATATTACATCAGTGATTATGTACATTCAATGAATGGTAAGGTACATACATAAATGATGAAAAAACTGCACTACTTTAATGTGTGGATGGGCTAACTCTATGTTTTAATGTACTATTATCATTACACTGCACTCAAGGATTATGTACTGATATATAGACATGAGGTATGTTGATGCAAATATAGCAAATAACGTAAAACTCAAAAGGAGGCAAGTATGTACATATAATTACGTACATGCTGGTTAAATATATACAGTATACGCACATAAGATTGACTAGATCTAATGAGACTTCTTTTTGGTAACAGAGTTGGAAGACACAATGCTACTCAAGTTAAAGAGTCCTCGCTTTGGGGTCATGGGGCTGATATGATGGCGATGAGACAGGGCTCGGGGCGTCCTGGGCTGAAGGTACAGAGGGAAAAGCGAAAACTCCTGAGGAGAGGGGGAAGAGCAGCCCCGGCCAATGGCTAACGGACAGCGGAGAGGGCAAGGCTCTGAATGGAGAAAGAGGGGGCTGCTGAGAAGTGGGGTGGGGTCCTGCAGACGGGTCACTCATCAGCATTGACCTGGCGTTGTCAGGCCATGAGAGGGGAAGACTGTAGCCGTCTGGGCCTGGGGCTGTCCATGATAACACCTAATAGGTTGGATAATGGAGATAAGGGCATTTTCATTAAAGCACAATTACAACCCATTCTTCAGTAACACCATTCTATTACAGTTAGAAGCAATGTGAATGGAAAGACATTTATGGACCTGAACCACAATGAAAACCTGTGCAGTGTGATCAAGAGGAAGACGGATGGCAAAAAAAAACATCCAACAGAGTGAGCTAGTTTAATTTTTTCTCCAGAAGTGGCATAAAGCAGCAGCCAACAATAATGTAACAGACGTAGTGAATATATTAAGATACATGAAAGCAAATAGTACTTATTAAACTCTTCTTAAACATCAAGTATTGTTTTGTTTTATAAACAGTGAAATTAATTATTTCTAGACCTATATACCTGTATGCAATAGTGAAAGGAAACAGAAAAGGTGCATATTAGTAATGTTATAGAAACAATATTTATTCTTGACCTTGGACAAAAGCTATCCTGTCCTGTTCCCTAATTGGCTTTAATATGTTTCTTTGAATTATATGTTATAAACATCCCCCCATTTCATGGAAACATGTAGAAGTTCCCAGTATTACTGACACTGACTTCCCCCATCTGTTTAGAGAAGTCATGCACCCGAACACACTGAACACTACCAAAACCATCAATGAATCAATGTTATGTATCCACAGTCTGTAACATGCACTTAATTAAGTGTAAGGCTCACTGATAACACATTTGTATGATGGTATCATCAAGTTTTCTTCTTAAAACAAAAACTCAGTCAGTTATTTTGACAGTTGGTTAAAATGATACTGTGTCAGCTGATAGTTTACATTATAGCTCTGTTAGCCTAGCTCTGATTTCAGACAGAAAACCTCCACAGCAAAACCCCAAATCACCTGTTTTCTGTATAGTTTGTGTTGTCAGTAACTGCATTAAAGATCCATTTTTAATCCTCCAAACAAGGTCTGAAACATGGATAAACAAACATTGAACTTTGTGAATAATAACATCACACAATAACTTTATACCTTCATAAGGCTCATAATCAAATCACCCCAGTCGAGAAAATGCTGTGATTTCAAACTCCATTCTTTTCATTTAGAGCTGTGTCCAGTGGTGAAAACAGTGCTTCCAGCTTTTGTCACTTTGTTACTTTCTTTATAAAAGTTATTTCTCAGTATTCCTCACCACAGGAGACCAGCAGAGTGACTCACTACTCCCTCTAGTGAACACATAAATCTGACAAACCACAGGTCTGAATACACCCAGTTCATATTTTTACAACCCAATACACTAGCGTGTTTGGCATAATTTCATAACTTTTTGTTCTCAAAACTTTAATGATAATTTTAGGTTATTTTTTTATATTTGAAAGTAGAAATACTACACATTGTCCCTTTCAGTAGAAAGCTGGATGTATTTCTGTGACGTCCCAGTGAAACAAAATTAACACATAAATTGTTCCCTAATCCTTAGTAACATATTTCCATTAAAATAGTTTTTGTAACTGCAGTAACTGATGAAAAGTGTTCATTACTAATGTAATCCATAATATACATCAAGTAAGGAACTCACATTTGATGCACTCATCGGCTGTCCATGTGTTTGAGGCACAACCTCCTCCCAAAGCTGCTGCCCACTGATACTAAGAGAGTTGGTGCGTGGCCGTTGGGTCACAATGAGAACTTCCTGGGCCCAGTCGTCCATCAGTCGCTGCAAATCTTCAGGCAGATTGTTTTCAGTGACACTCATGGATGTGTAGGTGCTTGTCTTGTTGTTGCTATTATTGGCTTGAGCCTGAGCCAGCCCCATCACAGGCTGATGAGGAGGAGGTGTGGAACCAGGCGGTGGCTGATGTGGTTGATTGAAAGCCCCTGGTCCAGCTCCAGACCCTGAGAACAACAACAGGCACATGATGAGAAAACATGTTGACCAAGCACAGTAGCGATGTTCATTTTTAGTTCGACGCAGTAAATCTACATACTGCTGCCACGCTCTTTGCCGAGACACAGTCGCTTCAGTGTTGACCCTGCAAGACAAAACTACTTTAATACAATTTATTATTGTTCTCATTTGCACGTAATGTACTGTTCAATACCAAGATGCAATGCAAAAAAGAGCTGCTGAACTTTGCAATCAAACAAAATCAAAACTAAAATTAAACAGAATAACAAGCAAAAACACTGGTCCTCTAAAACAAACAGAATAGTGTTCTTTAGTAAAATCATGCAGGTGGGCTGCATGAGAGCTGTAAATAAATGCAGAGTGATATGAAAACCAGTTAGAGAAGAGAGAACAGACAGTGAAATATAGTTAGAAATCCAAGAGCTGAATGTTGCCAAAATGCAGCCATGCAAAAGACCATTGCACTTTAACGCAGAGTTCAATTACATCATGTATATGTTATACACTGCCTGGTCCAAAAAATGGTCTTGCTTTGATTTTGGGATGTATTCACTGTGGCATCATTTATGTCATACAATGGTTTCACAATGTCACAGTAAATATCACGACATTAAGGGTTGGCTTAACTTTCACCAAATCTTGTATCAATGAAGGAGGAGTCAGACCACTGCGTAAAGTCTTCTCCAGCACATTTCAGAGATTCTCAGTGTAGTTCAGGTCTGGACTCTGGTGGTCAATCCACGTGTGAAAATGACATCCCTGAACCACTCTTTAATAATTTGAGCCTGACGAAACCTTGCACTGTCATCTTGGAATATGTCTGTGTCATCAGGAAAGAAAAAGTCAACTGATGTTCAGACCTGGTCATTCAGTGAATTCAGGTTCAGCTGACCTAATTTTTTTGCATATGTATCAATCTGGATCAATCAAGACTCATCAGACCACATGACCATTTTCCACTGAAACACAGTTTAATCTTTCTGCTCTGTATCAAACTGATGGTACTCACTGCACCAGTAATAATCAGTAATTATCCAATGGAAGCATCTGAACTATTTGCTGAGTTAAATCCAGGTGTTGACTATTTTTTGGACGAGCAGTGTATTAATAGATCAGACAAGAACTGTGAGATAATGCCTAATATAATTATTTAAACACACCTTTATTACTCAAACCTCAAAGTAACAGCACCAATAAACAGGAATGACAAAATTTTGCAGTTATGATTTAAAATTTGCTTAAGCTTTTGAAAAAAGTTTGACTGACTGAGTATTTGATTACTACTGTAATTCCTCAGAGGTTTGAATAAATAATGAGTTTCTGTTCAAGCAAAAATACAAAAAGACACATAAAGATAAGGCAAAGCAAAAGAAAACCTTGAAGCACTGCAGTATGGTTTGGCAAGAACAGAAAAAAGATATTAGTGAGCTAAAAGAAGAGAAATTAAAAAAATAAACAAAAACATGAAACTATGCAGAAAGAGAAGAGATACAAACAGATAGATAAAGACACAGGCCCACTGAGAAATCTAGCTCGTGGCTTGCTACTCGATTTATAGGTCACTCTCTCAGACGGTTGAGGGTAATTAGACCAGCCTGTAGAGGAGTATAATCAAACACGGAAGAAGACACCAAGGTAAGAGGAGCACACACTGACATACCCAACATATGAATCTAGTCAATTACAGTCCAGCGCAGAGTGGAAACGCTGTACAGCTAGGATGATAAGTGCTGTTGGTAGTCACCTTGTCCGGGTGGAGCCTGCGTGCTGGTGGCGTCTCCATGGAGCCCAGCGTAAATGTTATCAGAGGACAAGGAGCCCTTGAGAGAACAGGGCTGCTGAGTTTGTACAGGCTCTGAGGTGGAGCTAGGAAGGTGGCTGGTGCATGACCGTGCTCTGCCGTGAGGGGGTACAGACCCTTTGCCCGGAGAGCCGTTTAAGCTCACGGTTGTTTCACCTGTACCTGCAGTGGCTAACAGGGATACATGCACAAATGGATGGACACATACATACACAATGATCACAGTGGCTTATTCTTTGTTTTACAGCAAACTTAAAGGTTCAGTGGGCAGAATTTTTTTTATCACTGAAAATTCCACAGTAATTCAAGTGATATGAGAGGAAACTTTTACACCTCCTCTTGGCACTGTTCATGGGCATGTTTTTGGGTTGGGGGTATGGAAGGATATGTCATATCCATCTCTACCTAACTGTAGTATTTTGGTGTCATTTTTCATAGCAGCATGAAATAGTGTGTTCTTGATTTTTAGAAGAGAAACAGTTACAGGGGGAGGGTGTTTTTTTTTCTGCTGACTGAAGCTTTAAAACAGCTGTTGTGAAAAGACACTTACTGGTTTTGCTGGAGTCACTGGTTTTGGTTGTTACATTTCTAAATTGTTGAACCAGAGGGCTGAGAAGTTTGCCAGCCTTCAGCCTATGTTTACTGGATCGCTTTCTTCGACCCGTGGGCGGTGCGACATGTGATAGACCCAGGCCAGGAGGTGGGACTTTACCAAGACGGTGATACAGCAGCTCCACTTCCCCCCTCTGATGGGCCTGCAACTCAGAGATCTCCCTCAGATGTCTGTGGAGATGGAGGGGGGGACATAATGATGACTTATTAGGTATATAACAAAAGGTTTGGGTAATATTCTACATTAAGGAACACATATTCCAGTTGAGGTAGAAATCTACCAGTGAGAATGAGTATTGTTGTGGTGCTACTCCCTTACTAAGGCCCAAAGCAAAGCACATGAAGGTCTTAGTTCATGTACATCTGCATCCTTATGATCGATAAACAGCAGGTGAGGGGGTGTTGGAGTAGCCTAATAGTCATGTTGAATATTTCATAAAAAATTCTTTAAAATAAAAAGTCAATCTGTATGTTAATAAAGAAGTTCTTGGGGAGTATGTGCACAGTAATAGGTGTTCATCCATATTTTTCATGTAAAGATGCTTACTTCTCCCTGAGTCTCTGTAGTTCTTTCTTCATGTCTGAGTCTTCCATCTCTGAATCATTATCACTGCTGCCATAGGCCGAGCCATGCACTCCTCCATGTCTGTGTGGTGAGTCAGAGCTCTGCACGCTGCTGCTGCGGCCTGACCGACGGAGGAAGGCCACCGCCCTCTTCATTAGGTCACTCCCTCTGCGCTCAGAGCGAGTATGCTGAGACGGGGTGGAAGACGGCAGTTTCACTGGGCTGCTTTCAGCACCAGAGTCTGAGGAGAAAAAGCGAGCGTGGACTGTGACGTCCACAGGGACAGAGTTTGACGTCAGGGCACGAGGCAGGGAGCCCCGCTTGGCCATGGAAGGGGGCGTGTCCAGGTAGAAATCAGGCGGGGCAGAATAGCGGCTGCAGCGTGTCCTCTGCGTGATGTCATCCTCTGTGCTCACAACAGAAAAACGGCCAATTGTGGTGGAGGCAGCCATGCCCTCTGCCTGACCGTGATCCATAATGTAACCTGCAGGGTGAGCCGGCGAGGCGGCGCTGCTCCAGCTCCTCTGCTTTACATCTCGTCTGTTGGCCACCTCAGGGGGAACAGAGATTATCTGCCAAAATAGGAAACAGACTGGTTATTCACAGCACTCGGGTTCTGCTTATTCAATAGCAAACAGAGTAATGATAGTGTTAAATTAGTTATTAGTTCTTTTGTTTATTCAGTATTTGAGTTTGGTTTTATATTTGAGTTTAGTTTTAGTTAGCATCATCAAATGCATCAGTAGTTTTGTTTTAGTTTTTTTTTATTTTTCAGAACCGAATAGTGTTAGTTTGGTGTTACAAACATATGAGTCATTAACGTTGGTGGAAACCTGCAATTTTGTTTAATTTAAGTTCATGATGCATTGGTCATTGTAGTTTTCATTTATTTCAGTTTCATTTGAAAACTATCAATTTAGTTTTATTTCAACTAAGATACGTTTTCAAGCAAGTATTCGCATCTTTGTTCTGTTCTGCTCCATTGGATTAGTTTTGCTTTCACATGATCATTTTGGGGATGGATGGTAGCAGACTATTGTATCCTCATCTATTTGTGCTGCTTCTCTTTTTATAGATGACCATGGATCTGATGTCAGAATGTCGTCTCCTTTTTTCCACAATGACAGTTGAGTCTTAGAGTTTGAGCTATCCAAAGAGTGTCATGATGGTGTACATGAACCAAACCATGGTCCAGTTTGATCCAGACCACTTTACTTGGACACATCTCTGGAGGGTTCCCCCCTCCAAATTTGGTTCAGATCAAACTGGACAGGCTGCAAATCCACACCAAATCAGGTAGGTGTAAATGTGCGCCAAGTTTCCTAGATAATAAACATGATAACAAATTTCACTTAAAATCAAACTTTGATATGTAATCTTATAATCAGTGGGAGGAAAATATTTCCACTCATACCTTAAATCGACCTCTTGTTCCCGAACAGGAAGCAGAGTGAGGAACGTGTCTCCTTGACAAGGAAGCTGCAGGAAAATTTCCACAACATTAAACACTGCAGTATTGAATTAACGGTAAATTTAGGGAGAAGTTAATTATTCCAGTCTTGTTAGATTGATTAATGTGTGTTGTACATACCGCACACAGCTGAGTCACTGAGCGTGCTCAAACTGTCCATTCTCTCAGGGATTTGAGGCTGAGAGTAAAAATTAACAAAGCAAAGAACTTGAAAACTGCAGAACATTGATTATTCTCTTACCACGTTATTTGTAATGTGTCTAATATATGAATATTAACAGTTATATTTTAATGGTAAAATGAATTTAAGTATCTGAAGCAGACAGTACAATTCACACACCTCATACAACTACATTCAAGGCTCATTTTTGACCTAGTTAAAAGAAATTATATAATGAAACTGTATGTTTGAGTAAAAGCCAACATAATATCTCAGTCAGGGGTTTCCTTGTGATTACATACTGTTAATGAACTGTTTTGTCTAAGAGAAGAGAAACCCCACAACAGGGTAGACATGACAAAATATTATTTGATACAAGTCAGTTTTACACATAATCATTTTAACATCAATCATTTTAGTTTTCAGTGAATATTCATTGCAAATCAGTCAGTTGCAAACTATGTGAATATTAACATTGTCTGTTGCAATATCAGGCTTGTTTACAGTAAGTCCATTTGCAAAAACATGGATAAAAAACATGTCTTCGTTAAGTGAGACATACAGAAGATACGTCATAAGGATCAGACTTTTCAATTATTTGCAGGTTGTGAGCAATACAGCAGCTAGGAGAAGCCAGGAGGAGATATGAGCTCCCATGAAAACATAATTATTTAAATCTCAGAGAGTCTCAAAAATATTGGCAATAGTGTATTTGTGCCAAACTCTTCTATTTTTCTGTGTTTTTATCACCCATGATGGTGCATAAAATGGTTAGAAGGTGGATTACTAAAATGGTATCTCCCTTTCTGCAATAAAATGCCTCTTATTTTCACTGAAATAAACAGTGTCTTTCTCTGTTCTGGCTGTTCTCCACTCCTCTGTGGTCTCAAAGATGCAAAGCAAGCAGCAGCAACTACTTTTCTCTTTTCTTTTTCTTATTATTCATATTAACAGTAATAATATTAAATTGAGGCCAATGTTTTATAAATGTTGAAAAAGCCAGTGTGTAGTTTGCACACTTATATGTTATCATCCAGTTTCATAGTACTGAACAGTACTGATAAAGTCTATAATTTAACTCACCAGCTGTTCACCGGCCCGGTAACGTCCCTCCCCCATTGGCCCCGGGGTGCTGTTTCCTGAGCCTCCTGTGGCGCTGTCTGGACCAGGAGGAGACTGGATGTACTCAGTACCAGATCCTGGTGTCTCTGCAGCACTGCCTGATGGATACATGGGAGCATATTCCTGGTACAGCAAGTTCCTTAATTTCTCATCCAGTGTTTTTATTGTGCTGTCCACAAAGCCCCCACGGCCCAGCCGCCCTTCGGCATCTGACTCAGCAGGCCCTGCACTGTGCTGGGATGGTGCTGGGCTTTGGGGGAGCGAGGACACTTTCGTCCCTCCCACACTAGAGAAAGGCTGGTGGAGTACGACCGGCTGCTGTGGGCGTTCGCTGCGTACGGCAGAGGTATAAGAAACAGACAGCGGCTCTTTGGCTGAACTGGGCTCATGTAGTGGAAGAGGAGTGAGAGGAGACCCCCCCTGTGACCCGCTGACGTCCAGAGACAGAGGCATGACCAGAGGGCAGCAGGGCACCTCCTCAGCCAAAGAAACTGGGCATGTCATGTCTGCTATCTGCTGAGCAGTGTGGATGGGGGACACAGAGCCCAGAGGGGATCCCTGTGACTCATCTATGGGTAGGGAGGTATGTGGGGATGATGGGGGCAAAGTTTGAGCCTTTGCTGGTTGAACCTGAGGCACACTGGGCTGTACTGAGCTACCAGCAGGCTCCACTGATGTAACGGACTGCAGAGTGGGAGGTGCAGACACAGGAGGAGACAGAGTGGCTAGGATGAGAGGGTCTGTGTTGGACATTATTGGAGGACTACAGAAGCCATAAACATCGTAGGTGAAGCCTCCACTTCCACCAGACATTGTGGAGGAAGATCCCTCTTCTGCAAAAGATAAAAAGATGAAGATAAAAAAAAAATCTAACACTCCTGCAGTAAGACTTTACAAGCACCATCAGACTTTGACATTCATCCTTTTAAATGTGTAATAATCCTCCATTGTGCAAAAGTATGGTTATAATTTTTCTTCATATAAACAATAAAGTCCATATAGATTTACTTCCTTGTTTTAATACTGCACCTTAAGCCAGAAAAGCATACTATAAGTGTTAAAAATGTTTCTGAAAGTAAAAGTTTTCTGATGAAGAGAACAGATCTGAGAGTTTTGCACTAGTAGTCACAATCAGTAAGGTTTTTTACATCTTAACTTTGACAGAATTCAAGGTATATTAGTCCTATTAGACAGTCGAGAACCACTTATCTGAAGTCTAGCTATTACATCTAAAGATCTGTCTGTGAAACTGGCACAGACACAGAATGTATTTCACTCTGTTGCCACAAGATAGTGCTATTACTCCATGAAGATATCAGATTTAGTGCTGAAAGTGCTATAGACACAAAGTCACCTCTGGATGCAGATGGTCTTGCGGTACCACTGTCAGCAGTCTGGGTAGTGGCTGAGCTTCCTGGTGACTGTGTCGTCGTACCATCAGATGGGGTCTCCTGGCTGGATGCGGGGGTCTCCTCTACGGGGCAGATTATAAACCACCTTTTTCCTGTATGAAGAACTGAAATCAAAAAATTGACATCATGAAAACTAAACAGTGGACATGAAAAATAGGTTTAGTATGAATGCATTTTTGATTAGAAATAAAGTTTTACCATTCTGCTGATAGACAGGCTGAAAAGATCCAGGCTGCTGACTCTACAGAGGATACACAGATGCAATCTAAGTCAGAAGATTACTAAAAATACTTACTAATGAACTTATTTCTCAGCATTTCTTTCTCTGTGTTGTTTTCCTCTGTTTATGTGTTTCCACAAACAATACTTGAATTATATAAAATACAAACTGTACGCTATAGCCTTCACCAGACTGACCAGATTTCAACACAAATGAGCATTTTTGTACAGGCTATTTTGCACCATCATCTTCAAAACAACAAAAAGAAGAATGTTTATTGGAAGAATCACATTCATCCTATTAGTGATTTTTTTTTTTCTCCTTTAAAATATCACGCATTGGGATATTTAGTGCTCTTTTTTCTTTTTTACCTCCCCCACCAATCCTTCAGAGGTCTGGCCTTGTTGTGGACTACAGCTCAGCATTGAGACCTTCTCTCCCTCCATGTCTTCATTCAGCATGTCTTCAGCTTTATCCACAATATCCTTAAGCTGGTCGATGAAGATCTCTTTCTCCAACAACAGGATAAAGCCATTCTCTACCTGTAGTCATTCGATAAGTTGCATATGAAACCATACAAAGAGTAAGGCATTGATTATAACCTCATGTGATATCAGATGAGAAATCCCAAACTGTATACTTGAGTAAATGCTGAACTCACCATGTAAGTGGCAATTTCTTCTGGAGCATCTCCATCCAGGTCAAATTTAAATGTCACCATTTTGTGGTTGTGTGTCTCCAGCTGGCATTCCACCATTTTATCACCTGTGTTGCAAACCTGTCAACACATGGGTTACACCTCACATTGAGAAACATAAGGATTTTAAACATTTCAGGTTTCACGTTTTAAAAACAACTACGACTCACATTAAGCATGCTTAGTTTAGGTTTGCTGGTCTTTTCTTGCCGGGAACGTGTGCGGGCAGACTTGCGGTGGTGTTTCCTGTGTTTTCCGTCACCCTTTCCCCCACTAGCCAAGCTGTCATAGCCATCACTTGTTTCTTTACCAGATGCCACATCGGAGTTCAGGCTGTAAAGAAAAAAAAAGTTTCACAATCTTTTCCTGTGGCCCACCTGTACGTTGGTGACAGTTTTCATTTCACTAATAGTTATAAAGAGAAGAATTATGGGAAAAATGGACACACACCTGTCATAGGCATAGCTGGGTAATGATGTCGGTTTTTCCTGAAGCACATCCTGTTCAAGGAGAAAATAACTGGTTGTTTTTGTTTTCATATAGAATGGATTATTAAAGGCCTATATAACATTATCACCAGTATCAAAAAAATTATTGTGATCTTATGCGTACTTTTTTACACAGAGAAGGGAGTAATGTGAGAACAGAATAATGATATAAAATCAAATTTTACTGCCACTTTAAAAGTTCAATTTGTAAGATATAGTGGTATCTAGTGTTGAAGGCACAGACTGCAGTCAAATGGCAGTATGACTACAGCAGCGACAAACACAGAAACGGCTTCATTGCTTCTTGCTGCTGCAGCTGCGTGGAATTCCGAAAAGGCCTGAGTGACGGTTTGGTTTCGGTTTGGTATGTAAACAAACAGACGGCTTGTGATGGAGTACACTTCAAAGTTGTTCACTGTGAGGAAAGTGATTCAGATGCATAATTATGGAAAGACTAACATATTCGTGATACTTTGGCTATGACTCAGGCTTTACAGATTTGATGAAAAATTGGTGACGAGCATCATACGCTGCTTCAAATATAAATAAATACTACTCCAAACTGCTACTAAAGTAGTCTTATTTCAGACAGTTATAACGCCATTGATAAGGCCATTATGAATATTATACTCCATTTCAATAATTAAATGTCCTTGAATCTTACACTGAATATCTAAAAGGAGTCTGTTTCATTGCCCATGTTGTGTATTTGTCAATACTGTTTAAACAATAGGGAGTGAGGGTACAGTTTTCAATCAGCAAATCCAATTTTTGAAGAAAGAGCATAAATATAGGACTCAGACATGCCTGAACTGTGGCCATATACCTACCTCTGTATAGAGCTCTTGTTGGTAGGTGCTGGATGCAGTGTCTAGGTTTTGCTGAGTGGTGGCCAAGCTGGCACATTCAGGCAATGATACTGCGGTATGGATGCCAGCAGCCTGCAGAACAGGAGCTGGGACTGAAACTGCGACAGGAGCTGGAACAATAGCAGGAGCTGCAGATTGAGCTTGTGTCGGCAGCGAAACAGGGACTGGTTGTTGGAGTTTACCAGTGGTCGAAGATAAATGTGAATTTGTAGATGAGACTTGTGGTGGTTCTAATGTGGGACCTGCTTGAAAAGGTGTTGCTTGAGCTGGGGCAGAAGGGGCTGGAACTTGAACTGGGACTGAAGCAGAGGCATTCACCAGGGTTGAAGCTGAAGGTTGAGTTTGAGGCATGGCTGCAGGTTGAGCTGGAACTTGGGTTTGGTTTTGTGCTGGGCCTAGAGCTGGAGTTTGTGCTGGGGCTTGAGTTTCAACTTGGACTGTTGTTGATACTGATGCAGGAGCCTGGGGAGGGGCTGAGGCAGGGGCATGGGGAGGGGCTGAGGCAGGGGCAAGGGCAGGGGCAGGGGCAGGGGCAGGGGCAGGGGCAGGGGCAGGGGTAGGGGCAGGGGCAGGAGCAGGGGCAGGGCCAGGGCCAGGGCCAGGGCCAGCATCAGCATTTGGAATTACAGGAGCTACACTTAATTTTAGGCCAACTGCAGGTGTTTCTGCATCTGCTCCATTTCCCCAGAGAGGGGTGTGAACAGACGGTAAGACATGGTGGACGTGAGCCAAAAGCTGAACATCTCCCAAATTCCCCTGTGGAGCAATCGTCTGCATCTGGAAGAAACACCACATTTAGGACACTCTTTATCCGTTAATGCAAGAATGGTTAACATCAAAATCAACAAATGCACGCCTTGCATGCATTAGACCTACTGCTACCTCAGTATTTCCCATGACCCAACCATTACAGTGAGAATTGAGTCAAATATTCACCTGGACAGGCTGCTCAGCCAGTTCCTGCTCAGGGTGAGGGGCAGGGTATGGGGTGGGTTGTACCTGGGAGAAAGGCAAGGAATGGGTGGAATGGATGCCACCAAGGTTTGGCTGAGATGCTGGAGGACAGACCTGTTGCTGGGGCACAGCAGGTGACATGGCCATGGCAAGAAGTGGAATAGAGAGCGCCACATTAGGCACGTGTTGAGGTGTGGACAGAGGAGTTTGAGGGGTACCAAGAGTGGGTATGGAAGGCAGGGCACAATGAGGGGTCAGAGGGAGAGTGGGACGGTGGGGGGACGGTAAATAGTAGGAGCTAGACATGAGAGGACCACTGCTGCTAAAGGCAGATGGCAGAGGAGCTGGAGAGAATGGAGGGGGCTGGTGGGCCCCTGTTTGTGCAACTGGATATGGTGAGGGAAACTGGGAAAGAAAAGGGGAAAATGATAAAAAAACGAACAAAGACAACCAGTCGACAGAGACAGCATTCACACAGGCCCTTTAGTAATACTGAACCCAAGCGATCTCAAGTTTTAAAGGATGTTTTATTGAAGTCTGGTTTATACATTGGTTTGTTTCTAACGCTACCACAACGCACCTGTGTGCTGATCTGCAGGGGCAGGAGTGGGGGTGGAGCACTGGGGACTGACTGTGGAAAACTAGTAGATATGTCAGGAGGACTCAGGTGAGATGTAGGCTGGTCAGCAGATAACAGCTAGGAGAGGAAATCAAACACTTGTTTTCATTTTTGCGTATGAATTCTGTGATAAGAATACAGAATCCTCCATGAAACTGATGGAAGCTATTCTGGTCTAAATGCCCCACTTAAGCATAAGTGGTTTGTGATTAAATTACACTGTGCGGTCTGCAGTGTGTGTGTGAGAGAGAATCCTACAGTAAGTTTAAAAAAAAGGTGATGGCTCTACCTGGGGCAGGACACCGGCTGGATGGAGACACTAGACAGAGGAAAGACAAATGGGAAGAAAATACAAACCACATGAGAAGCCATTCAATACACACACATATAAACATATGCAGTACCGGATGAACCATTTACAAGGGGAAACTAGAAAAGCACTTGGAGAGCGCAGACCTCCGCCAAGACAGATCTGCCCCCCCCCCCCCGATCACCACCAAAATTTAATCATTTCTTCCTTGTGCCAGTATCAACATTTCCTGAAAATTTCATGAAAATTCATCCATAACTTTTTGAGTTATCTTGCTAACAAACAAACATGCAAACATGCACGCACGCAAACACACAAAGCAATCCTGGCGGAGGTATTGTGATCACTTTGTGCACTCAGTATCTACCTCATAAGTGGTTGGGTTTGCTGAACAGCTAGCTAACAGGGCTGCTTTACTGAAACAAATTAATTGTTCCATGTTCATTTGTTTTGGCTGACTTATTCATATTTTTGTCCCGAGAGAGATTAGATGTGCGAGTGCAAATGCCCACATTCCCAGTCCCACATCTCTATAAGCATGCTTCTGGGCTGCCTGTCTGTGCTACTTGTCTGTGCTGTCTGTGTCTGTGTGTTTGTGGGTGTGTTTCCTCCCCCTGCAGTAGCTGCGTCAGTGTGTGTGAGGCGGGGCCTGGGAATCGGGAACACCTGCCACCGTTGGTTCCCAGACTATAAAGGATGGCTGTCCAGACCGCACTCTCTCTCTCTCTCTCTGCCACCGGCTTGATGCTCAGCCTGAGCCATCTTTGCTTTTTGTTATACTTTGCGTTCTGGTTATGGACTTGTTTGCACTTATTCCTTACTTTGTAAATAAAATCACACGTTTAGCATTGATCCTCCATCCTCCATTTGATATTTTTGTTGTGGTCCCTGAGCCAGACCATAACAATATAAAGAAATGATGTACATAATATAAGCTGAATCCTTAACCCATAAAGACCCAGTGCTACTTTTGTGGCTGTTCACAAATTAATTTTTCTCTATATTTACCCTTTCTTAAGTGATTTATCACTTATCACTATTTATTATGATATTATCCTCTTTATTTTACATTTCTTCTGTAACAATCAGGGATTTTTCTACATTTAATTCACTGATCATGTAGATGTTCATAAAAGCTCAGAGTAAATTCAAAGGTTATTATATCAGAAACATAGAAAACAGAAGAAAAAGTGACTTTTAAAGCAAAATAGATCATTTACTGAGCATAAACTACGTGTCTCCACCCACTGCCACTGATCCAACTCCATGGGTTTTACTGGTGAATCAATGTTGTAGAAGATGATAGTGTTTCCTTGTTCACTACGGAGCCTCTAAACGTCCAAATGGGTCATATCTGATGACCATGAAAAGATGACACACTGTATTTTACACATATATTGATTTACATATATTGATAGTATTAATGGATCAACAGGTATTAAACAGTTTAGATCAGTAGATGGTTTTGGTTGATGGTGGATGTTTGGGTCTTTATGGGTTCAGCAGAAAACAAAAAAAGAGGACAAATGCATACAGTGTTAGTCTTCCATTACTTATCCTATTCTAATACAGTCTAACAAAGGACCATACACCCAGAGTGTCTAGAGACAACTAGTTCACTCCTTGCTTTTTACAGTTTTAGATACCCATATAAACATTAAGAACCCATAAAACATTTATTTTAATTAGCATTTAACAGTAATGGAATGCATATAAACAACCCAAATACTTAATATAACATGACTTTTTTAGGTCACTCTGTTCTGAGCAGGGAATTCTTTTTTAAATTTCCTGTCTAATTCAGTTTGCAGTGTGTGTATTTTGCTACAGCTGCTTCCAGGGTCCGTCGGGTTTCAATATATGCAGTACCTGGTCCTGACTGGGCTGGGCAGTAAGCTGCGTCTGAAGGGTGGAGGCTCCAGCTGGGAAGCTCTGTGCTGTCTGTCTACTCTGGTGCGCAGTAGGGGCTGGCGTAGCTGGAGCAGAAACTGTCTGTAAAAAACATATAGACCACATTTACTGGACCCTGTTTACAGAAATAATATGACCCACATTGGGACAGAAAGCATGTTTGCATATTTGCTATAAAAACATGGCTAGGTTGAAATGTACAGCATGTCTACAGTAGTAGGAATCATAAGCAATAAACTAGTCAGGGAACAAGGGAGCATGAATGTATCGCCGCCCACCAACAATCTTTTCTGTCATATAATATCAAGTGTATTATTTCGCATGTTGAGATATGTTCTATGTTGTAATCTACAATATGAGAGCTGAAAATAGGACCTGCATCATTTTAGTGGCTAGATACTGCATATTAAAATGTTTTTTTTCCCTACAATTCCATGGCAATGAAATAAATCAGTGCTGGTGTTAATCTGTCCTTGAGTGGGAGTCTGCAAAACCATCATTTTCCTTCAGTTCACACAATCATACAAACTTCCTGATCAATGTGGCTGTTCTGGAACATAAAATTACTGTTTTTCTTTTGGAAAGCCTTTCAGGACCTAATTTTCCTGTTGGTAAAATATGCCATATGCTGTATGAAAAGTGCAAAAAACTGTAGACTTTTTTAGGTGAGTCTCTCTTCAGTTAGTACAAAAAATACAGATAGAGATTTATTGGTTTGGCAGTTTAATCTTCACCCACTGGATAATTTATAAACTATAAGCACCAGCCAAAGTTGGCTCAGATAGTGACTGACAGTTAATATTAGCCTACTCAAAAGGAATGGTTGACTTAAAGGGAATATAACAGCTCAAAATATAGATTTTTTGCATTCATTGGTGATTTATTTGATGAATAATTATTCAGTGTTTATTAATTTAGGTATGTATTATTTTGACTCAGATGTCCAATGGTCAGAGCTAGTTTCTTACAGTCACTGAGGTTGGCAGTTACTGGCTTTTTCTTGCTCAAAATGACCATTGTTATTTTATTTTTTTCACAACTCAATATCAGTTGACCTCTACAAAATCTCAAATTAACCCCTTATATACCTGGGGATGGCCCTCAAGCCCTGTCTCACACCCACATCTACCATTTCAGAACATTAAAGATGTTTTAGCACTTTTCAATTTCATGAGTTGTCTGATGTTTACTTCAGAGTTGGGTTGAAGTTATACTGTAAGCATGAGCATACAGGGTGCAAAGCAGCTGCCAGAATCATTACAGATACAGCAGGCTACTGCTACAGCAGGCCTTAGTGCAGCGCTTCGCTGACCTACCGATGGATCTGTCCTGCCTTCACTGTCATGTGAAACCGGAGGGTTCCTGTCCAGATTTGGGGCAGAATTCAATGGCACATCCAGTTCCTGACTTTTGTCTACACGGTCATCTACTGTTGAGATAAGACCCCAAACCTCCCTGTGACTGTGTCCTGGGAAGCTACATCCTCTGTCAGAGAGGGTGGGAGAACTGGTCCTGCGGCTCACAATGTGATGGAGACAGTGGTTGAGAAGAGTGAGATCTCCTCCTTCAAACAAATTCCTTGGTTGTAAAACTTGTGAAGGTGGAGAAAGATGTGAGGATGATGAGTTCACTGGGGTTGGTTGACTATTTGATGATAAAGGATAGTTTGATGACACAAGAGAAGACAGAGCGAGATGTTTGTGATGTGGAGATGGAGGTGAACTTAGTTTAGAAACCTGGGGAAACTGGGTGGATGTAGAGAAGGACTGTATATGTGTGTGTCCCAAAGATCCACCTCGTTTTGTCCTGTCCCTGAGCAGGAGGGACAAGCAGGCCTTGCAGTGGTGGTGATGTTGTGGGCTGGGTGGCTTACTCAGACGGAGCTCTGAGGAGTGTTGTAAATTCAGGGGATGGAGAGGTGAATTGAAATTACTTGCTGAGTCATGATGCGAATGCTGATGGGAGGGCGAAAGGGGAGATAATGAAGGATTCTGGGCAGAGTTAGACAGTAGGTATTCTGTGGTATGCACTGAGCTCTCTGTGCTATTTTTTGCAGCGTGTGAGGGACATGCACAGGGGTTTGGGTTCATTGTCTTAGTTGTAGACAATTTCCTAGATCGTAACATCTCAACCAGGGAGGCACTTCCACGTCTAAGACACCCTGTTCTTTCAGTGATGAGTAGATTGTCTTGGCAAACAAAGGGATCACTGTTGTGACGCTGATCAGCATTCATTAAAAAAAAAAAAAAAAAAAAAATAGAAATAAATATGTTGTTACATCACAGAACAACTGAAAAAAACAAAATTACACATTTAAAGGTACAATAGGTAAGATTTTTGTGACAGATGTAGAAGATTCACACATACCTGTTTGTTTTTGTAAACTTTGTGATGGGGTCTGTTTTAGGCTGGAAGCTGGTTGTGTGTTGACTTTAGCCAACTCCACAACTACTAACAACAACTACTAACACTACCAACTGTTTTTGTTGCATCCATCCACGATAAAAGCCACAATATGCAGATTACTATATAGAGGTTTTAGGTTGGATTTTCCACAACAAAACTCACACTTACGTTCTTCAGTCTCTCTTCTGCTATTTAACTTCTGTAAAAGTGTGAATCTCCAGATAATGTTAGCTTAGAAATGCAGTCTACGAATGTTAACAGACACCTGGCTCCCAACAGAACACAGACTCCAATACAAACTTCATATAAGCACATGAGCATTCACATATTTTACATAGACAACCTGGTGTATTTAGCTGCAGAGACAATTTTTTTTTTTTTTTTAACTTTATTTTTACTTTCTACATATTTTGTTGTGATCAGGCTGTTTCTGGGTGTCAACCTTTGGTCAGTGAGTGTGAAACTCCAGCCAAGAATAGGGTGCACCAGTGAAACTCTCTCTCTATGCTCTAGTCTCAGTTTATCTAGGAGACAGCAGGAAAAGCTTGATTACACATAAATACACCTACTAAACACAAACCTCTGTACCTTAACAGACAAAGAGAAGCCATGAGATTTGGCTGTATTCACTCAGAACCTTCCTGCATGGTTGTGCTGAAGTATATGCATAATTATGCTGTGAAACAGATTAGAACATTTTATTTCTCTGTTTCACAGGTTTATGCTGCTCTCTTTAAACTACCTTGTTCATTTAACTCAGAGGATGGTTGAAGTTTGAATGCTTACATATTATTCCTTTAAGATAGAATTTTCTAAAAAATAAATTAAAAGTATTTACTCACTGTTTGAGACTGATAAGGCCCTTGGTGGAGTTGTGCTGCAGGCTGTTGATAGGTCCCAGGATGCAGCTGACCTGTGGTTTGCTGGTAGGCTCCCTGTAGTAACTGCGTGGATGGTACTGTGTAATTGTCATATGGGACCTGTGCTGTGGTTTGCTGGTAGGGCCCCTGATGCAGATGAGGGTCAGGCTGCGCGGGCGGACTGTATACTATCTGACCTGTAGAAATGGGCTCGGGAAGAGACTGGTAGGTACCATTTTGCTGATTCTGTAGATCATCCAATTGCATGGCAGAGTTCACTCCACTGTCGGCTGTAATAACAGAGTGAACAAAACATAATCACTCATAACAATGGTCTCTGCAGGAAGGACACACTCTAAGCAAGGACACGGAAAAAAACACTAGTGGTCTATTAATATTCAAGAGTTGGGTGACAATGCATCATTCCTGACCAACACAAATTTTTCTAATAGTCTCTTCCCATTTCTCTCTAATACTTACAAATACAATTTCAATCATTTCATTTCAAATCATATTTTGTGTCATTTCCTGTTAATCTCAGGTAATTGTAATAGACGCTGGTGTGTAACCAAATCTAGGGCCAATTTGAATGTATCATAGTTAGATAATTTTCTTACAAAATAAATGTAATTCCAACTACAAATAAATTGCAATTTTACATATTTATTTGACAGTTTACAGTAAATACTCAAAATGTTGTCAATGTAGTAAGCTGCACTACTTATAAAGTAATTAGAGTAGCTACATTATGTATTACTTTTTGTCATAAGGTTAACAAGTAAACTGATATCCACTAGATTTCAACAGTAAACTTCCCAACACTGATCATACTGTATGATGCAGGTATTTGTGCTCTTAGGTGCAGATTCTCACATGTGGTAGATGCTGTGGTTGGCACAGTGCAGATCAGGGTCTGTTGCTCCACCTCTTGGTCGTCATACTCTGTTGTGGCCAACGTGGTGCCCTGTGGGACACCACTACCAGGCACCTGCAGTAGGTTCTGCTGTGTCTTCTTCGCAGCTACCTCACCATTTCCTGAAGAGACAGTCCGTTCCCTCCGCCATTTAATGAGGGCCACACGGTCTCGAATGGACTTCCCAACAATCTTCACATCACAGTCCAGAAAAAACCCTGATTCCACCTGCAGGACATGGGTGAAATACTCACTGTAGCTCAGGGTAAATTAAGTCAAGATTGTAATTTAACACATTCAGTCCTCCCAAGCCACATGAAATTGCTTTTTCAATACAACAATTTGAATAGAAGAGCAAAGATCAATACTCAGTGTCTGGTTACAATCAATTCAGTATATCTCAGGTCTGACCACTAACTGAAGGGTTAAAGGTAGTGGCTTGCATTATTACATACATGACATAGTGTTCTGATACTATAAAACAAATGAGGCTGTGGCACATTTCCTCTGCCACCTAATGATATGATGTCTTACTCTGATTACATATTACCATTTATCACAGACAATTACGTCATTGTTTTTCCATTGTTTTTTTTAACAGTTATTTGAACCAATTATCTCAGTTCTACCAGGGGAGAGTTAAGGAGTAATGTAGAAGTATGGTTACTATGGTTACACTGTTCTTTTTTTTCCCCCCACTGATAAAGAAAACCTCAATTTTAGCAGACACGTTTCAAGCAATCATAGATTAGTATTTTCCATTTGGCATTTGGCTCTTCCAACAAAAGAGGGCAGTTGGTGAGTCAGTGTGGTATCACAAAAGCCAAGGTCAAAAAAGAGCAGAAATAGAAATATCCACATCAGCCAGTCTAGAAAACACAGAGTCCTTTCACTGTAGCATAGAGGCATGCAGAAACATACAGCAAATCGCCCTTTCAATTAGATGTAAGGACATTTCTTGATTCAAAATTGCATTCTTATGCATACATCATAATCATATTGAGTTGTGAGGCCAGCTCTACTAGTAACGCACAATAGAAGGATGTATGTTTTGTTTTTGCAGTGTTTACATAATGAGCCAGCTCACACAGATAATGAAAGATATATTCTATTACATACAGTATATTAGAGCTTGTTATAGTCTTTTTAAAGCCACTTTCTAAACTAGGAGCACTCGGAGAGCGCAGACCTCCGCCAAGGCAGATCAGTGCCCTGGATTTGGATGAAAATTTCAGGAAATGTTGATACTGGCACTAGGAACAAATGATTAAATTTTAGTGGTGATCGGGGATGGGGGTGTGTGGGGGGGCCACTGATCTGCCTTGGTGGAGGTCGGCGCTGTCTTTTCTAGAAAAACACTCGTAGAGCGCCGACCTCCGCCAAGGCAGATCAGTGGCCCATCCACCCCCCCCACCCTCGATCACCACCAAAATTTAATCATTTCTTCCTTGTGCCAGTATCAACATTTCCTGAAATTTTCATCCAAATCCATCCGTAACTTTTTGAGTTATCTTGTACACAGACAGACAAACAGACAGACAAACCAACGCCGACAAAAACATAACCTCCTTGGTGGAGGTAATAACATGAACTTTAGGTTTACCTGACTATTAGTATCCATGAACAGTAATATAGAACATAACGTGTTGCACACTTTTAATACCCCTCGGCCAAATGTAGCTATAATTTAGATTAGATTGTCTTTGTGTAAAACTTATTACATATATATATTTATATTTGAAAATACTCGGATATTATAACTTCACAAGGCACAAGGCCATTTGACCTTGAAAAAGTACGTCAAGGTGACCTATTTTCAAAAGGCTTCTGCTCCATGCCAAGATGCATCCACAATATAAATTTGGTGCAAATATCTCAATGCATTTGTCAGATAATGTGATTATGTCATTGGATGGACAGACAGATGGACAGACGACAAAATGATGACAATACGTCTCGGCCGAGTGGTAAAAACTGAGGATGCTATTAATTGAATTGTAACGGGAATTGTTCAGCAGTTGAGTAGCTGAACTGAACTGCGAGGGTAGTGAAGATTCACACTTCTGTTTTCAGTAATCAAATATTTGTTTACCATTTCTTGAGCGACAACCTCTGGGACTTCGTTCCCCAAGTTGAAAGTAAATTCAATGGCACCGGTGTCCTTGTACTTCCCCTTCAGCTTTTTAGGATCTTCAACCCACAGCTTTAGAGCAATGGATGATTTTTTCCCATCATCCTCTTCATTGAGCTCCACCCTCACACCTGTATCTTCTGCAAAGAAGGCATGATTAAGAAGGTCCTTAATTGAGTACCTGCAAGAAATAAACAAACTGTAGTTACTGGTAGCACAAAGGTCACTGTGACAGTCAGATCTAATCATGCACAACACATGGGAACGTCAGCTCAGTCACAGGAAAATACTGGTACTAACGTCATAGTGCAACAGCAGCAACAAACACAGCGGTGATCAACATGCAATGTACGGCATTAAACACAACACACTGCAATTATTCCACTCACCTCTCCTCCGATCTGTGACAGATACACTCCCCGATTATTTCCTTAATTTCTGGGTCGCTTACTTTAGTGTAGCTGGCAGGTTTAACCCCCTGAAAACAGAGCGCAAACCAAAGCAGCATTAATATGTCTAAAATCACTAAATGATCACCTCATGTTTAGACAGTTAAAAGAGCATTTAATCTGCTGGGAAATGGAAGCTAGTGCTCTATGAAAATAAATAGATGCAAACAAATGTAATGTCATAAAATAAAGGAACTTCAAATACAGTTTTAAAAGGACCAGTTTTCTTTTTGTTGCATTTCAACACTAAAAATGACACACTGATCCTATTTTATTTTCTGTTATACAAAGTAACAGGCTAAACACATCAGTTTTATTGTACATACAATTCATTTACATACACTTATTTCCTCTGTTCCTGCGTGCACAATACTTAGAGCTGCGCAATATAGTAAAAAATGTAATCTAATTTTTATTCAATGACATTGATATTTAAAAATTTTAATCGATTGATTTCTGGCGACCTTAACTAAAGACATGCACTTTGTTTAATAAAGTTATGTGCCAGAGCTGACTGGAGAAAAACATTCACAATTAATATATTACAAGTAGCAAACAGGTTGCATTTTGAATTTTTGCTGAGCAAGAACTCTCTTAAGGAGTAATTTTCAGTTGTGCAATTTAGGTTTTTTTTTCCCAGACAGTGAAACATCAATTAATCTGCTTTGTTGAGATGCAACTTTGCAAACCTAAGCAATGTTGCAAAGATCTTTTTTTAGAGAGAAGATGCTTTCTCTTGGCACCCCTTCCAAACAAGACTAAATAAGTCATATTGTCCAGTCTTTTTGAACTTTAACCTTATCACTGACACCTCTATGGGGTTTTTTGCAGTTTCCATGAGCATTTCGTGGTGTGACCTTGGTGTGAATTTATCCAGATATCTGCTTCTAAGGAGATTAGTAACTGTTTGACATGTGCTCCACCTGTGAATAATGTTTTTCACTGTAAAATGATGGACTTCAAATTAATATATTGCCTCACAGTCATTCACACTGGTCAGCAATGATTTTACTGGCAGGCTGCTAATGGCTTTTTCAGTGTAATCTGTATAATGTCAATAACCTTTTATTCACTGAGGGATATGCAGCATCCCTGCGGTAGCATTTCCTTTACAGTAGTTGTGTGCACATAACAGTTTTTGTACCTCTGATTACATGCTACCTGCTGTATGACCTCTTTTAACAGCAGACAGTTTGACTTGTTAAAAACAACCAGGTGTAATTAGTATAATTAAAAGTGGCTGCATCTCATTTAAGTGCATCAGTTTCAGACCTTGCTCATTCCGGTTCACTGGAATGGTCTCCTGGGGACACTGAACGGAACAAAGCAATAGTTATGACATCAGTAACACCTGTGCTTTTCCTATTCTGAAAAGGCCTGTAGGTTAAAGCTACTTAGTTGATGTAGTGGGTTCTGTTTTGATTCATTTGTGAATATAGTACCAAAATATAGAGAAGTGAGTGAGTCATGCTTGGTGAAAATGTTTGTGTTTCTTACACTCTCTTGCATTGTGTGATATATAAACAATATGATATATTTTTCATACTGTTCCTCTCTGACAGTCTTGCACATTTAACATCTTACATATCTCAGGCAGTTTTGCACATGTTGTACACCATTCACCTCTGAGAGTTTGCATAATTACCCAGATATTGCACATTTATGTAAATATATATTTTTCTCTTAGTAATAACAGTTTTATATATATATATATATACATATACATATATATATATATATATATATATATATATATATATATATATATATATATATATTTATTTATTTATATTTATTTTTTTTTGTTTTGTTTTGTTTTTGCTCATTTTCTTTTGCTCGCCTTTTTTAAATGCCACTTTGTTTTGGTTGTTTTAATTTCCTAGTTAAATTATTCTATTTAAATTTTTATACTTATACTTTTTTATTTTTTTTATTTTCCCTTTACTTAACCAGGAAAACCTCATTGAGATTAAAAATCTCTTTTCCAAGAGTGTCCTGGCCAAGACGGGCAGCAGTACATTAAATAGCTACAGACACACACTTTCATACAGAAAAACGAAAACAAGTTTTCAATACATAAAAAACACAAAATCAAGTCAAACCTTCCAACGTCAACTTTGCTACAATTGCCCACGAGGTGAAGATAAAGTGTGTCAGATAAAACACCTGCAGCCAGATGTCTCCCTCTCTAAGACATACAACATCCTCTTAAAATTGTCCAACGAAACCAGATCTTTAAGTTTCAGGTCTTTTTGTAGCTCGTTCCAGGTGAATGGAGCCGCAAATCTGAAGGCCTTTTCCCCTGTTCAGTTCTAACTTTAGGAGCAGACAAAAAGAACAGATCCTGACAATGAAGATTATAAGTCTCTGTGGTTCTCCAACTGATGGAGGTCAAAAGGTAGGATGGGAGCAGACCTAGAATAGACTTCGAAATAAAATACACCAGTGACTAAGTCTGCGAGCCGACAAAGAAGACCGTCCAACATCCAGCATAAAGCAAACAATGATGAGTGAGAGATTTGAAATTGGTGATGAACCTGAGAGCTCCATGATACACAGTGTCCAGTGACTGTAAGCTGTGGGAGGAGGCATGCATATACAAGATATCACTGTAGTCCAACACAGACAGAAATGTAGCTGAAACCAGTCTCCTTCTTTATTCAAAAGAGAGACATGATTCTATTCGAAAGAAGAAGTCAAGTTTTAGTTTTACTTTTTTAACAAGCTGCTGAATATGAGCAGGAAAAAGAAAGGGAGCTATCAATTAAAATACCGAGATATTTATAGGTCGGGACAAGTTCTATCTGAGTTCCCTGAGTAGTGATCAGTGAAGGTAGGTTTGAGAGTCGAGACCTTGAATTTGAGAACATCATGACTTTTGTTTTATCTGCATTTAGAATCAGTCTTAAGTCATGAAAATTTTGTTGGACAGTGTTAAAAGCAAGTTGTAACTGGGTAAGGGCTTGGACAGATGTGGAAGCAGAAGTGTACATGACTGTGTACACTGTGTCTTACACTTATCGAAATTCTCGTGGCATTCAGTGTGGATGGCAAAGTAAGATTTTCATTGTAGAGGAAAACCTGTTTTTTTACTCTACACATGACAATAAAATGCTTTGAATCCTTAACATGTAAGATACTCACACTGGTGACTTTGCGGTAGATCTGAGCAGCGTTTTGACATTCAGAGTACGGATACTCTGAAGTGGCCATCTCCAGCAAACACATCCCAAAGGCATACACATCCACAGCCTCATCGTAGTGCTCCTCATACATCTCCGGGGCCATGAACTCTGGAGTGCCTGGAGAATTAATTCAAGACAGGATGATGAATGATAAACTCACCAGCAGTTATTGGTGTTTCATCCTATTTCAGTGCAATCAATACGAGTGTCAGGAACTGAAATTCAACATGTCGGCTTAATCAAGTTGTGTAACTTATATTTTTTCACCTTGAAGACAAGGTTAGTTACAAAACAAAGCTCACACACTATTTTATGGGGTGTGCAATTTCAGTACAATAATGTAAGGTCATTCAAAATAAAAAAAAACAGCAATTTCATGATTCTTAGCATAAAATCTTTTGAGAACATGTTCACCTTCCACAGTGAAGTTAAAAATATCATATTTGCAGAACATTGTTTAAAATGTGCAACGTTGGTCACAATGTAAACTTGAAGGGTACTCAGAGAACACAGACCCCCACCACTGGAAACAGTCCACTCTGTTTCTGCTTCAACAGTATTATTAGACTATACATTTGGATCAGTGTTTACCTCCTCATCATTGGTGACACTGGTTAATTTAAACTACACATTCTTAACTGTCCACCTTCAGTCTTCCTGCATTTTACAGATCATTCCTTTGCTCAGGAGACCCAAAAATGACAAACCATTTCTAATGAATGTTAAACCATGAACACTGTGGATCAGACAAGATTGGCAGCAGACACACAGGTTTAGTCTGTCATGATACTGAGCAGCAAAGGTTAACTTCAAATTGATGGTTCAGGTTTTTTGGAGTGTATTCTTTATGTTATATAAAATTCACCACACCGGTACAAATGTGTCCCTGCTGACAGTGATCTACTATAGGTCATACACTTCCATCTGAATGATCTTATAACTGCAATGACTAACCATGTGTGAAGAAACCTACAGTCATGAGAAAAAGACAGTAAACACTCTTTGAATTCTGTGGCATGAGGTGTTTCTGCTGATTAGCTGTGTTTGATGGGCCTCTGCATTAGGTGCAAATACCTCCACTTTGTTCTTGTCTATCTGGGGATATTATTCCACAAATCTTGAGGTTTGTTAAGATACAACTTTACAAACCTGAGCCATGTTGCCATAATCATTTATAGACAAGAGGCTTTCTCCTGGAAACCCTTCCAAACAAGACACAGTTGTACCGTCATGAACTTTAACATTTAACATAGGTTAGGGTTGTTTTTTTTGCTATTTCTCTGAGTATTCCATGGTCTGACCATGGTGTGAATTTGCTGGGACATTCACTCTTAGGTAGATTGGCAATAGTCTTGAATGTTCTCCACTTGTGAATAATGTTACTCACTGTTAAATGATGGCTTTCAAACTGATTATAAATGGCTTTCCCAGACTGATGGGCAGCAGAAATTGGTTCTCTGAGCTCACTGCTGATGTCTTTCATCTTTGGTATTGTGTTAATACACATCTGACAGCCTCATTCCAGCAAACTGCTAAAAAATTCCACTTTTATAGAGGTGGTGACAGTGGTGAAAGGTGATAATTACTAAATTAAAGGTATCTGCTTTCCAATGGAAGCAGTCAGAAATCTTTCATGCACTGCTTCTCCATTTTGGCTTCATTTTTGTTAAAAACAGAATTGCACGGTAAAATCTGTCGTGTGTTGTTTCTCACTAGAGATTAGAATTAAATAATTTTAGAAACCTGGTAATGACCAGGTGATTTTTTTGGTGTACTGATATGTAAAACCATAGTGTTCAAAGAGAGTGTACTTCTTTTCTCTCATCTAGATTATGAAAGCCAAGTGGCCTCTGTGTGCATGCATGTGTGTGTGTCTCAAGATTCACACAAAATCCGGAGAGAGCTGACTGCTGCAGTTTGGTATACTTACGTATTTTTGGTCAAGGAACAGACAGGCAAAAATGGCAAGTTGATAGGACCAGTATTTTGGGAGATATTAGCAATTTTAGAATACAATAGCCTTACAATTATGTTGCTATACCCAGAATGCTTTGGCTGTGACTGCTGGACAAATGCAGTGCAGCATGCAGGAATACACAACAGCATAAAAACGACCACATCTAGAACTCGTGGATCCCCACGAGTCAATGTGCTAGTGTTTGTATATGTTCTTTATATCATTGCTACCTTCACCTCTGTTCATAGACATGTATGACATTGTTTCTTAAACACCTTGTTTTCTCTCTTGACATGAAGTACAGTTCTTAGAAAAATCTCAAAAATGTCTTGAAAACTGAGATTTTGTCACCAACTGAGATGAAATACTGTTTAGGTGTGAAGGTGAGGCCTAAAACTAGAGAAAATGTTCACTTTTATGAAATATCTGTATTAACATGAACCCTGTGATCTGCTCCAAAATGTAGCTGTTCATCTTTGACCTGTGAACACTCTTTTCACCAAGTTCTGTTAAAATTGGTGAGGTAGCTTTTGCCTAATTCTGCTGACAGACAAAACTTCTTGGGCATAAGCAAAAAAAAATAACTGACCAACTCTAACTGCAATGAGAAAACTATGACTAAAACTACTCCTACTAGTCCTAATTTTTGGTTGCAATTCCCCACAGTTCAAAGACAATTAACTTTGTGACTTTCTAATGACTAACCAATAACACTTTTAGCGAAGGACGCCCTCTTGAGTGTTGCTAAGCCCAGGTCTCCTATTTTGACAGAGCCTGTCGGACCAGTGATGAAGATGTTGTCACACTTGAGGTCTCTGTGGATGATCGGAGGAGTCCTGGTGTGGAGGAAGTGGAGGCCTTTGAGAATCTGTCTGCACCAGCTCCGAAGAACTTTTGGTTTCATCACTTTAAAGCGCTTCAGATACCTGTGGGAGGATATTAAAAAGACTATGGCAGAGATGTTCCAGTTGGTACATTAAAAAACACGGTACAGAGTAAATGTGGAGATTGAGATATCATGGTCTGTCCCCTGTTGGTTATTGTGCTTATAAACTGTTTTCAGTGAACAGTTTCTCTGCTGCAAAGTGATGTTGTGTATTGAGCACAAGCTGCAAACACAGTCTCTGGAGACTAAGTCTGTTTTCAAACTAATCCTCTCATTTCGACTGCCTTAATCTCTTTTTTATTGTGCTCCCTATAATGCAAGTTGGAATAATTTGAATTCTTAATTAACTAAGCTGAGAGCCAAAAAATTCATCTTATAAATAATTCGGACAAAGCTCAGAGTTTCTGTTTTTATCTTCCCACTGTCTCACATGATCTGCTGTAGTGTGTCACTCAGTTAACATGAAATATGATACACATGATGCAGTCAATCTAATAGTTAATGATTTTAAAGATGGTCTAAAGTGACTCATAAAAACCACAAGAATATTGTTATAGTACATAAAGTGCCTTAAGATGCAAAATTAAATTTGCAGTCATATATGTGGTTAAAAAGGACACATAAGAAGGGGAACACACAAAGATAAGTCAATATTCCAGGAAAAATAATTCTAGGAAATATTTTTAATTTGGAGTCTTACGTTTTTAGTGTCCCTGAGGTCATTAGCTCTGTCACCAGAACAATACACTTCTTCCCTTTCACCGGTGATTCCCAGAAGTCATAAAACCGCACAATATTGGGATGTTGAAGGGCCTTTAACATCTCCGCCTCCTCTTTGAACCGCTGTCTTTCTGCTTTGGACAGTTTCCGTTCCTTGGGAAAATGGAAAAGACAATTAATATTTTTTAATGAGAATGAATTGAATGAAGTTTGCCAACTCATTTTTCACAGTTCTCCAGAGACTTATCAGAGAATAAGCACCAGCAGTCATCAATTTGTACAGATTTAACAAGTTTGAGAGGTGGTGAAGAATTTCTCATTGTGTTTTTCTAATAAAACAAGCTGATGGGATTGATAAAAATTCTTTTGAATCACATTTTATTGCTTCAGGAGAGAAGTTCTGTTCAATTTGCCTGAGGTTCCTGTTTAGACTGAACACAGCCTTGGCATTTCGAGTGGGTAAACATGGGGGTCCAAACCATTTACTCTCATTATCACTGGTGTATATAACACACACAACACTGAACCACCTAAGGACTGCTAGTTGAATACATTTAAAAAAACAGACAAGTAAAAGTCAAATTTAATCTGTAGAGGCGTGGAGCCACACAGCTGTCATGACAGATAAACACAAGCTTTAATCGCATTTCTAATCTGTACACGTCAAATGTGCTTAATGTTATAAAGAATAAGACAGGATGGAACATTAACAGTTTTACACTGCAAACTGAAAAGAAAATTATTTTTTATCACCAAGACAAAGACATAAAGATAAGCAGTTCAACACAATTCACAATGGTTTAACTCTTACTTCTTTAGGTAGCTAATGCTGGGTGAATCTGTGTATACTGGATCAATATTTTGGCCCCTGCCTTCCCTGAACTGTTGTATAAATAGTGAAACAGCTGACAGCAAACATCCACTACATTTCTGTTTCTCTCCAGTCAGCAGGGCAGATACAAGCCAATGACCAGGAAAAATGTCACATGGCCTGCACATTTTCTCTTCGTCTTTCTTCTTAGACACATTGTATTAGACATAATGACACTGCATTCAGTACTTCAAATGTCTGGTAGTCAAAATGCCCTATGGTCCGTCTCATTGATTATTGACTAATGCTGTGGAATCAGGTTTCATTCACAGCCTATAATGACCTATGCAGTGTGCTGTCTTCTGCATCTGCCATTTCCTGCAGCTTTGTGACACGTACATTGCTTTAACTTCTTCATACAATCAATCCATATGTCATTTCCATCTCATCATTAACACTGTCCAGTTTTCTGGGATAATTTACCGGTTATTAAAAACACTATGCCGAGAGGAGATCTAAAGAGGGTGTGGCACTTACAACATACCATGTACCACAATAAAAAGAAACATTAGCGGCACTAATGCTATTTAATAGAATGGTAAGGACACAGTGTTGCTGCAGATACTATAAATAAAGAATCCTTGTTTTGCTGTGTATTAAATACTACACGTCTTGCACATTGTCCTTAGCTGAACCCACCCTTTCTCTCTCTCCTCTCTCTCTCCCCCTTGATGCAGAGGGCTGCATCAGCAGGATTCACTCTCCAGACACATCTGTGTGGTAACACCACAAACGCACTAAGTTTATGTTTAGTATTCATTACCAGCCCATCAAACAAGACAAATATTAAGGCAGGCAGGCAGACAGATCTCAAGCCAGTAAAAAGTGTTTTGGATTTTCACTAAATCTTGCTGTATAATTTACTAATTTGAAGTAAAACAACATCCTCAGCAGACATTTAATCATCTTTTAGAGGATGACTTAGTAGCATAACAAGAAGTCTGTCCTATTCTACAACAGCCCATCCTGATTTATAAAGCCTTTTGGAACCATGTGTGTTTTCTGCTGCATCATTCTTTGGGTTTCATTAAATGTTACACAGTGTATATGCACGACAGTAAACACCGTTTTTTTAGAGAGACACACAGGCACTGAAGCTCTGAAGGGCAAGGCCTGACCTCTTGGGACAGGGTGGTTGAATCATCATTAGATCTCCCCTAAGACCCTGCTCAGACACCGCACCTACGCAAATACACACATAGTGTACGCACTCTGCTTAATACTGCCTGTATGTGGTGTCCGTCCACCACAGAAGAAACTCTTCCACTAGTAATTCCAGTTAATAATATATCGGTACAACCAGAGAAATTAAGTCCCTTTAAACTGACCCTAAGCACTACAGAAATGTAATTTGTATATATTTCAATATAGCAATATTGGCTAATTGTAAATAAAAGTCACAAAAGCACATAACATACGGTTATAGTCATGTTGTTATATGCTCAGTAGATTGGATTCTGATGTTAATGAACCCATCAACAATTAAATGAGGTTTCAAGTCCAAATGAGCCACATTACATTATAGTGCTAGCATAAACATAACTCATATACTCAGCTTAATTTATGTATGTATATATAGCAGTTGTCGCCAGTGGGAGCTATGAGATAAGCAAAATGTAAAAAGAATTTTAGCTGCATGTCTGAAACTGGTGGAGTCCTGACCGGCCCTGGATTCTGCAGGAGTAAGAAAATGAAAACAGCACCAGCTCTGCTCACTATGAAGCCACGTTAAATCAAAATATTCAGCTCTGCACATCTGAGTCTCAAGTTCACAAATGTTAAGATCATTAAGGAAATTTCATGTATATTAAAGAGTCGAAGATCATTGTGAGGCGCTGTCTCATCTTAATTACTACTGTCTAGACTCTAATACACAAGTAGGACCACAATATACATGCATATGTATGTGTGTGTGTGTGTGTGTGTGTGTGTGTGTATGTGTGTGTGTGTGTTTTAAGGTTGGTTTTAGTGTTTCATCTATGTATCTATGTATCTATGTATCTATGTATCTATCTATCTATCTATCTATCTATCTATTACAGCACAACAAAGCAAATTTAACTTAGTCTTCTTCAAATCCTCTGTCAGGAATTTGCTTGGGACAGAGTGAAGAACACAGTTTGAGCTGTGAAAGGCTGGCCCCTGTCTGTAGGTCTGTCTACAGGCTAATCTGTACATCACATGGATAGCATCTAAACTGATCATTAGATTACCACATGCACAGATTAGTGACAAAGTAAGCTGTCACTGTTATGAAGCATGTGCAAACATTAGCTACTATATGTAAGAAAAATCTGACCGGTTAAAGTGTCATTCATTTTATCTACTGTCGGGATTCACAACAAATACTGTGTGGGTACGACTGCAGAATTGCCTCAGTTTAGTTCCATTTCAGTAAAAGGATTCAATAGAAAAGAGTTACTTAAAAAAAAAAAAAAATGTTAGCTACAAGACCTCCTGGGTGAAACAAAACTACAAGCTGATAACAGGGCTGTGAGTTATAAAATGCAACAAGATCAAGTTCATGAGAAGCTGATGCAATGTGAGCGCTGACAAAAAGAAAGTCACTACTGGAGTGACAGTCAGCCTGTCTTTTTGGTCTGTAACAGCAACTTACCTTTGTTCCACAATGAGAACAAATATCCTGTCATCGCTCATTAACAAACATAGTGTAAACAGGTAGGGTCAAGCACATTTTTACCCCAAACACAGAAATATGAAGCTATAAAAACATAAAACAATCAAATGGAACAGTGTTTCACCCTGTAAATGCTGAGTTGTGTCAAAGTATCACCACTCTATTACTCTAAATGACATGGCAAAACCTAGTGTTTAGGTTGGTTATAAATGTTAAAGGTACCACAGAGGATAATCATTTATGAGGATCTTTGCTGTGAGAGCTTGAGTACTGTTCTATTATGCTGTTCTTCTCTCTGCAGGGCATCCATAAGACCCCTATAAGGACCCTGGTTGTGCGCAGGGTCAAACACTGAACATGACAACGCCTCAAATCTGATAAAATGAGGTAACAGATACCTAAGAAAAGGTTTAATACACATGTTGGTCTGATGTGATGAGTGAACCCACCTGGAGTTCACACCATGCCACCTCCACCCAGGTGTCAGTGTCAAGACCTTTATAGACCGTCTTGAAGGACCCCCTCCCCAGCTCGATGTCAAACTTGAGGAAGCGCCCCCCTGGTGAGGTGGACACAGCCTTCATCCCTGGCTCCTCTTCATTCTCGTCACTTCCTGCCTTCCCTGTGACATCCGGGGGGATAACCTCCACCTTTGGCTCTGGTTCGCTCTTGTCTCCCTTGTCCTCGTCTGCGCTCACACTCTCCGTGGCGCTGTCCTTCAACCCCACCTGGCTCTCCGTGCTGGAACTCTCCTGGGCGCGGGTTCCGTGGAGAGCTCGGGTCCGGCTCCGACCCACGATGGTGCGCAGGTCAATGCTGAGCACCGGGCTGGCGTGGGTACAGTCCTGCGTGTCCACCGGCGGCTCCTCGGAGTCTGACACCCACAAACTTCTCCGGATGAACCTCTGTCGGATCAGCCCCCTGTATCCCGTGGAGGGGTACGCGCTCGGGTCACTCGCCCCGCGCAGGGCCGCGTTTTGGATGTTGACATTGTGGTCTGCCCCGTTCTCATAAATAGGCCTACAGGCATTTGCATTAATGTCCGAGTCTAAATTAGGGGCTGAGGAAAATGTGGATCCTAGTGGCGGATCTATACTTGAATCGTCCGCCGAATCCATCCCCGGTAAATTATTCAACACTTACCGGCGACATTGCGTAAAGAGGATGATCAGCATGGTTCTCTCCGGATTGTGGGAGAGTTTGCTGCCTACCTGCAACACTTGCATGCAGTGACGCAGTTCGCCAGCGTAGGAGATATGGCCCTATGCCTTCAATTTGTTTAGGGCACTGAACATCCCCAGAAAATGTCCTGCACGGAAGCTGCGTGCATCGCACCTTGCCACCTCCCGCCCTGGTCCACCTTGCTGCAGTAAAGCTATTCAAGTTAAGCCTGATGTCATTGCCAGTTCAACCTATGAGCTCACGAAAATCACTCCCTCCACATTGCATAATGTCCCCGCTCCGGCGCATAACTACAAAAATGTAATTTGTTCCGCCGTCAGATCACTGGCCTCCAGTGGAAAGACCAGGATGTCTGGGCTTTAATCCGTCCACATCACGGAGCCGCTGAACGCACAGCTGTCTGCTCCTGTAAACACTGACCAGCCCGGCCTGGGGAGGATGCAAATAAATAGCCGGAGTTCCGGGTGAAAATCTGAATCAGCTCCGAGAAGTGTGACCTCAGCATCTCTGCATTGTTCCTTTAACTCTCCGCACGTACTTTTTCCTCCTGAGCGCAGCCTGGAGCGGAGCGGAGCGCAGGACGCACAGAAGCGCTTATCAGATTATGCTCACTGCGGCACACTTTCCTCAGGTCGGAACACACAGTTCTCGGTGCATCTTTTCGGGTCCGGGTGAGTCGACTAATGCCTGTCTAAATTTCACCTGTTTGAGGTTTGCAAAACTAAGATATATCACGACTCAACCCACGCCCCTAGCAACAACACGTATCCAATGACTAGGCACGCTTTTAGGCGGCACCCTCAGCCTCTGCCGACACAGGCTGTGTGCTCCACGGCTCCGTCCGCCCTTATCGTGACGCATAAGCCTTCAATGGGAGGATGACTGGCAGAGCCTACCAACCAAAAGGGAGGCTGCTAGGAATTATGGGCTACCGGATAAAGCGCACCGGACCCCATCTTATTATGATGCTCCTCCACATGGACCAGTGAGTGAAGGATGAGACCCTGGACTGGGTTTTGCAGCAAAGTCTTGTGTTAGTTCTCCCTCAGACCTTGTCTAAGGCTGCTGGCACCTTTCATTATTTTACATCAAATCATTACATCTAAGTTAAAAATAGATTAGTCTCCTTGTCTCTACCTTGTAACACAATACTATTTTTCATGTACATATAATAATGTGTAATTACATTTTTAATCCTCTAAAACACAGGTGTCAAACATGAGGCCCGGGGGCCAAATCCGGCCGCCAAAGGGTCCGGTCCGGCCCTTGGGATGAATTTGTGAAATGCAAAAATTAATATTAAGAAATTAACAATCCTTTTAGTTCAGGTTCCACATTCAGAACAATTCAATCTCCACTGGCTCAGACCAGTAAAATACTATCATAATAATTTATAAATACTCACAACTCCAATTTTTTCTCTTTGTAAATGTAAATATTTTCATGTATTTACACAAAAATAAAGTATAATTTCACAAAAAATGTGAATAATTTGAACAAATGTGAAGAACCTCAAATGTCTTAAGAAAAATAATTGTAATTTTAACGATATTTTGCCTGTTATTAAATGTTTTGTGTGTTTGTAGATCCACTGTGATCTGTAAGTTATAATGTACATGTGTAAATGATAAACTGAGTCACAATATTGTTAAAATTACACTTATTCTTTCAGTTTGTCCAAGTTATTCACATTGTTTGAAAGGACAGTTTGTAGATGTAAACATTTTCATTGTTTAATTTGACTTTTTTCAGTGTAAAATATAGAGAAAAGTTTGGAGTTAGCATTATTTATATATTATTATGTAATTATTTTACTGGTTCAGCCCACTTCAGATCAAATTTAGCTGAATGTGGCCCCTGAACTAAAATGAGTTTGACACCCCTGTTCTAAGGCAATCATCTGTGGCTTAAATGGCATTTTTTCTAATTTGTTCAGTATTTTTCAACCACTATTCTACACATATGCTTTAAAAAAAAAAGTAAAGTGGAGTTCCTCAGCTTTTCAGTGATATTACGTAGCTTTTATGTGCACATGTAAAGGCTTCTTAGTGAATATTTTTAGACCAAGGGGCATGAAAATTCAGGGGCCACACACAGCCCAAACTGAAGTGGGCTGGACCAGTAAAATAACAGCATAATAACCTATAAATAATGACAACTCCAAAAAAACAAAAATTACATTACATGAGGAGTGTGAATCCGAACAACCATGAACAACCTGAAATTTCTAAAGAAAAATCAGTGCAATTTTAGTAATATTATGCCTCAGCTTACTATTTGCACATGTGCATTACAATTTACAGATCACAATGGTACAAAACATTTAACAGGCATGTGAAAATGAAAAATATTGTATTTTTGCACCACTGATTTATCATAATTTCCTACTTTGAGCTAATGAATGGATCTACTTTGCTTCAGAGAGGCTAGATACAGCTATAATTCATGTGGAAATAAACTTCATTACATTTTCTAAATAAGAAAAAAAAAACCCAAAAACTTAGCAACTGCTTTTGTCTGAGTTACAAAGTAAAAACAATCACATTTTGACACTATTATTATTATTTGTGAAAATTGTGATTTTAAATGAGCTGGTTGGAGGTCCTGAATCAGATTATGCTTGACACCTAATTCTGACCAATACTATAGAAATACTAAATAAACCAGTACAGGTCTGGTCCCACAAAAATGGTTCTTGATCTCCGAGGGTTACTTTATGGTAATAAATGTATGAAATGCAAATTAAACATTTCAAGTTTGTCCCTATTGCGCACCTTTATATAAGTTCTACACAAGCACTTAAAGTCTTAAAAACTTAAAATACATTAAATAAATATTTTCTTAATTCTTGCTAGGGCAGAGGTTGAGGTTAGATGGTGATAGCATATTTTTCTGCCCTCCTTAACACTTTTTCTTGCATGTTACCAAAGTCAAACAAAGAAGGAAAATGACACTTAAGGCACCAAAAGTATTTTTGTAAAGGGTCAGTTTTACACTTTATGTGTCATTCACAGCAGTAAACCTGTCCTGTTCTCCAGGGAAACAGTGGAGATAATAGGAGCCATTTAGTGTGTGTGTGTGTGTGTGTGTGTGTGTGTGTGTGTGTGTGTGTGTGTGTGTGTGTGTGTGTGTGTGTGTGTGTGTTTTCAAGCTTTGGACTGTGAATGTGTGTGTTTCCTGACTGGTCAACCTTTTTACTTCTCTCCCTTTGTGGTCACACATGGCCAGATGGTTTCCTCAGATAAAAGTTCTCAGTGTGCCCGTTCTTGTTTTGTCATTTCTATCTTAGCTAAATACAGCTCCATCCTTATGTGTTTATTTAGTAAAATGGACTTTTCACATATATGCTGATGCCAGTTTAGTGTGGAGTAGTTAAATTCTAACAACAATTAGAATTTGTTTCTCAGATGTGTTCTTAGTCATGTTTTATTCATTGAAAAATTGAATTGATTTAACAGTCAAATTTACGGGTACAAATTACAAATAGCCCATATATTACATTATTTAGGTCGTATACATGTGTAAAACCCAAAACCAATACGGTCTGCTCACTTAGAAAATCCTACAAATGGTAGCTCCCAGAGTCAGAGCAGAATTTAGTAAAACAGTTTTTCAATACACTGCAGTTTCTTCATGGAATTATTTACAGAAGGACCTGAAACTGTCAGAACTTCTTGCTTATATAACAAACTTAAATTTATTTTAAAGGATTGAAAAAACAATCCATCTGCTTAATGTGACTGGTTCTAAATTTGCACTGAAATTGTTGTTGCACCCTTCATAATCTTGAATTTTCTTCTATAGTATACAGTTAGATATCATATATATTTATTTGTATGTATTTGTGTGTATGAAAGGTGTTTGTTTTGTCTTGATATATTGCTGTAATAATTTCGATGGGGCTGGATTTAGACCATTGTGTTTAGGAGTAGGTTGTGACTCAATAGAAAAAAAAAACTCTCATGGAGATTCAGAGCTTTGTTTCAATCTGTTAATAATAAATATGGTCTTCTCTGTGGTTGACGTTTCTGGCAATGAATGAATGACAGTGAACTGGTTGACATATAATGGTGGCTTGCTGATTTGTGGATTGTGAAATCTGGTTACAAAACAGTGTCTCTCCCCCTTCCTTCTCATACACCAACCCATATACTTGTGTATAGGTTCAGATTTTAGGCTGAGAAAAAAGAGAAGCAGTTCTAACGTTATTGTAGCCCTTTTATGTTCATTTTAGAACAGAAATAATAATGTCAAAATTGAGTCTCAATATCATATCACTTTTAAATTCAAATGTAATACTTTTTAATTAGTTTTAAATTAGTTTTACTCAAATATTAGCACTAAAAGCTACTTTTTACAAAGTTATTTCAATCACTCAAATTCAAATCAGATTACATTTTAATACACGTGAATTTATCAGTTTGTTGTATTCAGTCTTGTACTCCAACAAATGTCAATGGTGGTGGACAGATTTTACTGTGGCACCCTAAACATGTGAGTAAAAGATTAAAGTTACAATTATGTTGATCATTTTAAGTGTGCATAAACAATAATAAAAGAACAATTCTGACATCAATGAAAAAAAAAAAAAAAAATGCTTAAAATACCCCTATTGCCATGTTGTGTACTACTGTATATTTACATGTACTATTTAAAATATTCTCTTTAATGAAATATTTAAAACAAAAGCCATCCACTGCAAAGAACATTCCAAATAAAATCAAATTTAAAAAACTTTTACTTACTGGGTCTCAGGAGGATATACATATTTAAACAGGCAGTGCCAGCTCACAACAAACCCCACTCCTTGCACATATTGTAACTTATTTTGGCATCGATCCAGCTGATGTCATCATGTTTATGTCTGATGTCATCATGTCTATATGTGTGCTGATGTCAGCATATCAATTACCTCTAGATATGTGCCAAGTTTGAAGTAAATTGAAACAAAATAGATGTTTTTATAGACATTTGAAATTTTGCGCATTATAAGTAAATGGGAGAAGAAAAAAGATTTTAAAAATTCATAAAAACTTTGAACTCTGACCTACTTTTCCCAAGATGAATCCACATCTATTCTGGGTCACCGGCAATCTATAAACCCAATTTGATAGGAATTAAACCAATAGTTTTCCTGCTACAGACATGTGAAATTTTCTGCATTAAAAGTAAATGGGGAAAAAAAAAGATTTAACAAATTCATAAAAATTTAACCCTTTCATGCATAGTGGTCACTACAGTGGACAGCTATTCTACAGCTGTTCTCTTGTATATTCATGGATTTTGTTGTTTTAGTTCCATATCAGCCAACACAGTGGACACTTATGCACCATCCCATACGCTGACGTTCATACCATTACTGTAACTTTGCTGTTCTTGATAAACCTGATCTGCAGTAACATGACTGAGTGTAAATTGACTGCCAGTTGTTAATAGACTGTAATTAACAGGGTTTTTTTTTTTTTTAAACAAAAACTTGAGTGAGTGAGTAATAACTAGTATTAGAGTATGTTAAAATGTGAGAAAACATCAGATTAGCAGTACAAAAAAAATGTTTTTATTTTATAGTTTTCACACAGTGTGTCAGTAAATGCATGTTTCTTTGCTTCAAAAATTGAACGCATGGTGTCCAGCTGAGTGAACATTGTTTTGGAACTCCATGAAAAACAGGTTCATAGAAAAAAATTCAGTCATATAGTTTTGTTGTTGTTGTTGTTTTTTTTTTTTTTTTTGTGCGTAAAGAGGTACGGGCTCCGTAAAGAGGAATTAAAACACTCAGGAAAAAAACTGGACGTACTTTTCCCAAAATGTAATGACATCTATTCTGTGTCACTGGTAATCTATAAACCCAATTTGGTATGAATTCAACCAATAGTTTTTTTTTTTGCCAGAGTGATAACAATCAAACAAACAAACCGAACCAAAAATAATACCCCTTGCCTTCCCTTTTTAGGGCGGGGTAATTAAAAAAAACTGCAACAGGAAGTTTGGGAACCACTGTTTTATGGGGTTGAGTTTTTCCAGAGGTGCATGTCTGCAGATGGACAGTAGAGGGCAGTGGTGGTTCAGTCATGTAGGCTCAGTGTTAATAATGAGTGTCCGTTAAACTGGACACTTATGAAGGAGCTGGTTTGGTCATTAGCTAGATTTTCAGTTAATGAAATAGACTGTTTTTAGATCATTTAGATGTAGAGAATAGTGTGTGTTTGACATTGGTTTTGTGGAAACAGCCTTCTCCGTGTCAGAGGGCCGGTAGAGGCGGACGCCCCTCCCGTCGTCACAGCCCACATAAAGCCTGAACCCCCCGGTTGGACCACCGACTGTCTACACGGTCCATACAGGAGAAAAGTCCTCTGTTATCAACAACAAAGATGGCAACGGACAACCTGGAAATGAACGGTGATGCTGACCGAAACGGCGATGTGGAGGTAGGACAAAGCGGACATGGGCTCAGTGTTGGTTTAAGCCCCTCACTAATATTCCGCTCAGACTCTCAGGGTAAATTCCCGTAAATTCTCAAAACACCGGGTTTCTGTCTATCTGTATTCCCGACAGGCGTTTGATACCATCCGGTTGAATTTCACAAATCATAACACCAGGAGATTTAATTTCATTGAGCAGCCGTGGTAGATTGTGGTTTTTCCTTTATTTTAAGGTGGTCTTGAACGCCTCGGTGATTCCAAAGTGACCTGTTTGTGCATTGTGATGTGTTCACTTGTCCCTGTCTCTGTTATCTGGTGGGTTAAGGCTCAGTTTACACATAATGACAGACAATACCTAGACTATGAGGGTGAATGTGCGATCATTGCTGTGGAAGGGAATCCAGGTGGGTCAAAGAACTCAGACACTGACCTAATTCTGGGTTAAGGTCTGGATTTGCTCTAAAACTGTGCATACAAAGTAGCCATAGTTAACAAAGCCTGTATTAAATCCTTTGCACATAGTTGAAATGCCTTCATTGTGAGAGCAGACATTTATGTTTTTTTCCGAAAAATCGTATGAATAACATGCCATAAATGTAATAATATTGTGAAAATGTCATAGCAATTACTGTGACTAATAGCAGGCTTCATTGAAATTCAATACAACATAATGGAAAGTGTTACTCTACACTCGTTGCCTCTGTGTGAGCTCAAGTGGAATTTCATAGCGGTGCTGCCTCAATGTCCAGAAGACATGTTTTCAAGCATCATTATGACATGTAAAATAAAGATCCTCTGTATCAGACCTAAAGAAAGGTTTTGGTCCTGTTACAGTGGAGACTAAACAGAATACGCTGAAGACCTGCTGCAGCTAATGTTTTTTAAAGGGTCTATGAGGGGAAGTGAATTACACGGGTCAGTGTTAATAATGACTACACTAATCATTTCTAATACCATGCAAAATTAAACTGAACCTACTACATGTTGAGACATTTTATGAAATTAAGGAACATTTATTAGAGTATTAGGTGACAACATGAACACTACCACTATTAGTACTACTATTACTATTAGTGATAATAATAATGATCTTTATTTATAGAGCACATTTCAAACTAAGTGCACAGTGCTTTACTAAGGACATTGTGTAACTACATTGAAGGTAAGAGCATTATAATAGTACATGAAATCAACAAGACATGCAGCTCAGATATACCCTCAGGCAAAAGTAAGTCTTAAGAAGAGACTTGAAAGTTGACTTTGAATCATCTCTCAACTGTCTTAAAGTATCTTTGGGATTTTCATTGTTGGTTGGAAGGGAAGAAAAGACAAACTGAAGTGGTCAGGTTGAACCGTTAAACTAAAATGAGAAGTGATACAGCTATAAACCTAAATTGTAGGGTAGCTATTTCTATAGCAGTTTATAATAAAATCTGTAATTCTTCATTTGTCCAATGTGCCCACTTAGAAATACCTATATAAAATGAGTATGAAATACAGTATAAAATCATAAAATTACTTTTACTGTGTTGGTATTTAGTGTTTGCTGTTTTAGAAAAATCTCACAATCGAGTAATGATAATGTGCACGTCATACATCATTATCTCAGTTTGCTTTACAGGCTCACAGCATGAAATTCTTCAAATGCCAGTACATGCTTTCAAAGCACCATGGCAAAAATGGCTGGTTTCAGCACATATGAGCCAAAAGAGAAGAAGACCTCCATGCCATAGCTAAAAATGGAGCAATTACTTAACTTAAAGTGTATGCAGTGGCAGGAGAAGAAGTGAAAGAGAATATGGTGATGAAGTTAGTGACTTAGACTCATCTGTGGAGCAACCGGAGGAGAGTCTTTTTTTTCTTTTGTGGCCTGGCAGGTGTAGAAAGAAGCGCACAGAGCCGAACCTTAGAGCATGAAGCTGCCAACCTGAGCACAAGGGTGGTATTGTTGGACAGTTGAACCCCACTCCACCCAAATGAAACCCTGAATGTTTCTCTAAACTCATGCCGTATAGAGAGAGGGATTCGGCCTCTGCAATGACCCAACTTTCTTGGGATGTCATGTTTATACTAAGTTCTCAGATGGGTTATTTAAAACATTCACAGTCAATGTTCAAAATAAACATTCCACCATGCCCCACATAAAGGAAGGAAAGAAGTTCTTCAACACCTCTTGTGTGCATTTCTGGTCTTTGTTGCATGTTCGTGAGTGTCCTCACTCAGTTTTTCCTTTGGATTTGGGTGGACCTTTTTGTGCTTCATATGTATGACCTGTTCAGCTTTATTGGACAGGATGTGGTTTGTAGTTATTTGTAAGTGAACGGAGCTCAGTGACCCTCATAACAGAGGTCTTCCTGTTTTTCAGTGATTATACACTTTCACTTCCAATTATGTCTTTCTAGAAAGTAGCGTGTTTGCATAGGTTTGGGTCTTCAAATTGTGGTCACTTCTCTACTTTTGCAGAACACAAAAAACCCCCCAAAAACCACTAGTGACTCTCACAGAGCAGAGCACTAGGGCATGGGTTTGGTCTGAGCACTGGAAGGGCCAAACCACCAACCCCAAATAACACAATACATAAATGTGTGGTAATATTACCTCATTTTAAATAAATAACAGTACATGTAAAAAGGGATGTAGTAAATAGTATAAATAGTTATAAATCAAGTTGTCTTGATAAAAACACTCAAAAATAAACTCAAGTCCAAATATTTTTTCTGAAAGGTTGTCTCTGCTGAACATTGATGCTGATGCCTCTCATTGGTATTATGCATTATTAGCATCGTCCACCTAAAGCCCTGTAAACATGCACCTGTTTCCTCATCAGTCTCTGGCCTACAGCTGTCACAATATTGAAACTTGTCAGTAGTTAACTGTCAGACAAATAATTGTGATATTAATGGTTGATTATTATCTATGACTGTCTACTTGATCGACTTAATGCCACCATTATAGTGTAATAATTTGTCTATATACTTATACAGTTTTCTCTTAAAGTCATGTCAGAAGAATTATCATTCGCTACAAGATGATATAGGCTAATTAAGGGCGTAAATCGAGCGATAGAAAACAATTCAGAAATAACGAGTAAGTAAGTTATTTCTATTAAATTCATCTGGAGCTGCAGCGATGAATCAATTTCTTGTCAACAGCTAAATTAAACAGGCCTACTTTGATAATCAAAAAAATTTCAAAATATTCAAGATTCAATGTCTGTAAGTGTGATTTTTTTTCTGTTGTCTTTATCCTCCATGACTTAGCTTAGCAAAAAACACATTTTCATCCTTTTCTGACATTTGATAGAACTAATGGTATAGAAAATATAATGGGCAGATTTATGAACACTGAAACTAATCATTAGTTGTAGCTCTTGTTCATGTATCTATGTTTACACAGGTGAGTGGAGACAATTATCACAATTATGAAAAAACAATGTTAATACACAAGTTTTTGTTTATTTTAAAAGATGTGCTGTTTGATAAATGAGTTTATTACTTAGACTCTAGATGGTGAGAAAGTTCCTGGTGTCTCTTCTCTTTTTGGACAAAATGTGATTATGTCGGCAAACAAATGCTAGTTCTTGTACAAATAGACACTTCCTCCAATACATTGGAAGTTACATGTCCTTACCATCCATATGTAAACTTATGCCTTGGCAGAGAGTGATCATTTTTGACTTATGGAGTTGATATCCACATGGACTGCTGACTTTGACAAAACACAAAATTCCTGGTTATGCTGATATATTTCGGAGATCTGGGTAGTCAAGAGGGAACAAAAATCCTACAGATGCAGCTAAAAGGTTACAGATGCATGTTCCATTTGGTGTTTTATTGGTATTTAAGGGAAATCCTTTAGATTATTATTAAATTACTTCAGCAGAGCAGCCTACAAATAAATATTATTTCTTTTTATCTTTATCCTCTGCATCTAGCTCCTTTAAGGTCACAGTTTCAGGTTTCAAAGTTTCAGGACAGAAAAAATTCCAGAATTTTGTTGTGTCATAGAGGTAAAGTGAAGTCAGTCAATTAAGTCAACAATGTAATACAGTAAAAGTTAAGTCTTATTTACACACATTTAGTAACAAGTGGATTAGATAATATTAGATAAGGCTGAAACTATTCATTGTTTTATTTATATAAGTATTATGAAGCCGTTGTTCAGGTGTAACATCATCAGTGTTCAGTGGTTTATACTGACTTCAATTTGTGTTGTGTTCAGGTTCCTCTGCGGAGCCGCTGGCCGAGACGACAGGAACCTCTGAACATGAACCATTATGCCAATAAGAAGAGCGCAGCAGAGAGTATGCTGGATGTGGCTCTGCTCATGGCTAATGCCTCACAGCTGAAGGCTGTGCTGGAGCAAGGACCGGAGTTCTACTTCTACTTTCCCCTCATTACTCTCATAAGCATCTCCCTCATCCTGCAGATAGTGGTGGGCATTCTGCTCATCTTCATAGGTAAGTCTGGAGTTCAGCATCTGTTAGGCCACAGGTGTCAAACATGCGGCCCGGGGGCCAAATCTGGCCCGCCAAAGGTTCCATTCCGGCCCACGGGATGAAATTGCAAAAATTATTTTGAACAGTCAAGGTTGTCCAAATCCTTTTGGTTCAGGTTCCACATACAGACCAATGTGACCTAAGGTAAAAATAACAACACATTAACCCATAAATAATGACAACTACAAATTTTCTTTGTGAAAAATTATGTGGAAAAAATTTAAGCGAAAAAAACATTACACTGTGAAAATATTTACATTTACAAAACTATTCTTTCACAATAAAATGCAAATAAATACATAAATTAAAAAAAAGATGAACAACCTGAAATGTGCAATTTAACAATATTCTGCCTGTTACTAAATGTTTATGTGCATTTATGGATCCACTGTGATCTGTAGTTGTGTTAATAATAAGAGATGTAATATTGTTGTAATTGTCCAAATTTTAGTTCCAAACTCCAAAATTTTAACAGTATTCTGCTTGTTACCAAATGTTTAAGGAACACTGTGTGTAATGTACATGTATAAATAATAAGTTGAGGCATAATATTGTTAAAATTGCTCTAATTTTTCAAATAAAATTTCTGTTTTTTCAGGTTATTCTCATCTTTTTTGTAAAATGTAAATATTATCATAATGTAACTGGGAGGTTTTTTGTTCTGAAACAAAAAGGAAAAACCTGGATTTGTCATTATTTATAGGTTATTAAGTCATTATTTTACTGGTCTGGCCCGCTTAAGATCAAATTGAGCTAAATATGGCCCCTGAACCAAAATGAGTTTGACACCCCTGTGTTAGGCAAATAGCATTTATACTTAAAGGGGTCATATTTTGCTAAACCTACTTTTATTAGTCTTTGGTTCATTTATTTGTGTATTTGGACCCTATTAGTTCAAAAAGTTTGAATTTGAACCCTCCAGGTGCTGCAAAACTATCTTTATATTCATTTTGGCAAAAATCAAGTGGATTTCTACAACCTGTTTTAATTCCTGCTTAACTTGTTACATTTTATAACTAGTTACATCACAACATTTGCACATATAAGGTCAAGACTTCTGAGGAACATTTCTCAGAATACTCCATAATTGTTTTTCAGCAGCAGCAGTTGTAGTCCATACTGAAAATATGTCCAAACTTTGAGGCAGTTACCTAAAATGTTCAGTTGTTGGTTGAATGGGACAGAGCAGCACAGCCAACAACCTGGAGGGGGCGGGGCCTGAAGTGACTCATGCACTTAAAGGGCCAGCGGTCAACACAACCCATTTGGTGTCATTAGTCAGTAATAGAGTTGAAGATGGACCTGTGGAGTTTAATTAATGTAGAATTCAGACCCAAGCATAGCATTAACAGTTTATGTAGACCACAGGGAAATGTTCTAAAATGCATAATTCCATTTAAAAAGCTAAATATCACTCCTTTAAGAAAACGTACACAAATACAAAACAATACGTACATATCATGTGTACTGCTTTAAACAATGGGTCTGACAGTCAAAACATATTTCACAAAACAACAACATTTTCTGATTATGGAAAGTGCGGGACAACACTTCCTTTTTGTGACTGGACAGAACTCAAGTGGTCTTAGAGTTTATTCAGTGGATAGAGACAGGAAATGACACTGAACTGCTGCCAGGGACTTGGGCTTTGTTAAGTCACACACCAAGATGTGTTTTCCATGTGTGTTTGTGAATGTCAATGTATTTTTTCAAATGCATTTTCATGTGTTTTGTGAAATGTTTCTGAAGTAGTATTGTGTTTGGACTCAAGCAGTAGATTAATGATCCTTGCTACATAGTTAAAAAATATATGATGCGTTTTTAGCGGATGTGCAATAGTGAAGATTCCAGGAAACAACAGGCCAAACACATGTTTTGCAGAGATGACTTAGTCCTCTCGTGTTAACATTTATTGGTCCCATTTGAGCCAAAAAAATTTTATAGCCCATTAAAAATATTATCAGTATCTAGGGAAGAGGGTTTTGGGTTGGTAAAGCATAAGATCAGTTTCCATCAGAAAGTTTGTCATCCCTTATAGTGGAGCGCTCCAAATTTCTCCTCCACTTCGTGTTATCCTTATCTTATCCTAACAGAGAATGCTATTGTGATGGACAGATGAGTTTAGAGCCACGGCAGGAAGACACGCCTGTCAGTTTGCTTTGCTCTCAGCTGTTTCCAATTTCAAAGAACTTTCTCGACTTGTGGGAAAAATACATCATGTCACTTGAGGTTCACTAATGTAGTAATGGTATGCACAAAAATACAGAACTCACTATTGTCTAAGAAAAGATCCATATGTTCTCAAAGCAACCAAGCATGTAATCACCTCGAGAGGCAGATAATTATTCACCTGAGGGCTACGCTGTCAGATGTGGTTCATTTATAAATCACCCTCTGTGGTAATCATTACTTCACTGCTGATCCGACATGATATAGCTTAGAAAACTGTGCTGCCCCCTTGTGGGGAATAGGGGTCAGTCATGCTTCAGTAAATACTTCCATGTCCATGTTTTATTTCTGCTCCATCAGTGAAGTGGAACCTGAACGATGAGAGCATGCACTACAGGCTGAACGTCATGGAGAACATCGCCACTGCTCTTGTCTTTGTCATCGTTGTCGTTAACGTCTTCATCACAGCTTTCGGTGTCCAACAACCCAACAAAAGTGCATGATCTTCATTCTTCATGTGTCTCTGTATCTGCTGGACCTTCACATCACTTGTGAAAATGGACAGGTTCATTATTCCACAGACTGAAAGTGTCTAAAAGCATGCAGCTGCCTCTCCCCAGGCAAGAGGAGACAAAGCATTCCCTGAACATGAAGATATGTTAGCTAGTGTGTCTGAAATGGAACTTTACCTGTAGTGCATTTCTGTGTGTGTGTGTGTGTGTGTGTGTGTGTGTGTGTGTGTGTGTGTGTGTGGTGTGTGTGTGTGTGTGAGAGAAGGGCTACTGTCTCCTCAAGCCATAGTTTGTTACCTCTTATCGTGCTCAGGTTACTGACTCTTAATTATTGCCTTTACTTTAAAATAAACATATCAGTAGCAATAGTCAGTCAGCACTGTGAGTATTTCCTGAGTAAGACGCCCTACTGTTATTTTATACGTTTGTTGAATTTTATCTTATCTGTCAGCCTTAGCCCTAGCCAATGAACATACTGTTTAAAAAAAACAAAACAAAACACTTAATCACTTAGCTTAAGCCCAAAGCACTATTTGTTTTACTTATCTGTGTGATTTGTATAAGCTTAATTATTTACAGTAATAATGACAACAGGAAGTGCATCAGGAGCCATCTTCATCCTTTGCTGCAGATGATGCAGTGTTTAAACCTCAATGAATTCATGAAGTGGACCTTACATGCAATTTTACTCTTGAGCTATGCAAAGCCTAGTGTGTGTTTTATTTTAAATGAATGCATTATTTATGCATAGTCAGTGTTTGTTAAGTTTATTATCACTTTTTCTTAGGACCAAAGTTTTTTTTATCAGCTTTTACTATGTGATCTTGATCATATAACTTCTACTGTATCTTAAGAATTTTATAAATAAAACTTCAAAAACATGAGTTGTGTTTTTCTTTATTAGCTTGCTTGTTATTGTGTAAACATAAAGGTGTGAATGACAGAAATGATGGCACATCTCATCTTAAGGCATGTTAACACAAACTGCCTGGCACAGGATCTCCATGAGCAGGTAGAATAAGTCAGAGATTATCACAAATTATGCAGACAAACCTTCAAGAAATAAATAACAAATACAAACAAGCTGTAAAAATATCTTTAGTTCTGTCTGAAATTGAAATTCTAAACATATGAGTGCCACAAATACATACTTTCACACAGCACCATTTTATGTTTGGAAGCCCTTTTGTGTGTTACCTGTTCAGGAAATACCGCAACTTGCCCCTTTTTTAAAAATTTACTTTATCTTTTCAATCTTAGTATAAATGTAGAAGATCAATATTAACTTGGCAAAAGGCACTGTAAAACCACACAGCCTACTGACTGAAAAAGTATTTTCACATACATCACAATTTTAATATATGCTTTTTAGCAATAAACATTAAGGCCACATTTACTTTTGCACTTTAATTTTGAATGAGTGAATGGATTCATGTGTGCGACAGACATCCAATGTGTACCATCCTCCGTGAGTTGGGTGGTAGACAAAGTTAGAGGGAAACGGGAAAGAATAAATGCATGCTGCCCTGGAAACAACACATGGAGCCCGTTTCCGGTGTTTACGTAACTAAAGGGAAACGCGAATAGTCCGGGAGAGGGGGGTGTTACTGCACAAGGAGGTAAAAGACAACACCACTGCGATTAGAGCAAGTGTACGGATAAAGGAAAAAAACTATAAAAAACTTGGTTAGAGATGCCACGAAGTAGGTGGCAATGCCTTAACCGTATGCGTGTTGCAGACCACAGGGGCCAATTCCATCCTTGTCAAGGGGAGTGCTAACCTTCTCTCCTTTCATACAACACAACTAACATCAAGAAATACGTCACTATATATCCACTGACGGAGACATGCCGGTTTCTCTAACGGTGCTGCTTAAACGTTATCTAGAAATGTTGTTTTTATCACAAGACAATCAAATCGTTACATAGAAATGTATTCGACGGCGTTTGCACCTTTGAATTACTTTACTCAAATTTACGTCTATTCGTTTTCCTCCTATCTCTACCCAAAATGCACTGCGGCAGTACAGTGCGATCTCGTTGGCTGGAGCAATTAAGGTCTCCCAAAGCTACAAACTGCATCTGTAATGTCATCATGAAACCTTGCCGTATAATATTTCCGGTTGATAACATGCCGAATTGTTTTACAGCTTGGAAATAAGCCCCTGCAGTTCGACAAAAACGAACACAAACCTGAATGTGTTTGGTGCTGTAGTGACTATTTTGGCCATTAGAGGGCGGTCTTGGCCTATCAATACTAACAGCACCTTTTCAAAAAGCACCTCTGCCCTGAGAAAGAGATTTTTAATGTTTTATAATAAAATTTCACCTGACTATTTGTTTGGAAAGGTATTGTGAGTGGAAATTAAAATGTGGTGCTTTTTAGTGCACAGTACTTGCCATCAATGGTAAAGAAAAAGAAAGATATTTCTAAATTACTCTGGAAGAAAAAAAACAAAATAGAAACACACATAGTGTTGCTTGAACCCAGCTAAATTTTGGACAACAAATATGCATAAGCACCCAAGTATATGCAAGCCCATACACTGCCAAAGTTTTCTTTACACAATCATTGATTATTATTTAATGTATGTCCACATGCAAACTGACTGGAGATTGGGTTTATGTAGTGATGTAAATATAGGATGGTCATAGAGGTTATAGGCCCCTATACATGCACATCTGAGTGTCAGTACTTCATTTTTAAAATGCATTACACAAATCATTGCTAGTGTCTATTTTTCCTAATTAGGTGGTTTGTAAAAGTTGCTTTCTGATACAATGGAAAGTTTTAGTGAAAATACTGTATTAAATATTCAAGGTAAAATTTTAGTTTTTCACCCTTGTGCATAATTTTCCCTTAATACCCCTTACATAGATGCAAATGTGACAAACACTTTTAACCAAAGCACCAAATTGCTCCGAATATGTCCCATCTTTGTCAGTAAATAATTACAATCAAAGAAATACAGTATAAACAGCTGTATAATATTAACTTTTGAAAAAGTATAGTGTGGATTGCTTTGGTACAAGTTGCATTTATGTAGTTTGAGCTGTAATGAAGGAGCTCCTGGTGTAGGTTATAATGAGGTTAATCCATCATTACATCATGAGGCTTCCTTTATTGTACCATATGAGAACCTCCTGAGCTTTTTTCTTCAAACCCAGAGCTGCCATCCCAAGTGCCCGGCTGCCTCCAGTCACTTTAGATTCTACAAGAAAAAAAAACAACTTCTTTATATGAATTAAAAGTATCAAATAAAACAAAATGTATATATTGCACATAACATGAAAATGGGAAGCTACTTACCACTGTAGTAATAGAGTAAAGCCATCCCCAGAGCAAAACCAAAACAACCGAGGAAGAAGACAGGACCTAGAATGAGATAAACACATAGATAAACACATTAGTGCAAAAGTAATTTATTCACCAACATGCTTGTTAATGTTAAATAAGTATCTATCAAACTTGTAACAAACTTGTTTTTCTTAAGCCATAGAGGTTATAAAGACTTGTAACTGTAATTGTATTGCTTGTGGTAAATCATAGTACTATTTCAAGGATTTGCTAATAGTAACTGATTGTGATTTCATAGCTTTAGAATGGATTTTAACATTGATTGTACTCGACTTTCATTATAACATATGTTCATTTCCTTCCACATCTTACCTCGGTCATTCAGAACGTATCTCTGCTGGTAGGCTTGTGGATGTTTTAGTGGATCTAATGAATCTGACAGGAAGAAAGCAGATTCAATTGAAACACTGGGATGTACATTTATGCATCAAATATTCTCCAATATCCAAATAATTAATAATTATATCACGATCATCACATATAATTGAGGAGAACAGTTTTGGGAATTACCTCTGAGGCGGAGCCGTGTTGGTAAACTGTAGTAAACCTCCTCTACATGCAAGTGAAGAGCTCTGTAAAACTCCTTGCAAGCTTCCTCTCCTTTCCCCCGCAGATGAGTCAGGAGCTCACCCAGTCGGACACTAGTTGGCACATCTAAGTTCCGGAACTGCAAAACAAAAAATAATAGGAAAATTTGATTATTATGTCTACATGCTGTTTTGTTAATCTGTCAAGTTAATATTTACTTTACAGATTTGCAATAACTGAACTGATAGGGTTGGGCAATATAATAAATATGGCCAATGTATTGTGACTTGTTGTCTCTCCAATTCTCTTTCCTCATAGACAGTAGTCCATTACATTAAATATTAAATACAGTATTTTACAGTGAGCAATGCACCATGGGCTGTTTTGGTATTAATGTTGCTTGTCAAGCAAGTGCATTTAAGTCTGGTTACACTGATCCTTTAAAGTCTTTCAGCTTATATTCCATTGTAACTTCCAGCAGTTTTCGTGTTTTGCTGCATGTTGGGCGGTTTGGGTAGTTTTATCTAAAATTTAACCCACTTAATGTTGTACATCAAAATTCAAGAAAAATACTATAACATGGTTTTCTCATTATCACCCATCCCAGCCCTATTAACTGTAACATTAAACTGTGCTTACAGGTTTGTTTGTTTGTTTGTTTTTCACATTAGTGGTAATGAACAGTAGTAATAATATTCTAATCATACATAATCACAAAACACTCATAAGGGTCATTCTGCTGCAGGAAGAATATTCTGCATGCAAGTCTTTAATACATAACTATACATTTGACAGGAGTGTTTGTACATTGTGGTATTAAATGCATTTCTGCCTTCAGGAGCATGGTATGAATGGGTATGAGGACTTACTCTGGTGGCCTCCTTGTCTGTGAGGACCTGTGGGTAGATCCTGTTGAGCTGCAGTATGACTTTGTCAACCAGCTCCGTGTCCAGTCTGCGGTCAGCTTTGAGGAAGGCACTGTCCTCTGTCAGCTGCTCTCGAAAACTATCTGTCCAGGTCAACAGATAGTGATTTAGAACATCAGATTAAATGAAGTTACATATCACAGCCAATTTTAAAATGCAAGTTATCCTTTTATTTTTTTAGGCATACAAGGACAAAAATAGACTTACAATAGCCTTTCCCTTTAACAAATACTTAAGAGTTGTGTTACGTATTGGTACATCATTGGGTTTGTTGTTTTAGCAAGATTATAATGACCATATATTTCCTGACTCCACAACTAGAGTAGTCAGATTCAGATTCAGAATATTTTATTAATCCCAAAGGACGTTCTGTGTTACAGTTGCTCCATGCAAGTATAAGAAAAAGTAGCTGGAGAAGAAATTATCAATTATTACATATATACAGTAAATATGTAAACTGCATTAAAGACAGAAATTGGAGTTCAGAGGGGGAAAAAACATTACAGACGCTACATGGGATCAGAATAGAATTAAGACAGTCCAAGTTGATAACAAACCACAAATTTCGACTCAATACAGTTCAAGGTGCAATAATGCAAATGGACGTCACACTAATACTGACTTCTACCTGTAGAAGCCATATCTGTGTGTTTCTACTGCGCATGTATTTCCTGCATTTTCTTTTTTTTAACTGATTTTTTATTTGACATACACCATAACACAAATCCAACAAACACTGAGCAGATGTATAACATGTACAGTTTCATTTGCTTCACATTATCTCAAATTCATTTTTTATGGACTATGTCTTTATGAAGGACCTCCTTATGGCATTTTCTTAGTGTATCTTAATAAAGTGAATGAGATGTGAAGATGAATGCTATTTAATACCCTGCAAAACAGCAAAAGCTCTAAGACTTTTTCTAAGCACTGTATTATCATTAACTTACCTTAAATGTTAGCTATAGCCTTTAAGGTTTATTTTAAGCATTTGTACACTTTTTAAGTAGTAGACTAGCTTTTACCATTGGAGGAGACGTCAGTTTCATGCAGTGTAACCATACTGGCTTTCCGGAGGAAATATTAGTGCGGAATGACAAGACAAGTATATGAACTACTGAAAAAGCATTTAACTGATATTTACTTTGTTTGGTGACAGCAATGTGGAAAAGTAACGACCCTTCTGCTGTCAGCCGTGTTCAAAGTTTTCAGAAACCTGCCAAGACGCCGCTGGTTGAATAAGTCAACCAGTGACATTCTTATTGTTATGGAACGTCCTATGGACAAAATGGTAAGACGGTGAAAGTTACAGAAAGGACCAACAAGCGGTTAAGGAACATTTTAAAAGAAAAACACACTAACCTCCCATTGTGGAGTCCCTATGTCCTTTGTTTCGACACGCCTCGAACGTAACGTCGCTGAAGGGAGTGGCCAACCGTCAACGTCTTCGATAAAACGCGCCCCCCCCCCCCCCCCCCCCCCCCGGAAATGAATGTGGATGAAAATAACGAACCACGACACAAGTGTAAAACAACAAATAGGTTTATATTTTATAATTACCTGATATCATCTTCATTTAAAGCTCACATTTATTTTTCATAAAAGTGGGAGTTTTGTTATGTTTGAGCCTAAAGCTACAAGAGTTTAATTAAGTTACCTAAATGTAAGTGTGTTCGTCTACGTCATTATATAGTCTGTTTAGTTTACAGCACAGGTGTCAAACATGCGGCCCGGGGGCCAAATCCGGCCCGCCCAAGGGTCCAGTCCGGCCCTTGGGATGAATTTGTGAAATGCAAAAATTACACTAAGATATTAACAATCCCTTTATTTCAGGTTCCACATTCAGACTAATTCAAAGTGGGCAGGACCAGTAAAATACTATCATAATAACATATAAATAATGACAACTCTACATTTTTCTCTTTGTAAATGTTAATATTTTCATGTATTTACACTAAAACAAAATATAATTTCGCAAAAAATGTGAATAACCTGAACAAATATGAACAACCTGAAATGTCTTAAGAGAAATAAGTACAATATTAACAATATTCTGCCTGTTACTAAATGTTTTGTGTCTTTGTAGATCCACTGTGATCTCTAAGTTATAACGTACATGTGTAAATGATAAACTGAGGCTGAATAAAAAAAAATGACACTTTTTTTCAGTTTGTTCAGGTTATTCACATCTTTTGAAAGGATAGTTTGTAGATGTAAAATTTTTCATAATGTAATTTATTTTTTTTCGCTCTAAAACAGAGAAAAGTTTGGCGTTGACATTATTTATGTATTATGTAATTATTTTACTGGTTCGGCCCACTTCAGATCAAATTTAGCTGAATGTGGCCCCTGAACTAAAATGAGTTTATGACACCACTAGTCTAGATGTAGTCTATATAAGATGGCCTGACTGAAATTGCACCAATCATTAAAGGCCAACTAAAGTGTATTTTACTGCATGCATTTTTTAAGAAGCTTTTATGAATTGTGCTTTTTGTAAATTTGTTATTTACATCATTGAAACTTGTCATCATTCTTCTTGGTAGTTCTAGGTTCAGCTGAAGAAGTCTCTTGGATGAGAGATGAAACGTTTTCAAAAGAGCAAAACCAGTCCAGTTGAACCTAAAACTACCAGAACACTGAACTTGTGTGCACAATTATAGATAAGCCTGTGTTGAGTTGCCAATGAAAATGTCTGTGCATCATAAAAAAAAAACAAATAAGTGATACATGAATAACCAGCACCATCTGTACTGAAACATGGTTGTTTGAAATTATTTATCCCTCAAAGAAAAAATGTACATTTTGACTGTGAAGGCTGTTAAGTAAAAACAATTTCCTCAGATTTGTGAAAATTAGATTTATTTTTTCCACCAGTCACAACTGTTAGCAAAGACAGACACCTACAGGTCATCATGAATCTTGCTAGTGTCTCAACAAGTTTAGTCCATCCTCCTCAACTCAAACTCCCTTATGAACAAATAGGATGTGGATATCCTGTTGTCTTGAACAGACTCAATAAAATACAGCTGCAGTTATAGTAAAAACTAAGAAAATCAATGACGATAATTTAAGCAACAATGTGTAAAATATTTTTTATACCATGAACATTTACGTTTTTTACTTGCCATGTTTGCAAATTGCACTTGTACACACAAAACACAACAGGGCACTGTAGGTGTACTGGTAACAGGCAATGAAATTCAGGACAAAGGGTTTAAAAAATGTATTAAAAACAACTGCATTAAAACCTCTCCTTCATGAATAAAGTTTATGAATATTATTAACATCTGAGCTTAACTTAGAAATCTTTAAATAAGTTTTGCATTAATACTCTTCCTTAGTCATAACAAGCATCCTTGAATATGTAACAGCTCTGCCATGTCTACACAGTAAGAGCCCAGTTATACAAAAAAAAATTGAAGCTCCATAAATTGAAATCATAAAAGTAAAAACTATATATCAATTTTCTTTTTTCATGAGCTTTTTAGCAAATGAGTACATCAAAAATCTAATTTCTATGGGCAGTGAGAGGTACCCATCAATCTAAGGCCAAAAGTAAAACAACTAAGGCAGAAAAGCTCATTTGTCACTTTTGTTTGATTCCACACAATATGATTCTGTTTTCATAATTTTTATCACGATATCTTTCTTAGTTATAAAATAAATATATGTTAACTTCACCAGAAATTTCATGAGGAATCTGGCACATAAACAGGCACACACAGTAAAAAAGTCACATAATACTTGTAACAATTGGCATTAGTGTAGAAAGACAGAAGAATGATCTAAGAGTGAGAGCGAAAAAAAGTGCTCAGTTAACACAGGCAATGAGAAATCAGCAACATTGATTCTGATTCAGTTATCGTAGTGGTGCTTTTTGTTGGAAGACTTTGAAGGACCATAGTGGGCAAACAATGCAACATCATACCTTGTGCAGTCATAGTGTTGGACAGAACCTTAACATTTGTTTTGGCACTCTAAAACAAGGCCCTTGGCAAATACTGTTGGGTTAACGAAAACACAAAGACGACATGAAGAAACCAGGAGCACGCAAGACTGGCAGCTGTCACAAAGTCTCTGTTGGATCTCTTCACGACACGTGGCTTCTGGGATTTACTGTAAATGGAAAGGAAAAAACAGGAAATCCTTTTAAACAGATTGTTCTGTTTATAATTCAATGTTGAGATGATGTTTGCTAATGAAGATAGAGCTCGCATGAGTTTGTTCAGCTCAGCTTCAGTCTTCTTTGCTCCAGTTAACTGCAGAATTGCCTTCGACTTACATGATGGCCGGCAGAGGCTCCCTTTCCCTTTGTTTTGCCTTTTCCTCCTGCCATTGATGCACTGTTACGGCGTGCCTGCTCATGGTCAAACTCCAAATCCTCTAGGCGCTGGGTTAAGGCCAGTTTCTGCTGGATGGCCATACGCAGCAGAGAGTTCAGGGTCTTCTTCTCATCCTCAGCAGCAGCCAGCTGCCTCTGCATGTCATCCAACTGGGTCACATACTCATCACACCTGAGAGAAACAAAGAAGAGAACCAGAGAAAAGGTTGAAATAGGGGAAAAGAAAGTAACAGGAGATCAACATTATCTCCAGCAGGTGGAGCAATTTGCCATGATTTGCTGCTGCTGTCACATGTTTTTTTAATTCCCAAGACAGCATTTTCCAGATGGGAGGATGAGGGCTCTGCTCGCTGACTCACACAAGTATTACATCAGACTACTCCCACAATGCTTTGTGCCTTTCTCACAAACATATATAGACGGTCACTTAGAACACAAGAAGCTAAAGTTGTGTTCTTTCTTCTAACAATACAATGACATGCCAGTCTAAAGAATCTAAATGTGCACAATACATCATATATCAACATCTCCATAGATATCCATCATGGTTTGTATGGTTTGAACCACTCAGCCAGTAGGCGACCACATGACTGTAAGGAATGAACTGCATACCAATGATTATACATTATCATACCTTGTAGCGAACATGGCTCGCAGAGAGGAGAATGTAGCAGCATCCTCTTTCAGAGCCTTAAGTTCATTGCGGAGCTTCATCATCGTCTCAGTGACCATTGCCTTCTCGCTGTCATACTTACTCTTCAGGTTAGCCAGAGCAACCTCAGCTGTCTGAAGGCAAAAAGATGTTATATAATGAACAATTATATAATGCACTTTCATAAAGTCTAAATTCAGTGGGCATGCTTTGCTGAAGGCAGCTGACATTTCTACTATACCCGTCATTTACAGAAATAATGAGCATCCTTCCCATGAAAGTAAACACAGCAGGCAATCATTCACACAAACCTGTTTGTTGGCCTTGAGAACAGCTCTGAGGGTGGCAATCTGTTCTCTTTTGGTGCTAAGCAGTGATTTCAGTTTGAGAATCTCTTCCATGCAAGCCTCTTTGTCTTTGTCTGCCACTGTACTCAGTTCCAGATTGGCCAGTCTCTGACGGGACAGCTCTGTAGTGCGGTCCACAGCCTGCTGTAGATGGCGTATCTGATCTCGGATAATAGCGACAAGGTTGTAGATGTTCATGGGCTCTGGCCGGTGCTCTGGGATAGGAACTGGGGTAACTGTAGTGCTGCTAGAGTCCGATTTTCCAGTCTCACTGTCAGGGATTAGCCCATTGGTAATAAGTATGGAAGACTGAAGCTCTGTTCCTTCTTGGCCCTTTCTTACCTTGGCTTTCCCTTCTTTGTAATAGTCTAGCATGACACGATTAGGGGTCTCATTGTTGCACATACACACATGGTTGTAGAGATTGGCGAGCTCTTCACTGAAAGTTATAAGTTCATCCTGGGCCACATTAAGGCTGCCAAGAGATTCTCCTGCTGCCTCGCTGACTCGATGGAGCTCCCTTTCTAGACGAGCTACTTCTGCTTTATCTGCCTGGCTAATCTTCTCCAGAGATGTCAAACTCGACCTCAGCTCCTGCACCATGCTTTCTAGTCGTGATCGTTCTTCTTCATATTCTGTTCTACATTGCTCATACGCTGCCCTCACTGTCTTCAGCTCCTGCCTTAGCTCTCCAGCTTCTGACACGGCTACGGTGTATTTACACTGCAGGATCTCTGGTCCATTGATGTCCAACTCGTAGTAATCGCCATCATCATGGCTGTCCCTGTCTTTTTCAGTGTCAAGAGCAGATTGGCGCTCCTTAGTGGCCTGAAGTTTTCTCATCGCACTGAGGTTCTCAGTGAGCTTGTTGACAGTTTCCTTTTGCTCAGACACTGTTCCATATGCCTGTTCCAGCTGCTTCTGGCTTTCCTGTAGAGAGTTAATCAGTGCTACTTTCTCCCGCTCCACCTAATATAACAACAAAACAAAGTCCATTAGTCAATTTTCACCCCATTTCTATTTAATATAAAGATGTATTCCATTTTGGATTTATTCCACAGTGATTATACACACAGAATAGTGGCAGTGAATGGCACTATTTTTACAATTTTTTTTTAAAGTTTAACTTTACATTGAAAGAGGCAACACTGCAGTAATTTAATAAATAAATGGTGGTCAAAGGGCACAAGAACTAGATACCTGTACAAGCTGCTGTTTAAGCTTCTGAATTTCAGAGATGTTAAGTTCACTGAGCAGGTCATCCACAAGACTAGGAGCTGGCTTTAAGGCTTCTCCTCTCTTGTTCATTTCACTTTCACCTGTCTTGATCAAGCCATTCTCAAATCCACGAATTAGATCATCATTGTCAGGCTCTGTGACTGTAGAGGGGTCGTCATGAAGTTTTAGGTTGTCAATGGAGATACTGAGGGGGCTGTTGTACACAGAGCCACCAATGGTCATATAATGGGAGAGTTCCTTGCGCAGACTGGCCTTCTGTTCACGTTCGGTTTTAATTGTCTCCAGGGCCTCAGTCAGCTGTCGCTCAGCAATCTCTCTCAGACGCATAGCTTCCTCAAGCTGACTGTGTAGGCACTGAGAGTCCTCCTCCAGACGGCGTATCTCATGCTTTAAGCCTTCAAATTCCACCTATACAGATGGTGAAACGTATAAGGTCAGTAACCTTTCATTGCATTAGAAATAAATGTCATTATAGATTATATTGATGATTGTAAATAGGAAAATTAATTTATCTTTATAGTTTTTTATTTAAACCATATTCCTTAACTTAAGTCCACTTTTTTGTCTTACCTGGTTCTGTTTCAGAACAGACACTTGTTTCTGAAGAGAGATGTTCTCCTCCTCCAGTTCACTGTTGTCTTGCAACAGACGAGTTTCTCGCACCTTATACTCTCTAATGTCATCACGCAGTTGGCTGCGCTGCAGCTCTGCCAGCTCTGAATTCTGCAAGCAACAACAACAAAAAAAAACAACAGAAAAACAGAAACACATAATATTATGATCAGAAAGCTGCAAGAGACCACACTGTTTGAGGGAAATGTCACCCATGCAGTGTACATTTCGTCCTTGTAATTCTCGGGTCAACGCAAGTTAAATGAAAAGCAGCATGACAGCATGTTTCACATACCACGGCGCAGGACCTTGGCAGGCGATTCTAATGACAGAAAGAGGACATGGTCTACTTACCAATCCATGCTACAGTGAGCCATGGTGGAGGGCATCCTTTGTGTCATTCACAGTGGATCATTACCTCATCTTTCCTGCTGGGGTCACTGCTAAAAGACCCTTCCGCACTTTCAGAACTATATCCAACTCTCACCCTGGTTCTTAATGGTGAAATACATGTCTCCAGCTGAGTTTTTAAATCACTCTTCAATTTCTCATCTCAGTTTAATTAGTATTATAATAGTAGCAGCATAAAATCTAATTCCAGCACTAAATATTTAAGATTTTGAAAACATTACAAGATTACAAGATTACTATCCTGCCATAAGATTCCAACAAAATGTGCCACAGTTTTAAATTGTAGACATGTACACCTCATAAGTGTCCTTGCCAAGAATAGTTATTAATAGAGCATCAGAATGTCACAGTAGGATAATCAAATTGGCAAGATATATATACATTGTAGCGCAACACTGGCATTGACATATTTAGGTTATCACCTCTCTCATCTCCAGGGCAATAGATGACAGGCGATCATTTTCAGTTTGCGCGCTGACCAAGGAAGCTTTGGTTTGTCGGAGCTCATTCTGCAGCTCTAATACTTTCTGCTGGTAAAGGGCCTCCTTACTGGCAGACTCCAGGATCAGTGACTCTTCTCTGCTTTCTCCATCTGCTGCCACCTTCCTGTGAGTTGAGTAAGCTTGTCCAAAAGCCTAAACAAAAGAAACAAGCAAAGCTGATCTGAAAAAAACACACAAAACCGACAGCCACAATAACCTTTCATTCACTGGATTATATTAACATACATTTAATATTAAAATAATAACATTAATTTTGTCTAATTACTATAATCAATTCACCAACTGGATAAAACAGTATAGTTATATTTTCACATTATATCCACTGCTTGAGGTTTGACTGGGACCCCTTTAATACCATCCTAACATCCACTGTGCTCCCTTCTTCCATGTTTAGGGACATATGAGGTGAGACTTGAGAGCCACCAAATGAGTATCATGCGGCACTTGTCTTTTAATATTTGACCAGCTGTATTTTAATGAACATCTCTTGACCATACCATAAGCTCAGTTACAAAGCAAAACACCACAGCACTCAAGTAACAACATTTAAAAGAGGGATATGCAATTTTTATTTATAATGTTCTGGTGCTTAATGCCAATAAATGGCTCTTCTTATACTGTAAACATATGGTGGTAACAAATGAGAAGTAAAAAACAATTTAATCATTAAATATAATTTTTTGAAAGACAATTCCTTCTCAACAAAACCCTCATGCCTATGGCAGACCAATATCTATCCAAAATGTAATGGGTTCTGCCTTGGCCTTGCCCTGCATTTCATGGAAACTAGTATGTAATCCTGCTAACAGACAGAGAAATGGTTAGGAGTATGGCAAAAAGGAAATAAAAGACAATAGATTTTGACACAGTTACGTATATGCTTTTTGAAGACTGCTAAACAAGCTGCGGATGGACAGCTCGTTAAAAAGCAAGTGCTCTCAGGCTTTTACACAGTATTGGGAACATATTCTTTCAAGTAAAGGATGGACAGACTAAAGGGGTCATTCCCACATTCAGCTGACTTAAAGGCATGTAGACATCCGGCCAAAATGCACTCAGCCAAACTGGTGATGTAATAGCTACTGTCCAAGACAGTCCTGGAAACCAGTGACAGCACTGCAGCCTACCCACCATCACCAACTAGCACCATGTGGATTTTGTAACTGTCTGAGTCACTCAGACTGATCAAACTAACAGTGGTCAGTTCTGACATGTGGTCTAAATGCAAAGTGACAGAATGACAACTTTGACAGTGTCACACTGCTAAAAATGGGAAACAAAACTAAAACTAAGAATCATGAGTTTCACAGACAGTGACTTGAGCCATGAGTCACTTGGTGACTAGTCTTCTCTCTATGCTAAGAATCAAATAATGTCACTGTGGAAATAACACAACTTTGACTGCTATGTGAGCTGAGTTCTATTACATTTCCTGTGGACTATTCAAACAGCTGTCTTTACACAGTACTAAATATTCACAGTCCTCTAGCTAGAATAGAAAATGGATTATCATTCTCTGCTATGTCTAAGAAAATTGCCACCTTTGCCAAGTGAAAAGAGCTGCTGAATAGATAAAATTATTAAGAGTCAGCTGAGGAGGACTAGTCAGGTAGTAGTAACCATAACTGTTGAATGTGAAGAACCCAAGGAAGCACTGACACAGGGACACAGTCCATGTTCAATAAGCTCTGTGTTGAAAACTAAATAACTTATCTCCATGCTTAATACATGTATGAATAGGTCTCAGTAAGTTCTTTCACATGACACATATTACAATATACAGAAATCACATTTTGGGGTAAAAATACTTAATTACTGCTGCATGACACAGAGACTTAAAATGAACATTATTTACTTCACTTTACGCAAATGTACAAAACATGTTGTTCTCATAAGAAATTGATACTAAATGAAACATAGGGCTTTATCCACGATGTTAAACTACAATTGTGATGATCAATATTGGATAAAAATGTTTAAAAGATAAGTTTTATGGACACAAATATGTTGTGACACAGGCATAGGTGGGAACTTTTGACACAGGGACAGCAGTTTGTCACTGTTCAGTAGTCAGAATAAAAGACTTTGCTGGAAATAAAACACTACACTTTTATTAAACATACATATTACAACTTCAGTGATATATACAGCTGATAGCAGAGCATATTTTACACATAATTTGATTGTACATAACCATTCTATATTCTTGTAATGTTGAATAATTAGTTCCTACAGATTCACAGACTTAAAATATTACTTATACAAGCAAGAAGAAATACTATTACTAAAGTTAATGATACATTTACATATTTTAGTCCTTTTTAGGTTTCCTTTTACATAGATTATATCTTTATATATATTTTTTCTACAAGGGATTCTGAAAACAGCTCCTTAAAATAGAGCTCATGAGCTAAAAAATTAGCCTATTTGAAAAATGATAGGTGAAACTGCAATTTTTGACACTGAAGTTCACTTTCGCTTCATCTGGCCCTAATGCTTCATGGCACCAAAATACATGACAGCGCTATGGAAATGGGAGAATCCATTAACGTATTAGTAATTCATGTCAGTGTGTTTCTTCTACATGTATGAATTCAATGAGTATCCTTCCTGTAGTCAGGAGAAACAACTAGTGCACAAACATCTCTCAAAACAACCATTCAGGATATTAGAATGGAAACTTGTAAAAATACCTCAAGGGGATGTTAGTTTTTCCTCTGGATTAATTTGTGAGTAAACTGCAGAACAATTCTGAAACATTTTTCACACTTTCAGTTCAGTCTGGCCCTTCCTGTGAGGTTGGCCACACAGGAATGGAAATTTGACATGCTACTGCAACGGTAAATCCTTGGCTCGAAGGCCTCAACCTTACATACCAAGAGCAAGTACAGGCAAAGGACCAAAAGGCAGCACCAGTGTTTTCATCCTGCAGTGTTAAATCTCTGAGCTGTTATTCTGCATGACTTAGAGAATTGACACTGCCAAAAACACAATGCCTTAAACTGTACTTTATAATAAGGGAAGAAATAATATTCTTCACTAAGGCTTGACAAATGCATGACTCATGACTATTTAACACATGAATTCTTGTCCCTCACCAGGAAATAATAATCACAGTAGTTATTAGTTACTAGTATTATGTGATTTACTTGAGTTATGGTAATTTAGAGTTACATCTTACATTACCTGAAATATCACAAAATAAGTTGGATTCCACACAGTCATTTCAGGTTTGTGCATTATTCAAAACATATGTTTTTTGGGTTTTGTTGTTGTTGTTTTTTTAATCAGACTATTTTCTTTAGTCAGTCACTGGTAGGACATAAATCTTCTTGTGTACACATTTTATTCCCTGTGCTCCTTCTGACCCCTCGGTCATGCAGCAACATGGCATGACATATGTAAAACAACCAATGCAGGGACTCCCAATAGTCAATCTACAATGTTTACCTCTAAAACATAGATTGTTCTCAGCATCATAAAGTATTTGTATTTATAAGTATTGCTTTACACTATCAGCTAAGGAATATGAAATGTTTTAATATTTTTATATAACTGATTTACTTTACATTTTTACTATGCATATTATAGTATTGAAATGTTTATTTATTTCAGTCATTTTTAGTTCTACTTTAGGTTTCTTAAATTGTATGCTATTGGTGGCATATGCTTAGAATTTTGTATTTTTTTTAAAGGACAATTAATCATTTGCTTTGTTCAACTTTCACCCAGAACGAAAAGTTGGTGTTAAATTTGAAAGAAATTATAACTTTACATTTATGGTAGCAATCAATATCGATGTCACTATTTTTTTAATCATGATAAATCTGTTGACATTGACTGACAACTGGGATCCTTTGCAGCAAAACAAAATATTTTAACAAAAAGACTGTCATGCTACTGGTATCACTCCATCCAGTGTTTACTTTTTTCTAGTTTCTTTTTTTTGTTTGTTAACGTTGAATATTTGATTATTTTAACAGTTTGGAATGTTCAACTTGCAGGTTTCACAAAGTGGGTGCTATTTTGTGTTTATTATGCTCTACCTGCGAAAAAAAAACCCAACGCATTAACAATTTGCTTTCTTTAACTTTCACATGGAACCAAAACTCACTGTTCAGTTAAATTTAATAGAAACAATTTTTCAAAGCTGTTCATAAAGACTGTCACCATTTTTAATTGCGATAATAACATTGTGACCTAGGGATGTAACGATTACCGGTATAATGATAAACCATAGTAAAATTGCAGACAGTTAGTATTACTGTTTATATTCTAATTATCATGATAACCGTGTTTGATTACGGCACTTTTAGGGGAAAAAATCTTATGTAAATATATGGTTTTATGTCAAATATTTGAATATAGTTTTAATTTATTACAATTTCAATTTTATATACCTAATATTTGGAACCAATATTCACCTTTAAAGTCTTTGAAAAGGTTCATTAAGCATTTTTGTGTTATTTATGCAATAAATTATAAACATTTTTCAAATCGGATTTTATATTATTTTTGTGTTTGTGTTTTCTGTCCTTTTGTGTTGATATTGTAGGTTAAAGTGAAAAAATAATAGGTAGATGAGATAGATGCAGTTGTACTGAAAAAAAGATACCAAACATGAGTATAGTAAACATTTCTTTATATAGTATATAAAGGCTAAATCAAAAGTACTGAAAAACGGCCTAAATAGGCTCAGACCCCTAAGGGTTAAGACAGTGTTTTTCAACCTTGGGTCGGGACCCCATGTGGGGTTGCCTGGAATTCAAATGGGGCTGCCTGAAATTTCTAGTAATTGATAACAATAAAAAACTTACCAATAAAAAAAATATGGTAAATTGAGAGAGACATTCACAATCCACAAAAGACATGACAAACTGTGAAGCTGAAACTGAAGCACTGTGGTTCTGTTTATCTGTCAAATGTTCATTGTCACCGGTTTCAGATGCTGCAGCTCCTTCATAATTCATAGTTTTTTGAGTTATTGTTTTTTCAGTATTAATTGTCAGCCTTGTAAATCCAAGCTGGACTGACTGTACATATCCTGACCAAGGAAAATAAAATTCTCCCTTTCTGCAGTAATCTACACCTGGGTTTACTGCCTCCATCCGTAATAATATACATTATATAGACTAAATGTTGTCTAAAATTAACATTTATTTGCAATATAGCACAGCAAACTATTACATGATCAAAAACAAATTAATTTTAGCAAAAAAAAAAAAAAAAAAGTCTCCATTTTGAATGTCTGGGGTCGCCAGAAATTTGTGATGTAAAAATGGGATCAGGAGGCACAAAAGGTTGGGAACCACTGGGTTAATATTATTATAATTATAATTATTATTTTTATTTATTTATTTATTTTCTTTTTTCAAAATACAACTTGGTTAAATTATTTCAGTGCATGTATTAGTACTTTTTGAACATTTTGAGCACAATTTCAACAATACCGCGATAATAATGATAACCGTGATAATTGTGGTCACAATAACCGTGATATGAAATGTTCCTATCATTACATCCCTATTGTGAACAAATAGTGTCTGACTGGTAACTGTTGACTGGTAATGCTGGTGAACATAACGGTAGCGGCTGTGGGAAAATAAATAATTAAGAATAAAAAAAAATTAAAACCCATAGCCCCTGCCGGAGGCATGTGTATGTGACATTTACAGACCGTTACCGTTAGGGTCACTTCTAAATACTGACTTAACTACAGCTCTGTTACGTGGCTTACTGCTGCCCTGTGTTACCTCCTTTAGCTGGTCCAGTTCCTGTCGGACCGCCTCGTATTCTGTCTCCAACTCGTCGAATCTCTGCTGGAGCTGCTGTTTCTCCTCCAGAACCGCCAGCCCGTACTCCGCAGCCTGGATCTTTTCGTGGGTCGTGTCACGCAGCTCTCGTGAAAGACGGTCCACCTCGGCTCGGAGCCACTGCGGCCCGGCCTCGGTCACCAGGACCCCTTCGGCATATTCCTGCTCGTCCATGGACATCTTGGGGAGCTGCCGACTCACCACTGGAACGGGACCCAGCCCAGAAAGCACCGAGACCGAAAATCACTGCCGTCTTTGTTTGAACCGCATTGTTGAGAGACTGAAATGGCGTTTAGTTCCTTTTGACTGACCCACAGCAGACTTCGACAAACCTCACCCTAAACCATACTTTTGTCATTCTCCCTCTCTCAGAGTTTCTTCTGCTTCTTCATATAGCTGACAGAGGAAACTTCTGTTGAGATCATCGAGAGGAAAAAGCGACCCCTGTAAGACATTCAAATATGTTTCACAGGGAAGGGAAATGTAGTTTGTAATGTGACGCCAGTGTTTAAAAGACTGTGTGCGTTTGTTTTATATTGACTTCAAGGACCAGAATGCATTGCTTTTGCTTTGCACGGAGAACCGAATTCACAGATGCATGCACAGATGTTAGCACAATACTGCCATCTACAGGTTTTAGAAGAAGGCTACAATTATTTTAAAGGATTTTTAAAAACGTATTCTTTACTGACAGTTTGCTTAATAAAACCCTTTCATGCATGAATTATGAAAACCTTAGTCAATATTTTTTTCTTGAGTGATTTTTTCCCCCCTCTTTAGGCATGAAAAAACAATGCAACTGAAATTTTTTATGACCCTATTTTTCATGGAGTTACAAAAATGTCCACTCAGCTGGACACCATGCGTTTGATTTTTGAAGCAAAGAAACACGTATTTAAAATACATTATCAGAAAGTGATAAACTGTGTGAAAACTATAAAATAAAAACATTTTAAAGCCACTAATGCCATTTTCTCACATATTAGTATACTCTAAACACTAGTTGTTACTCAATTCCTGGCAATAATTTAAATAATAATAATAATAATAATAATAAAATAAAATAAATAAATAAACTTTTTGATTAAGAAAACTGTTGATTACAGTCTAATAACAATTAGCAATGAATTTACACTAAAACATATTACTGCAGATCAGGTTAATCAAGAACAGCTAAGTTTTTTTTTTTTTTTTTTCCCATTTTATTGATTTACTTAGACAAGGACAATGCACAATATACATTAACCTTAAAAAGGAGAGATATAGTGTGCCAGGTTGTAGCACTAGTGCTAATTTCTGCCTGTAGTCCCTGAACCAGCTGATGTTCTCATTAAAAAAAAAAGCCAAAAAAAACAGACATTAATAAAAACTAAAACATTAAAAAACAGTTCAAAAAATGCATTTCTAAAAGTCCATCTATATAAAATATTCATTCACATCCAACCAGTCACTCTTATTCGTCCCACTGCAGTCCATCACACACATTGATGACATGAATGTCAGTGTATTATGGGATGGTGCATAAGCGTCCACAGCGTTGGCTGATATCGAACTAAAACAACAAAACCCATGAATATACAAGAGAACAGATGTAAAATAACTGTCCACTGTATGTCCACTGTCCACTATGCATGAAAGGGTTAAGGTACAAAAAATTAAGAAGTATTCCTTTCTGTTAAAAATAAAGATAAACTAATTAAAAAGAAAAAACAAAATAAAATCAGGCCTATAGGGCATTACATATTGAATCTATTATCCCCAATATGACGTAAACTGTTTCAATAAATGATTAACAAACGCTCAGTTTTTCCGTTTTGTAAATGTCCACTGTGATGTCCATTCATTTATTTAAGGTTGGGCTCTCCTGTGATTTTCACTTCCTGATAAGAGTCTTTTTAGCTGCAAATTTAGATGTTCTGTCTCTTTTGTACATTTATGTGGTATATTCCCAGAATATATCATTTTAATCCCAATGGGCAATATAATTTATAACAACAAATAATAATATAACAATAATATCAAGTACCATGGAGTTATAAAGTATTAATGATTTCTGACAAAGTTCCATGTTCTTTTATAGTGGTAGTGTTATCCATTTCCCCAACAGCAGATCTAACACAGCAACATAAAAGGAAAGAAAAAGCTGGATGATACAAACATGTTGATGTGGTATACAACATGGTATAATACAAATACTAGTAGGTGGGATTTACAAATGGATAAAAATAACAAATGTAATGCATCCATACTGGGTCATCGCTTGACACAACTTAGCGTTAACATCTTATTAATTTCTATTTCTATTTCAACCTTTGTTGTACCAGGCAAGGACCTTAAGACTGCTTCATATTTCCAATATCCACCTTGGTAAGTGAAAATAGAACAAGGCAACAATGAAATACTTGTGTGAGTTAATCATTAAAAGGAGTTAGCTTGAACTAAAGCAGTTTAGGTAACATTAAAACCGTCCTCAAGTACAACTTAAATGTGAGACTGACGATAATTTATATTGTTCCTTTCTCTTTCAGTCATCTGCTGCAGGCAAACTGAAAGAGAAAGGATAAATTGGATTTAGGCACTATCATTGTGATGTAAATAAAAGGCTGTGTTTTATACTTTACAGAACATGCTGGCAGGGGAGTGAGTGCCCCAAAAAGAGTTTTATAACTAACCAATGCATATTAGAGTGAGTGCATCACAAGGGCCAGTGGACTAGAGAATATAGTGGTATGTTGGGAGGGAGTGTTTGTAACAATCTGAGATCAGAATGATAGATTTCAGTGCAATTTTGTTGCACAACTGGTGTAATAACAATAAAACCTATTCTATTCTATTCTATTCTATTCTATTCTATTCTATTCTATTCTATTCTATTCTATTCTATTCTATTCTATTCTATTCTATTCTATTCTATCAGGCTCATGCTCTGTGGGATCTATACAGTTCTTAGCAGGCCCAAATGATTCTTGTTTTTGATAAAGATGCCCAGATCTATGAGAATAACATCAATAAATGGTGTTGGAAACTAGGAAACAGAGTACATTTGATGACTGAGAATATCAGAACATAATGTGACCAGACTGTCAGTAAAATGGTAGTCAACAATTATGTAGAGAGGGGTTATAGTAGACTTGGCTTGCTTAAACCCCTCACTACAAAGATGGATCCATTTTTGAGAAGTTGAGCGGCGCAAATGACATCTACAGAGCTGTGGTCAGATGGGTCATTGTTCACCATATTCTGGTAAGTAAATGAGAGATTAGTCCAAACCTGAATGCTCAAACTTTACACTGAGGGGATCAGAGGTGCTGTTCTGCTATAGGGGGCATTTTCATGTAAAGGTTTGGGTCCATTTTTAGAAAGAATAGTCAATTCAAACAAATATAAAGAGGTTCAAGTGAACAGCTAGATAATATTTATCTACTCATGGGGAGGATCTGTTCCATATAAAAAATAATGTACAGTGTATATTATCACCTTCACAGTCACCAGATCTCAACCCAATTGAATACCTTTGAAAGCAGTATTTTGGACAGCGCCCTGACTACCATCATCAAAAAATGAAATGAATGAATGTATTTTGTAAAAAGTGCTGCTGTTACCCCAAAAGAGCTCACATTGTATTTGGAGAATCAATGCCAGTATGTCCTAAACCTGTTCTTGTGATAAGCTGTGGCACAATACCTTGCTAAGACACTTTATGTTGTGTTTTCCTTTATGGATAGATATTTTCCTTGCAGTCTTTCTTGCTTATTGGCCTGCTACCTCCTGTCTGCCAAGGCCAACAGTCTTGTAGCTTGTTGTAATTCTCCCCAGAGCATTGGTCCTCACAGATAGACACACCGATCGACAGTAGAGCAGAGACAGGACACATCAGCGTAACCTGGAAACACTAGACCCCTCACACCTGTGGTGCTATTATTACCTTGGAGCCAAGAAATGCCCTGATACATCAAAATAAAAGGATAATGAGAAAATATGACTAGAGCATAGTGCTCTGTTGGTGAATACATGCCATGCACTTCAGACAGAGATTATATTGTGCAACTCTCTCTGTTTTTTTTAATATTGCATATTTTACCTTTATTTTTTACCCTTGACCTTATCTGAAGTAACTATGATGTCATACTTCCCCTAAGCCTCAAAATAGCTACAGTGCCACCATAAAGTACTGCATATGAATGTGAAAGCAAAACACCTATCTCAGACTTCCCTCCTTCTCTGCATAACACTTGACGAAGAGGTTGAACGGGTTGAGGAAGTTGTCCTGTGATGAGTGTTGCAACACCTGCCCAGTTGCCGAAGTCAGCAGCTGACAGACACAATGGTGTGTAGCTTACATATGTACCTCTGTTTTTCAGGGTCTATTTGTTGTGGTTGTGTGAATTCTGTGTAATTTCTGGATCCAGTCTTATTGGTTCTTCTTACACAAATCCTTTTCTTTCTGTGGTCTGTCTGCTCTGCTTCTCGTTTTTTACTCTCTCTCTCTGTCTCTCTCTCTCCCTACAGTTTATTGCTTACTATATGCTGTGTTAAACCCTAAAACTGTTTCTGTTCTTCTGTTTATGCTGAGCTATTTTAACAATGTTTCTCTTTCAGGAACATGGAGGGAATTTTGTTGACTTCTTTTACCATTCCTGTATGATATAATTTTTTATTCATTTACATAGCCTATCCTAAAAGTTATGGAATTAATTTAAAATGAGCTGTTTAATTAAGTTTTTTCATTCCTCTGAACATTTTCAGACAAGTATTACCATTTTTATGCAATCACATTTGGCCTTGGATGTGGAACAGCCCTTTATAGACCATATCGGTGTAAGTAGACTTATTGTAGCCTATTGTTCAAGCTTTAAATACTCCTGCAGAAGAATGTACATTTTTTCATGCTAGATTTTTCAAGTAAGAATAACTTTATTAGGAGGGACATTAGACACACACTGGTATACACACACTGTGATTTCTTTTTAAGGTTGTTTATTTTACATTTCCAGCACTCTTGGTCCCATCAAGCCTCAGTGTATTTTTCACCATAGTGTTTGAAATTGTGGGCATAATTTCTGGTAAGAATAACACAATTTAAAAAAAAAAAAAAAAATTAAATCATGTAACTTCTGCAACAATTTACTGCTAGTGTTTCATTCCTTTACAAATGTCCTTCCTTGTTTCACTTTCAGGCATACCAGCCCACACAGTGAAATGTAAAGGCCCTCCTTATGAAAAAAGAGGTATAATATACATTCAGTGAAAAACATTAAGTTGAATGACTCAGTGATTTGTTCTGCAATTTATGAAAAGTTTGAGTTTTATAATACAACAACATATATTTTCAGCTCTAACAAGAGGTTATCATCATATTTAATAGCTTACTGGTTAGCCCCTGATGAAATCTTTTATAATCAGATATTATCCATAATTAAATTGCCAGCAAGCAGGTTCCCATTAATCTATATGATAGTTACTGTTGCTATGTCTGCCAAGCTTGAGACGCATTATCAGAAGGATATTGGACAAAAATCCAATAATTCTTTGATAACTATGAAATAGTAGAGAGATACACACAGAGAGAGCTAGAGGCAATATTTTCACAATATAGTGTTAACTTGATCAACAAAACTCCAATTCAAGATGCTACTATGCTGGAGTTAGCTTGTTAAGCATTTAATCATCAGTAACCATACACTGTAGATCAGGGGTCTCAAACTCATTTTCTTTCCGGGGCCACATTCATCCTGATTTGATCTCAAGTTGGCCGGACCAGTAAAATAATTGCATAATAACTTATAAATAGTGACAACTCCAAATTATTGTCTTTGTCTTAGTGCAAAAAACCCCCATTAAATTAAGAAAGTACTTACTTTTATAAACAATCCAAAAAAACAAAAAACAAAAAAAAGGAAATAACCAGAAAAACTGAAATTTCTTAAGAAAAATAAGTGCAATTTTATCAATATTATGCCTGAACTTATCATTTATACATGTGCATTATGGATCGGATCTACAAAGACACTGAACACTTAGTAATAGGCAGAAAATTATTAAAATTGTGCTTAATTTTGTTTAGACATTTCAGGTTGTTCATATTTGTTCAGATAATTCACATTTTATTGTTACAGGATAGTTTCTAAATGTAAATGTTCTTATAATTTAATGTTATTTTTTGCTCTAAAACAAACACAAAAATTTTGAAGATGTCATTATTTATAGGCATAGTGTAATATAATTTTCAAATTTTTCAAACAGAGAAGAAAATATAGTCATTATGTTTTTTTATACATCATTATGCTATTATTTTACTTGAGATCATACTGGTCTGTATGTGGAACCTGAACTAAAATGAGTTCAACAGCCTTGACTGTGGAATTTTTGCACTTTGCAAATTCATCCCACCGGCCGGATTGGAACCTCTGGCGGGCAGCATTTGGCACCCAGGCCGCATGTTTGAGACCCCTGCTGTAGATAGTTGATCTTTCTTTTTTAGGCTATTAATGTTAACTTTAAGTTAAGTGGTTATATCATTTGATTTCACCAATAAACTGGTTTCAGGAGCATTTTTCATTGTTTGCTAACTGTGTGCTAAGCTAGCCTATGTTAGCTGCTGTCTTACACACCAAGGTTATAATAGTTTTGGATTTTTAATTATAGTTTAGTTTTATTTAGTTTTTTACTTTTTTTCTCTGATTCAGTTAGTTTTAATTAGTTTTTAGAGCATGTTTGCTAGTTTTATTAGTTATCATTTTTTTCTGAATGCTTAGTTTTAGTTTAGTTTTAGTATTAGTTTTAGTTATTTCATATATTTTACTTTCCTCACCATCCTATTCAAAGAAATTAGTGAGGCGCGAATCAGTGGGTTACCCTGGACACTTTATTTGGGGGTCAGGTTAGGGCGGCTCATTGACTAAGCAGAGACACAAACACATGTACATTATGATGTATAAATTCCCTATAGCAGGTTGGGGGGGTGATCCATACACAACGTAACTTACGTGAAAACAATGCGAAGATGTGCAAAGCGAGAGAGGAGATGCACAAAGCAGCCAGCAGTAAACCAGACAGAAACATATATAAACCAGCTAACCAGCAGTTAAACCAGATAGAAACATATATAAACCAGCTAACCAGCAGTTAAACCAGATAGAAACATATATAAACCAGCTAACCAGCGGTTAAAGCAGACAGAAACATACATAAACCAGCTAACCAGCAGTTAAACCAGATAGAAACATATATAAACATATATAACCCAGTCCATCATCAGTAAACCACACCTTAGCAGATATTTCGTATCTTAATCATCTCCAGTTCCATTATTAGCCAACTTTGCTTCATTTCAGTTCAGCTAGCTGTAGCTAGTAACATCAAACATTTTTTAACATTATAACAGGTCACATACCTCTGTAATGGATTAGTTTTCATCCTCCTCTTCTCTCCTCGTGTAAACTGTGCAGTTCAGGGCTTGGAAGGCCTTTCATGGTGATAAACTCTCCAGTCTTTACCTGGATGCTAGTTCAACACTAACTCTGTCCTTTAGCTCCACTCTGTCTCTGTCACTCACGCACACAACGAAAATGGTTTTTCAATTTTAGTTTTCGTCATTTCGTTTGTTTTCGTTAACTATTATAACCTTGTTACACACAGCACAGCCATAAGAGTTTTTATTGACATGTTTTAAGACCAGATAATTAAACTTCCTCTGAAATGCATGTTGTAGTCCTTTCACTGTACGTCTTTCTGGTATCTCAGAACTTATTTTATTTCTTTAAAAATATCTGGTCTAATGCTATACCAAACCAATCATCATCCTCAAACTAATAGCCTACACACATCATATTGTTAGTCCATTTATGTGTTCATGGTCAGTAACAAACCTCTGTAATTCTCAGTCAGTCTGAATGTAATAAGTAATGTCGCCACTAATGATCAGCTGTGAGGGGCTTTTAGCCTCAGAAAAGAAGTATTGCATAACCCTCCTCTAAACTTAAAATATCGGCCATTGAACTTTCAGGTTCCGTCATAGATTATATGAACACTGACTCATAGACTGGTTGGCTGCAACTCCAGTGTCATTTTAGTAATATTCAATTTTATTTTGACCTTGACTAGTGATAAGAATGGTGTAATGTTTCTAGTTGATAAATAGCTCACATGAATTATTAACATACCTTAAATTAATAAATATAAAAAGGGCCTTCACTTGTTCTGGAAGTTGGACAGGCCTGCACTGCCTTGGACAGTAGGTGTTTTTTTAATAGTTAGTTATCCTTGAATTAGAGTTGCATTGTGAAATTCTGGGTCCATACATATTTAAAATGTCAATATGTCTGAAAGCAGATGCCAAAACTGATTTATTGTCTGCTTTTGTTTCTGCTGTTATTTATCCCACCTTTTCTGCCAGAGAAGCATTCATTACATACAAAATTGGCAAGATGAACATTTTAAACCCTAATGCTTTTGAATGAACACAAATTCAGTGATACAAATTTCTAAAACATCCCATAATGTAACACAAAATGATGCATATGCCACCAGTGAAATGACTTATATGCTGACACTGATGTTCACCTGATATGTCTGTGCATCCTATTGTTGTATTGTAGGTGAATTCCCACAGAAATACTTTAATTAAAAAATAAAACCTTTTGACTCATTTCAGATGTTTACTGGGGATTTGCAACTGCATTTGCTGTGGCCATTCTGCACCTCAACTCGTACCACGGTAAAAATCATATAACTTTAGAGTACTTGAGATATACCAGCAGCTTGGAAAATGTAGTATCTGTTGTTACTTGTTGTTTTTTGTCACAGTCTATACACTGTCTTATGGATGTGGAATCATGGTGTTTGCTCTTCGTGGAGCAAAACGGAAATATAGCTCACTATGGTAAGAAACTTAAAAATGAGGATATAAATTTTATACAACATATAGAGTAAGTTTACTGTAGTTTTATTTCAGTCAGTTGTTGAACTTATGGTTTGCATAGCTATGGGATTTTCAACTAAAAAAATAAAATTTTTCTATTTTTTTTTACAGGAAGATGAGACAAAGATAGCAAGCCTGGTGAACATGAAACTGCAACTACTGAAAAATAATCTGAAAGCAATGATTTCCTTGGTGTCCACAGGCTTTGAAACCAAAGGTGTAATGAAGTAGCCTTTATTCTCTGTTATTTTTCACAGAGACACTGTTTCTACTAACTTATTAATGTGCCTCTATATGGAAACAAGCAGATTTCTGTTCTGGATTTTATAGGATCCTGTCCTTATTCAGCAAATGTCTTTCCTCTTAGGTTGGGAATTTACAAATGAGAAATAATTTATGAAGCAAGACATGTACAGGAAGAGTTTTTTTCTACTAATATATAGCCTAGATTATGGCATTATACTGAATTAAAATGTGGATCAAATTCCTCTTTGTGTTTATTGCATGGTCTTTGCATCAACACAACAATTTTAACTCCCAGGTCAAATGCAGATGGCTTTATTACATGAAAGTAAGATACATACAAAATTTCAAGTAACAAATGAAATTGTTCTTGGGTTCACAAGTAAAATGTAACTCTACTTTCATAGTCACAGTAAACCATGTTCTCATCAGCTGTGGAGGAACTTTTACCCCTCCATGTCATTTAAAGAAAAGATTATACATCACTGAGCACAGAACAATAATCATCACACTGCTGGTATGGTCCAAATGTACAGCTATGGCACAAATGAACATTAAGGTGTGTAGGTTTATTGTACCTTTGAAATCAATAACAAAAGACAGTGCTGAAGAGAAATGACAAACCTTTTGAAAAAGCAGAGGTTTAGATTGTCTAAATATGTGAAATGTTTTGTGTGACTGCTCTTCATGACCAACCTACATTTGTTTTTTTCTCCACTAGCTTCTACAAACACCAACTTTATTAGCTTCTGTCTGTCCTGATAAACACCTACATATGCTGATACTATGCCCCAGACATTAAGTGCTACATTAGTACAATATAAAAACAGCAGTTGAATGAAGTTTTTGAAAAAGCATTTAAAAAACACATAAGAGCATCACAGAGTTTTTTTTTTTCCACCGGTATCTGCCAACGAGGTTAGTTATGGCCACATTTTGATTAATGAAATGGATTTATCACAATGCTGAGTTCAAGGATGAGAATATGTTGGTTTTGCATTTCTGTTTCTTGTGTGTGATGTGAAAGATGCATGAAACAAAGGTAAATGTGGAAGTCTACATCAAAGTGTACGGCACAAAATCACATTACTTCAGTACACACTTAGGGGCATTCACAGTGAGGGAATATAAAGAGCTGGGTGTTATGCAAAATGAAAAAACAGAAAACATGGACTGGTTATCTTCACCTGTCATTATGTGATTAGAGAGGTGGGTTTGTGGGGCAGGCAAAAACATTACTTGGCATTAGTAGAGGTACTGAGCATCTTGCGGACAGCCTGGGCAATGGCATCACGGTCAATACCATAGATTTTGAGCAGCTCGTGTGGTTTGCCACTGCGGGGGACATGGGATACAGCCAGACGATGGACACTGAAGCCTGATTCATTAACCATTGCAGAGCTTACTGCCTCCCCAAGGCCACCTGTGGAACAACAGGTAATTACAAAATGAGAGAAGACAAACACAAGACCAAGGAAACTCAGCCTAATCAAATGATTATTTATATAAATCATATTCATATACATAATGTAAGGTCAAAAATGTAGAAATAAGAACAAAGACATTTACTCAAAAAAATATGCTATGGACCACAATCTTTCTTGGCCTAAATGTAACAAGAATGAAGATCTCAGCATCAAACTGATTACAGTCATCAAATGTGTTTTGTCCAGTCGAGTTCATGCCATTTACCATCCCCATTCTCTTAACGGGCACAGGGCATGGCGGTCTGTGCTATCTAGGTCACCAAAAGCCCCATGGGCACACGCTCAGTTAAGGAAATCTGACAGCACTCTGCCTCTGTGTCTCTCACACTTCCAAAATGCACCACAATACCAATACCTTCCCTGCAATGAGAACACACGACCATCTCCCCCCAGCCAATAAGCAAATGCCACCACTTTTCGTCTCTGTGAGTGAACCAATGGGAATGTGCCACCGTAACACGCCCGAGGATAGAGACCAATGACATGGCCCCAGCTGCAGACATGCATTATGCTTAGAAGCTTGTTGCTGCTAGGTTGAGAAGTGGTCATACAATATGCAAAAGCAGAACAATAAAAGCAGCATTTATGAAAGACTACCTTCATAGTAGTGGTCTTCCACAGTGAGAATGCGTCCTCTGGTGGCGCGGGCATGGTCCATGATGGTTTTGGCATCCAGTGGTTTAATTGTAAAGGGGTCAATCACCCTGACAGAGATCCTCTCTGGAAATAAATTAGATTATGGAAAATAATATAGTGACATTCTCAATGTGACAATCTACTGTGTATATGTAAAGATCCGGAAACATTTATAGACCATTCCAAATTCCAGAAATGGCTCCTTGTTAAGGACCACTGATCTGAATCCATCAAACAAAGCCCTGCTTGATTTTCTTTTGCACAAAGGTGATATAAAGCATCCAAAAGCAATGTGAAAGACTAGTGGAGTATGCCAAGACATATGAAAATCAGGGATATTTCACCAAATGTTGCCCTCTAAAATCTTCCAAGCTTCTTCATGTTTTTTTCTATCTTTCTTATGGTGCCTTTAGTGTTTATATGTGTATGTGAAATTGCTTCTATGTGAAACTGTTGCTGCCATTTTGATCAGGATTCTCTGGAGGAAGTGGTCTTATATCTCAATAGGACCTTCTTTGATTGATAAAAGATAAAGAAAAATTATAAAATAAAAAAAATAAACTCTTCCTCAGTGAACAAAGTAGTATTGCATTTTTAAATGGGTCAGAAAATATTGCATTAAAAAAAACAATTTCCTGGACCTAAATGTTCTATATCACAACATTTCTTTTTGGAATTTGAGAGAGGCCATTGTCAGTAGTTTCTAAGACAATAAAATGTGGATATTTTACTACCAGCATCATCTCTTAATTTATTTCAGAGCTGTATGTAAACATTTCAGATTCTGCATTCATGCATCTTGTCTTTATACAGTCCGAAGTATTATTTAACTGCTGTACCTTTCTTTAGATGTTCAGCTGCAGCCAGAGCCTCATGAAGGGTCACTCCAGCCGCCACCACTGTCACCTGGTCCTCCTTGCTCTGGTACACCACCTGGTGAACACAAAAACATAAAATGCATTTTAACAATGATGACACTGCATGTTAAGGGGCATTTATATTAAAGTGTATGTGCAGTATTTTAAAAACCTTCACCTTAGCCTGTCCAACATGGAAGTCCTCATTGCTGTTGTAGATGATGGCACAATCTTGGCGGCTGGTTCGGATGTAGCAAACACCCTTTAAAAATGACAAGTGTCTTAACCATGTGACACAGTGACACCAAACACTAGGCTGTTTTGCTAGGATATCAAATTGCATAGATACTATAGGAAATATACACCATGGGAATAAGTTTCGTTTTATTTTTTCTTATGTACCTTTGTTGTTGCGGCCAGTTCTACAGCTTTCTCTGTAGACACGCCATCACAGGGATAAAATATAGTGGCTGTGGGAAGAGCCCTGAACATAGCCACGTCTTCTAGACCCATGAGAGAGGGTCCCTCCTCTCCTGTAACACGTGTTTAAATGATTATTTCATACAATTACCATATGGGAAAGAAACAAAAGTTATTGAGTTGTGGCGTGAGCTAATGCATACAGACATAAAGCTGACTTTGCATGCAGTGTACCTGCACTAATAGAGGGACACTTGGTTCCCTGCTGACAGCTTCCAGGGCAGACAGGGAGGGGAGAAGAAGGAGGGGAGGACTGAGTACAAGCAGGACAGCTGAGGAGGGTTCATGGTGAGGAAGACATAGGAGTAGAGGACAGGGTTAGAGGAGTGAGTCCATCATCACACATTACATTTACTGTCATTTGGGTTAGTGCAAGAGTGGGTTTATGGAAAAGGGGCAGGATCAGTGTGAGGGTGTAGTAGCGTTCATCATGACATGTGCTGGGGGATTTGTGTACGGTTAAGTAGCAGTGATGTACTAACCAGTAGACAAGCCACAATGGGAGCCACACAGGTTGATGCAACTCTCAGAGATGGCCGCCATACGGAGTTGGTCGTAGGCGCGGGTGAAAAAGGAAGCAAGAGTGCTGGCAAACACAAGGTTTCTCTCACGAGCAGCACAGCCCATGGCAACGCTGACCTGGAATTAGACAGACACAGGTCACATGTACTTGATCCCAAAAAGATCTTCCAGGTGGCCACATATTTGAAAGCCCTCTTTGAACCAAAACCAATATTGAGGACAGACTGAGTGAGATGAGTATCCTTCAAAGTTCTAGGGATTATTTTCTCATATGGGTGGAATCAATGGCATACCTCCTCTTACAAATAATTTCCGCTGCCTTCTCTCTGGATGTCTCCACAATCCCTCAACTTATTTTTTTGTTTTTGCAGAAACAATGACAGTGACTAAGCATCCATGAGAGTGAAACTGGGATATCTGACATATTCTTATACATACAGTAATTAAAAAATAAAAAGCTACTGTTAAGGCCTATACTCTCACTACAGGATGATATTTATGAAGATTATCAGTCCAAACCAACAATAATCATAAAACACCTAAATCTAATTATATTTAATAGTAGAACATGTGATGTGCTAGCAACATATCTTCACCATGTTTCAAAAATAATGCATTAAAGGATACATCCTGTGACTAGTTATGCAGTTCAACTTTTGACTTTTGTCATGTATTCAGGCAGATGGCCCACCCTCTGCACTGATTAATATTTTACTTCTGAATACACTTGTCATGACTGGTTATCATCATACACATGTCTGACCTAGATAGTAGTGTGCTGCTGCTGCTGTCGGAGCTACAAGAGCTCAAGGAATTAATGTCTCATCCCCCTCCCCCTCTCCAAAATATTTTCTAAAATCAACCACATTAATGACAGAAGCAGAGATGGGCTCTGTCTTAGTACTGGTGTCAGCTGCAGTCACAGACCATAAGGAAGCAAATGGCTGTTCTCTTTGCCGTCTTTACATTATGAATAGATGAGTCATGGATAATTAATAGAACAGACTGAGACTCATATATGTATTTACTTATAGCCAAACAGATAGGAGACTGAGCAGTTTACTCAGCAGAAATACCACCACAAAGATTTTGTTGTTTTTTAAAAAATTTACAAGAACAAGAACTATGTTTTAGTATACACTGTAGTGTGTGAAACTGGTCTAATTGTGTTGTTTCATGAGGGGTTATACCATGTTTTGCTGAGCAATGTAGCACTCCACAAAACGGTTCGGATGCTCATTCTTGAAGATCTCGGAGTAGGTGAGGTTGTTGGTGTCTCCATCAAGAGCCACAACACGTTCATTGTAACGACCCAACTTAGCAAGCGCCATCCCATAAGCCTTGCGTGTGGAAATCTATGAAGACACACACCAGACAGCATTGTGTGAACATACAGTGGAAGACTAGAGGATAAATGTGGTCCACATGTATTTGTTTCTGTGTCTAGGTGACAAACCTTTTCTCCAGCCTTGTAGCTGGGAGCGCTGGGCATCCTGATGTTCCTCAAGCTGACAGGTGGGGAGTCCTCCATGGGAGCACCTGGGTAAAGGTGCTTGCTGCTGTTCATGATGCGGCTTTGCAGATCCTTCACCACCATCTCAGCCATATCTTTGGGCAGGGGCTTGGCATGCCAGCCTTGTTTATCCTCTGCAGCTGAAAACACATGAACATCATTCAATTAAGTTTATGTGACCAGGATTTACGTATAAATAGAACTGAAAAGAGATGAATGCAGGGCAGCAACAGATTATTACCTGGAATGCCTTTGCCCTTGATGGTTTTAGCAATAATGGCAGTGGGTTGATGGCGTGGCTGACTCAGAGCTTTGCAAAGCTCCTCCACACTGTGTCCATCCACAATGATGGCATGCCAGCTACACACACAGACAAATTAAAACCACAAATTAAAACACACATCCTTAATGTTCCTCTGCTCCTCTTATTGACATATATTTCATCAGATTATCAGATTTACAAGGGGACAGATTTACAAGGTTATTACATTTAGCAAAAGATCAAACTTAATCTAGCAGTGAAAAGAGTTTCCTCTAACAGAAATAATAAAATGGATGGATCGACCTAAGCTAAAATGAAAAAGAATCACTGGTGATACCAGCTTCCTTCTACTCCTTGCACAGAATGAGACCTTTTATGATTAATGGTTTTCTGATTCAATTTTCCCATGAATTCTCTAACCAGACTTTTTCAGCCTCTATAAATCCTAATGATAACTGAAAAACCAAAACTAATGCTTCAAAATGAAACAAAGGTCAGTCAATCACTCAATATAAAAATACAACTATTCCCTCATAACATTAAACTAAACTAAAAAAACAACTGTAAATTATAAAGGAAAAATCTAAAATCCACTATAGTACAATAAAAACACTATAATAACATAATATTATTAACTCTTGCTCTACTACATTACTCAACACAACACCATTAGTATTTAGTTACTATTACCCAAAAGCTTCACAGCGTTTCTGATATTTTTCTACGTGATGCTGCAGTGGGGCCGGGTCGCTTTGACCCAGACGGTTGATGTCCATGATGGCCACAAGGTTGTCAAGCTGGTAGTAGGAGGCGAAGGACATAGCCTCCCAGA